>NC_137051.1:2000000-2170000 GCF_032717465.1 Coenobita brevimanus
CTCTCTCTCTCTCTCTCTCTCTCTCTCTCTCTCTCACCACATCCTCCTTCTCCCTCCCCTCTCCCCTCCCTCTCCTCCCTCTCTCCCTTCCTCCCTTGTCTCCCCCTCTCAAGAGACGCACCTGGATAATTAGTTCTACCTTTTTACATCTTCCCCTCCCCCTCCTCCCCCTCCTCCCCCTACTTCTCCCCCACCCCCTACCTCTCCCCCTCCCCCTGCCTCCCCCTCCGTCCCCTCACATTCCCCTTCGCCCTTCTCCCCTCCTCTCCTCCATCCACTTCTCTCCCCTCTATCCAGTCACCCTCATTTCTCCCTCTTGACTTTTCTCTCCCCCTTCTCCTCTCCCCTCCTCTGTCTGTCTCTCCCCCATCTCCTCCACGTCCCTCCTCACTCCCCACCTCCCTCACCCCTCCCCTCTCCACTCTTTTCCCCTCTCTCTTGACCTGTTCCCTCGCACTTCTCCTCCTGCTTCCCCCTCCCTCCCTCCCTGTCCCCACCTCTGTTCTCCCTGACCCCCCCCTCCCCTTTTCTCATTCTCTCCCTCTCATCTCTTCTCCCTCTCTTCTCCGATCCTCCCTTAAATTCTCTCTATCCTATGCACTCTGTTTTCCACTCTTCCCTCTCCACCTCTCCTTCCCCCATCTCATGTCTTCCTCCTCTTCTTGCTTTCCTTCTCTACCTTCCCTCTCCCCCTTCTCAGCCTCTCATATTCTCCCCACCCTTCCCTTTTTCTCTCCTTCCTCTCTCTCCCCCTTCCTCATTTCACCTCTCCCCCTCTCTCCATGTTCCTCCATCCTCCCTCCCTCCCCCCCTTCTGTTTCCCTCCCCTCCCCTCCCCTCCCTTCCCTTCCCTTCCCCTCCCCTCCCCTCCCCTCCCCCATAATCTCTTTCCCTCCCCCTCTTATTGTCCCTTTAGTGCGTTTGCTTATCGTCCGCGTGTGTTTGTTTCTTGTTTTTCTTTGTTGCTTCAGCCTTGGACCGGGATTATGTGTTTGTTCGTGTTTTTTTTTCTTGTTTTTTTTTTTTTTTTGTAGTCAGTGTTTTGTGTAGGTGTAGTGTAGTGTGTAGGTGTGTAGTGTTTGTGCTCTTGTTTTTTTTAATTATTGTTGTTTTGTGTTTGTTTTGAGTTTGTATTGCTTCTGTGTGTGTGTGTGTGTGTGTGTGTGTGTGTGTGTGTGTGTGTGTGTGTGTTTTATTTGCCATGCTTCTTGCGGTTTGGTTTCTTGTGTTTTATTGTCGTGTTTTTTGTTGGGAGTCGTGTTTCTCTCTCTCTCTCTCTCTCTCTCTCACACACACACACACACACACACACACACACACACACACCTCAGCTCCGGGACATAAGAAGATAAACCCCCTCCCCTCCATTTCCCTTCCCCCTCCCCTCTCTCCCCTCCCCTCCCCTCCTCTCCCCCTCTTTCCTCCTACCTATTTACCTTCTTTCCTCGCTTCCCCACTCTCTTTCCCCCATCCCTCTTTCCTTCCCCTCTCCCCTTCCTTCCCCTCTCCCCTTCCTTCCCCTCTCCCCTTCCTTCCCCTCTCCCCTTCCTTCCCCTCTCCCCTTCCTTCCCTTCTCTCCTCTCCTCCCCTCTCCTTTCCTGTCCTCTCCTCTCCTCTCTTATCCTCTCCTCTCCCCTTACGCTCTCACCTCCCTTTCCCCTCCCTCTCCCTTTCCCCTCCCTCTCTCCCTTTCCCCTCCCTCTCTCCCTCCCTTTCCCCCTCCCCTTCAGCAGCTTTCCCCTCTTCCCCGTGGTCAAGTGCTCCCCTCATTCCCTTCCCCTCCCCTTCATCCCCTCCCGACCCCCACCCGCATCTAAAAATAGCCTCCATGCACTTTGTACCTCCCCTCCCCTCCCCTCTTCTTTCCCCTTTCCCTTGTTTTTAGTTCTTTCCTCTGGCTTCCATATTCTCTCTCTCTCTCTCTCTCTCTCTCTCTCTCTCTCTCTCTCTCTCTCTCTCTCTCTCTCTCTCTCTCTCTCCATCCATCCATCATGGTCTAAATTCTACCTAAGGAGAGAGAGAGAGAGAGAGAGAGAGAGAGAGAGAGAGAGAGAGAGAGAGAGAGAGAGAGAGAGAGAGAGAGAGGGAGAGAGACCGTAGAGAGAGGGTTAATAAGAGGAGGGGGAGGGGGGAGGGCCGCCATCTTGTCCAATATCTCCGTTGTTTTTGGGGACAACTTTTTTTGTTTTCCTTGTTTCTTGTTAACCTTTTCCTTTACTGGGTGATTTTTTATTGAGGTACCTGTGCGATAGATAGATAGATAGAATGATAGATAAAAGTTATATAGATAGATATACAATACATAAATAGATAGATATAAAAAGTTGGATAGATAGATAAAAAGGTATCGTATTTAGATAGATAGATAGATAGATAAAAAGATATATAGAAAGATATATAAAAGGTATATAGATAGATAGATAGATAAAAATATATAGATAGATAGAAAGGTATCCTGGTAGATAGATAATAGATAGATAAGCATACAGATCATCCCAACAAACATGTACCAATCTTGTGGAGGGTATTTGGTTATTATATGCTTTGGCGATATGGGAAGGATTTATGGAGCACAGAACACAGTAAGGTGTCATAAAATAAATCGCTTAGGAAAAGGTGTTTGGGAGCTGACGCAAGCCTGTCTTCGGGAAAGGACGTACCGAATGCGTATATGATAAAAAATAAAATGTAATAATAATAATAATAATAATAATAATAGTAATACGGTAATGATAATAATAATAATAATAATAATAATAATAATAATAGTAATAGTAGTAGTAGAAGTAGTAGTAGCAGTAGTAGTAGTTGTAGAAGTAATAATAATAATAATAATAATAATAATAATAAAAACTCAACAACTCGCGTACCGTAAACCAAAACAGTAATTTACAAAAAATATAAATAAAAAATAATTCATAATACAAAAGGAAAAATAATGGATTGGATTTTTTATTAAAGGTATTGTATGGGTATTTATTTATTTTTTTCCATTTTTAGGTAATTTATTCTTGTTTGTTACCTGGCATTGTTTAGTCCCTGGCTCATTTAACCCTTTGACTGTTAGGGTACGAGAGAGAGAGAGAGAGAGAGAGAGAGAGAGAGAGAGAGAGAGAGAGAGAGATTAAGTAAACGGCACTTAAACGATTATATTCTGTCTTTTTCCAATCCTTTTGTATGAGAGAGTGAGAGAGAGACAGGAGGATTGTGTGTGTGTGTGTGTGTGTGTGTGTGTGTGTGTGTGTGTGTGTGTGTGTGGTGTTTGTATGTGTGTGTGTGTTTTTCTATCTGCACAGCGATAAGGCTTGGCGGGGAAAACGTCTGTGAGAAAGAATACTTGTCTGATGTCAGGCTATCGATTTCCGTTTGCCTCTTCAGTACGAGTTTGTGTATGTGTGTGTGTGTGTGTGTGTGTGTGTGTGTGTGTGAGAGAGAGAGAGAGAGAGAGAGAGAGAGAGAGAGAGAGAGAGAGAGAGAGAGAGAGAGAGAGAGAGAGAGAGAGAGAGAGAGAAATGTAACCGTGAACCAAAATTAGGAACGAAATTACCATATATTCTTGCAGTCACCTGAGGCTCGCTCTGTCTCTGTCTGTCTGTCTGTCTGTCTCTCTCTCTCTCTCTCTCTCTCTCTCTCATACACACACACACACACACACACACACGAGAGAGAGAGAGAGAGAGAGAGAGAGAGAGAGACAGGCAGAGACAGACAGACAGACGAGAGAGAGAGGGAGAGAGAGAGAGAGAAATAAACGATACTTATACGTAATTCATCAGCTGGTTAATTACACTGAATCGAAATTATATAATTAATAAGGTGATTAGGTTCATGTAATTACCGGACGATTTTATGCAACTACTAGCGACCTTTCGTACTGAAGGGGTTAATTTACAGGGAACGTAAAATTATATATATAAATTGTAAATATGCTGGTGGACCCTCTCTTGTGAAGAATGTGTAAGAATGTGTAAGAAATGTGTAAGAATGTTGGTGACCATGCCCTGAACTCCCCTCTCTTTCTCTCCTCTCTTTCTCTCCTCTCTCTCTCTCTCTCTCTCTCTCTCTCTCTCTCTCTCCCATTAGTGGATGTTTGTGAAGGCAGAGGGGGAGGGAGGGAAGAATGGGGGGAGAAAAGAAAGGATGGAGAGTGGAAGGGGGGAAAGGAGGGAGGGAGGGATGGGGAGAGAAAAGAAAGGATGGAGAGAGGAAGGGGGAGAAACGAGGAAGGGAGAGCATGAGGTGGAAAAGGGGAGGAAAGAAGGGAGGGAGGGGGGAGAGAGGGAAGGCTGGGGGGGGTTCGGGGGGGAGGGAGTAAGAGCGATGAAGAATGTGTCTGCGCCCTGCATGTTTAGCCAAAGAATGTTGACAGTGTGGAAAGAATGGCCTCCACATGTTTACAGAATGTTTTACAAGTGTTTGCCAGATGTTTAACGAGCTCATGGGAAGTTGTAAATATTTAGAGGTAGTTAGGGGAAGGGAAAGTGTGCGTTAACTATCGTCGTCGCACGCTAATTAGTCATCGTAGTGAAGGGGTAATGACCTAATAGATAATCTTAATAATCCTCACCTTGTTTACGTCTCATATTTTGTCTCTGAGGTGAATCTGATCGAGGGTAGGTCAGGGGGGGGGGAAGGCTGGCTAAATCAACCTCCTGCAATTTGTGCCTGAGGAAAATCACAGTAGTAGTATCAGGTGAAACGCTGCAAATGAGTAAAAAAAAAAAAATTGCCCGAGAGGATAAACCAAAGCCAGACGATTTTGTTCATCTGAAAGTGATCATAATAGCTGAAAAAATACATAAAAAAAAAAAAAGAAGCAAAAGATTAAGTGCCCGTATAATAAGCCCTTAGCAGTTCTTTTTTTCGACAGACAATTTTGGCCCAATGAAATTAAAAAATAATGAAATCCCACCAGTCCGAAAAATGAAAATTCTGTCCAGACGATTTCGAAAAACTGAAAAAAATCGTCGTAGGTATCCCAGATGAATTGTTGCTTAAGTAAGTGAAATGTGGGTGGTGATGTCCGTAGAGTTTCATGGTGATCCTGGTTTGAGGCGCAGGGTTTGCGGGCTATTTCAGGACGGGTGAGTAGTGGAGAGAGAGAGGCAGACAGACAGACAGACATAGGTACGAGTCTATGAATAAGGGGGACGAAGACAGGTAGACAGACAGAGATGTGTAGAGAGAGAGAGAGAGACAGACAGACAGAAAAAATAAAGTAAGATATGAGAAAGTGAGAGAGGCAGCCAAAGTAAGAGAGGTAAGAGGGAGGAAGAGGAGAGAGGAGAGAAGTTTAAATTAAGATGCGAGGGAAGAAGGGAGGGAAGGAGGGAGGAACAGAGGGGAAGTTTAAAGCAAGATGTAAGAGATGGAGAGAAGGGTTTGTGTGTGTGTGTGTGTGTGTGTGTGTGTGTGTGTGTGAGAGAGAGAGAGAGAGAGAGAGAGATTTTAGACGAAGTGCAAGGAAGAAAAGTGATAGAGAGAGAGAGAGAGAGAGAGAGAGAGAGAGAGGGGGGATAAAAAAGAGCAGGGAACGCGAGAAGATTAAAGACGAAAGAGGAGAGAGGGAGCGGAGTGAGTGAAGAGGAAGAGAGAAAAGACAAAGAAACAGTTGAGGAAGGTAATGGAGAGAGAGAGAGAGGGAGAAAACCTTATTGAAAAAAAAGGAAAAGAAAAAAGGCGAGGAGGAATAGAAGGAAAGGAAGAAAAAGAAAAGCAGAACTGGAGAAAGGAAAATACAGAAGAAAACGAGAACAGAAAGGAAATGGAAAGTCAGAAGGAAAATGAGCGAGAAGGAAAGAAAGGAAGAGAAAGAAAAGGAGGGGAAAAGAGAAGAAGACAAGGAAGGGAGAGAAAAGGGGAAAAATCAGCAGTTTGAAGGAAAAATTAGGTCATGGAATGTGAAGTGGGAAGCCAGAAAAGGAAACTGGATGTAGAGCGATATAAATAGCACACACTGGCGGGAAAGAAGATGGGAGGAGGGGAGGGGAAGGGAGGGGAGTCTATTTTAAGTTAGGATTTGTGACGTAAAGGCCTGCTGGTGGAAGTGATGGTGATGGTGTGTGTGTGTGTGTGTGTGAGAGAGAGAGAGAGAGAGAGAGAGAGAGAAGGACGGCAATTGATGATGGAGATGGATGAAGGGGATGAAAGGTCGGTGGAGCAGAGGAATGATGATAATGGTGATGATGATGATGATGATAATGATGATGTTGATAACGATGGTGATGATGATGATGATGATGTAGGGGGAAGTAAATACAAGGAATAGAGGGGAGAGAGAGAAGATTGAGAAAAATAAGTAGCCACGTGGAATGAGGAAAGAAGTGATGGTATAAGAGCCAGAAAAAAAAAACAATGGGAAGAAATGCAAAAAGAAAAAAAAAAGATGTTAAGAAAGAAGAGTTAATGAAGAATTCTGAGGGAAATTTTAAGACTGAGAGAAATAATTTTGATTTTAAAAGTTGCATATGAGGTAGGAGAAAGTAAGGCCTCCATTTTTTTTATTTTTGAAGATTTTTGATCGAAATTTAGAGAAAAATAAAAGAAGCGAAATCGAAAAAGCGTGGTGAAAAGAATTGTGATTGAAAATGAACGATAGAAAATGTGTGAAAATTAAAGATAGAAAAAGTGAAAATTGAAGATAGGAAAAAGTGAAAATTAAAGATAGGAAATGTGAAAATTAAAGATGGAAAGATGTGAAAACTGACGATAGAAAAATGTAAAAAATAAAGATAGAAAAAAAGCGAACATTAACTATAGAAAAAGTGTGAAAATGTGAAAATTAAAGATAGAAAAAAGTGAAAATTTTTGAAAGAATATATTATATAAAAATTGAAGATTGAAATATGTGAAATTTTAAACATAGAAAATGTGAAAGTTAAAAATAGAAAAAAAGTGAAAATTAAAGATGGTAAAAGTGTGAAAATTAAAGATAGAAAAAAGTATGAAAATTGAAGATAGAAAAAATGTGAAAATTAAAGATAGGAAATGTGAAAATTAAAGATAGAAAAAAATGTAAAAACTGAAGGTAGAAGAAACGTGAAAATTAAAGACAGAAAGTGTGAAAATTAAAGATAGAAAATGTGGAAATTAAAGTTAGAAAAAAACGTGAGAATTAAAGATAGAGGAAAGTGAAAATTAATGACAGGAAGAAGGTGGAAATTAAAGATAGGAAAAAGAAGAAGGAAGGTGAAAATTTAATATGGAAAAAAAAAAGAGAAAATTAAAGATAGGGTGGTAAAAGGGGATGGAAGAAAGCAAGTTCGATTTTGAGTGGAATTTTGAGATAACATTGAGGGCCTTTGAGTGGTAAAAATGTGTATGGAAAATAATAGAATTTTAATGAGGGTGCAAAAAGAAAAAAAAAAAAACACCCCCTCCTTCTCCACCCCCCCCCCAAAAAAAAAAAATTGAAATGACGGGTCGAATGAGTGTTTTGTTTTGATAAGAGGGTTTAATTAAGAGTGTGGTGGTAAAGAGTGACGGGTGATTCTCTTTCTCTCTCTCTCTCTCTCTCTCTCTCTCTCTCTCTCTCTCTCTCTCTCTCTCTCTCTTTCCAAGATAAACAGACACTTATTTTTTTTCAATCTTTTTTTTTTTCTTGCTGGGATTAAGTCTCTTGTTGGTGGTGGTGGTATTTTGTTGTTGTTGTTGTTGTTGTTGTTACTCCCCCACCTTCCCCAAGTCCCCTACCCTTCCACACTCCTCACCTCCCCTCCCCCAAGTCCCCTACCCTTCCACACTCCTCATCTCCCCTCCCCCAAGTCCCCTACCCTTCCACACTCCTCATCTCCCCTCCCCCAAGTCCCCTACCCTTCCACACTCCTCATCTCCCCTTCCCCTCTCCTCATCCCCCTCCCCCTCTCCTCATCCCCCTCCCCTCCCCCCCCTACACCCTACACCCACACCATACATCATCATCAAACTCATCTCCGACCTTCCCTCTTTCTCCCCCCTCCCCTCCTTCCTCCCCCCCTCACCCCGCCCTCGCTTGTGTGGGCGTGGGCGGGTGAGGGTGAGGGATGGGCGTGTCCTTGGTAAGAGAGAGGGTATCAGTCACTCTCTCTCTCTCTCTCTCTCTCTCTCTTACCTCGACGCCCACAGTTTGTAGGGGCGCTTGTCTGAAACATTAATCGTGTGTGTATGTGTGTGTGTATGTGTGTGTTGTGTGTATGTGTTTGTGTGTGTGTGTGTGTGTGTGTGTTTGTGTGTTAGAGAGAGAGAGAGAGAGAGAGAGAGAGAGAGAGAAGCGTGATGATGACGAAAATTATGATGATTTTGTTGAAAGATTTTTAACCAACAGCAAAAAAAGAAATAAAAAAGATCTTATGCTAGCAAAGAAAGAAAAAAGCCTGGAGTACAAGCATAATTTAACAGGCTCGTCCTTGAAGACATCCTTGAAGTCATGGCAGTAATTACAAGTGTCAAGATCTGTGTGGCAAGAGACGGAAGAACTTAAGACTCAAACACCACGGAATTAAGTTACGTAACATACTGGAGGAGGGCACTTATTCTAGGGCATACGTATCCCCTTGAATCATATTTCGTTTTCTTTTTTTCTTTTTTTTTTCATTTTTGGTCTCTATAGATTTTATTTTGGTCAGGGGAACGATTTCAAAATGGAGGTGATTTTGAAATACCATGTGGATCTCTCAAGCTGGGTATCATGGTGAGATATACAGAACTGAAATGATATACCCGGAAAGGAGGATTATATGTGGGGTATATTTAGGTATGACGCATTGTGGAGGGATGCAGTGGAGGATAGACCGGAATATATTCGTGTGGTTTTGTAATGCTTTCTGTCCAGGTCTCGATTTGCGTTTTTTCTGTTAATTTTTTTCTTTCTTTTTGTGAGGGAGGAAGTTCATGGGCGCCTGTTTATTTCTTTATTTATTGGTTTATGTGTATGTATTTATTTATTTGTGTTTTATTATGTGTGTATTTATGTATGCATTTATTTTTGTTTTCTTGAAGGCAAATATATGGAGCAGGATAATATTAGGGTAGTGGTGAAGTGGAGAAGAGTCAGTGGGAGGAGGAGGTGAGAGGTGGAGGTGAAGAAGGGGAGGAGGGAATAAAGGGAGGATAGGTGGAAGGGAGGAGGAGGTAACGTAAGGGTAGAAGAAGGTAAAGGAGGAGAAAGAAAGGAAGACGTAAGGGGAAGAAAAGGTAAGGAAAACATAAGGAAGGAAGGAAGGGAAGAAAAGGGTAATGGGAAGAGGAGGTAAAGGGGATATGAAAGGAGGAGGAAGAGGAAGAGAAAGTAGAGGACATAAGGAGAGGAGGAAATACAGAACGCGGTAATGGGAGGAGGTGAGGGGGGGAGACTTTGAGGGAAGGAGGGAGAGGAGGAAATAGGGAAGGAGAAAGAAGTGAGATGAGGAGGAGAATGAGGAGGAGGAAGAGGAAGAGGAGGCAAGAGGAACATATACCTTTTTAAGAGTTTCGTACCTTAATAACCTTTGTTAAGAGGCCTCCCCTAAGATGAATAGTCACGTGGTGCTAGAGAGAGAGAGAGAGAGAGAGAGAGAGAGAGAGAGAGAATATCAATGGGTGTGCTGCGAGAACAAATACGTCAGTGAGGTTTTTCCATTGTATTTATGACCATCGTATTTCCTCTCTCTCTCTCTCTCTCTCTCTTGTGTGTGTGTGTGTGTGTGTGAGAGAGAGAGAGAGAGAGAGAGAGAGAGAGAGAGAGTTTGTGTGTCTGCTAGTGTGAAAAATAGCGTGATATATTTAGAGTGAGAGAATGTGAAAATTAGAGCGAGCAAGAATAGTGTTTGTTCATTTCGCTGTCTCTATTGATCTCTCACATTACAGGCACAAGGTCAGTACTCCCCCCCCCCTCTCTCTCTCTCATGGGAAAGTATGACGAGACTTGCAGATAGATATAGATACATAGATAGATAGGTAGAGAGATAGATAGATGCGAATGAAGAAAAAATACAAACTTTGGAAAGCAAAAAAAGGAAGGAGAAAAAGAAGATTGGTTTTGCTGATTAGAAATAAAAGAATGGCGAGGAAGACAAGGTAATAAAAACTAGTAAGAAAGAATGGATAAGAAGAGTGAGGGGGAACGTGAGGGTGGAAGAAGGAGAGATGAGAGAGAGAGAGAGAGAGAGAGAGAGAGAGAGACGGTTACAGGAGGTTGAAAAGAGAAGAGACGAGATAAAAGGAGTGACTTAGGTTGTAGAAGAGAGGAAAGGAGAGGGACTTACTAGGCAGAAGAGAAGATGTGAGAGGAGAGGAGAGGGTATGAAAAGGAGAGGAGAGAAATTAATAGAAAAGAGGAAAGGGAAATGATAGAAAATAAAAACTTGGGCAGAGAGAAGAGGTATAGAGGAAACAAGACAAGTGTTGTAGAGAAAAGTGGAAAGGGTGATAGGAGGGATGAGAGAGGAGCGGGAACGTGAGATGAATTATTGAGTAAAAACACCCGAGATATCACCTGCCTCTATTTGTGTGTGTGTGTGTGTGTGTGTGTGTGTGTGTGTGTGTGTGTGTACTGATATGTAAGTTTGTATGTATGTCTGTATTTATGTGTATATAGTCCATTTTTGATGGAGAGGCCAGAGGTAATCTTTCTCAATGACTTCAGTGTTCCCTTCGGTATTCTATATTATTATTGTTTATTTTATGATTAGTCTATTTTAATCCTTGTTTTGTTCTCTTTTAATGTATTTTTATTTTATTTTTATTTTTTATTCCATCCTTTTCTGTTTTATTTAACTATTCTGTTCAGATTCTCTTCTATTCAATCCTCTTCTTTCTTCCACCAAGATGGGGGGAGGGGAGAGGGGGTGCAGTGGTTAGCTTAGCCGGATCACAAATGGTAGAACCTGAGTTTGACCATCAGGCGAGTCAGACTGGGGGGCTTTCTTTCTCCCTTGTCTCTGTTTACCCAGCAGTACAATTGAGGACCTGGATGTAACATTTGACTGTTCAGGGTCGTGTTATGGTGGAAGATTGGAACGTAGAAAATTACTTGTTGGGCATAATGTGTTCGGGTGTGAACTTTGCTGTTGTTTGCTTTTGTCTTTTATGTCCTTTGCTTTTAACAGACCATTTCTCTCTCTCTCTCTCTTTTTTTTTTTTTTTTTTTTGCATAGGGGACATCTCTGGAAATAAAGGAGTGAGAGAGAGAGAAGAGTTTGTAGGTCTGGGTGTAGTTAGAGGGGGAGGGAGAAGCTTATTGAGCACTTTCTGAGCTGGAAGGGTTTGATGTATTCTTAATGAGCCTTTTCACTAAGTGGTGTGGCTCCTGATCTTAGTAAAATAGTGTTAGAGGTAGCAAGACTAGTGGAAATGATGTTCTGGAGATGACAGTTAAGGGGAAAATGAGGAAAATGTATGGTAATTACTGAAGACAGGAATTGTGGAGTGAAAATATAGTGTGGTGTGTTGTAGTGTGGTGTGTGGTGGAGTGTTTTGTGTTGTGTGTTGTGGTGTGTTTTGTAATGTAGTGTAGTGTTGTGTTGTGTAGTGTGGTGTTGTGCATTGTCTAGTGTTTTGGTGTGTTGCATAGTGTGGTGTGATGTTGTGTGTTGTGTAGTGTGGTGTGGTGTGGTTTGTTGTGTAGTGTGGTGTGGTGTGGTATGGTGTGTTGTGTAGTGTGGTGTGGTGTGGTGTGGTGTGGTGTGTTGTGTGGTGTAGTGTGTTGTTTAGAGTGTTGTGTAGTTTAGTATGTTGCAATGTGGTGTAGTGCTTTTGTGTTGTTGTGGTGAATCGAATGGTGATGGAGGCAGGAAGGGAAAGACGCAGCTGGCTCTCATCAAAACAACTTTAACTGCAGTAAAATGAGACGCAGCATCTTGGCAACAGAGCTTCACTGCTGAAACCTGAGAGCTCTTACCAACCCAAAGTTTTGACATAATATGTTTTCCTTCACGTTGTTGAAAATTCATAACACCGTAAATGGTTCATAGAAAAACTGTCTGGGTAGTCTAAAATATATTTGTATTTTTGGACAACCACTGAGCCTGATGATTTCCTTTTGCCTTTTGCTGTACAGTATCTCACCTTGCACTAACTTTTATTCCCTGTGGAGCATTCTTGCTGATGAATATGAACAGAATTTCGGTTGATGTATTACCTGACTGTTTTGGTATGCTGCCATGGTGTTCTGGTCATCAAAATAATACAAACTGCTTTAACTATATCTTGTTTTACAGGCTAGATTGGCTTTAGAATATGTTTTTAGTTATTTGAATACGTAAAATGACTTAAAGACATAAACAAAAATAGCATTACTCTACTTAATTAGTCCCTTTACTACTTCTTCAGGTAATATTTCAGTGGAAGTTAATTTTCACCAGCAAATATACATTATAGAGAAAATAAGTTGGTAGAATGTGAGATGCATCACAGTCTCAAAACTTGATGGTTGTCCAAAAGTTCAAATTGACCTTTTGTATTAAGCTTCCTTTATATGCTGTTAGGTACAGCTTTGGGTTTGCTTAGTGGGTTTGTACTGTAGTTTTCCATGTGTCCAGATTACCAATGATTGTTTGCTGTCTTTGTTTTTGTTGTTGCCGAAGTTCGAGTAACTAGACAGGACTAATATTGTGTTATTTTTGCTATTGCAGCCCCAGTAAGCAGGGACTCAATAACTCTATGTTATTTACTGTCTTTGTGTTGTTGGTGGTGGTGTTGGTGAGTCTACATTGAGTGAAAAGACAAATAGTTTCTTGTATCCCAGAAAACCGTTTATGTTGGTTGGTGGTCTGGTGGGTTGAGGCACTCTAGCTAGATTTATCCCATAAGGGTTTACATGTGAGGATTGGATGAGGCTTATTGCCCACATAATGGCACTCAGAAGAAGTCACTGATCCTCTTGTCAGGACCAAATTGTTGAACCAGAGATAATGATGATGATGATAGTGATTATTATTGCAATTGTTGCTGCGATAATGATAGCTGATTATTGTTATTATTGTTCCTGTTGATAGTGATGATGGTGTTAATTGTTATTGTTATTGCTGTTGCTGTTGTTGTCATTATATCCTAAATAACGATGACTTCCTTAACGCCCTCTATCCTCTTGCAGCGAGACGAACCGGCTGGACACGGGCCTGCTGGTGGAGGTGTGGAACAAGGGCCTTATATGGGACAAGGCTCTGGGGTACCTGTGGCTGCCCCTCACCAACATACAGTACTCCAACGTGGTAGGTGCTGGTAGGAAGGGGAGGGGGTGCAAGAGTGGATGACAGGTGATGGTACTGTAGGCTGGATGGATAGATGTGAGCAAGGATGGTTGGAGAGATGAGAGGAAAGGAGGTAGAGGGGGATGGATGACTAGGAGAATAATAGAGTGGAAGGATGGATGCTTCTCATAAACATAGTGCTTCAAATAATCCAGTGTGGTCAACGAAGAGGTAGAGCTGTGTGGGATGGATTGAATAGTCATCCTTAAAACTAATGTATCGTCCTCATTTATTTCAGCTGCAGAGATTATGATGTGATCATGCTTTTGTGAAGAATAACCTACTGTAGAATATGTTTAAAATTTCTCGTTATTACTGCATAGCTTAATTGTAATGATTTCATAATGAGATCCAGGGAGAGGGCAAAAGCCCCCATTTGCCCCCATTAAAAAATCAGGGATGGGGCAACTGACCCCCTTGCCACCCTGCTTCTGGCACACCTGTTGTGTGTTCATTGGTGTCAAGAGCTGTGAAGGTTTGGATGGTGAGTGAATGGATGTATTACTGGGGACTGTATGAGCTGATGATGATTTTCATATTTTTGTGCTTTTTTGTATGCTTGTAGTTTCTGTTTGCCTTAAGTTATTTATGAAACTGGGATATAGGATGTATAATAATGGTGATGGAGGTGGTAGTGGTGATATTGATGGATAGGAGGAATATTAAATTAGGAATATGTATTATTATTTACAACATAGATTTTGAGATTATGTTATGTAATTCAGAATTTTGAAAAACATATTTATTTCAGTCTGTTGAATTTTACTTTAATTGCTCTGTTCTGTTACAGATACCCATCATTATTGAGGTGTGTCCTGAGTTGAGTAAATGTTGAGTTGGCTGGGAAATTACCTATCATTCTGACCTGTATGACTGTATGTTGTTGAAACCCTGTGCAGTGCATACAGTATTCTCTTGACTCTTGTATATACTGTAGCCATTTACTCTTCTTATCATGCTGAGGTTATAGAGTGCTATAGTTTAGTTCTCTGGAAAACCTACGTGGAAAAACCCTATAAATTTGTGTTATCCTGTATTGAAGAATGCATTGAGCTTCTGAATGACACTTGAACTGTTGATATCCTGTGTTTTTCTGTGGAACTTCTTACATTGTGGTAGTATAAGCCAGTCACATTGCTACACTCTACAGAAGAGTATTGAAACTATATCCTTTATCAGTAGGCTTATATAGTACTCTTAACATTTATTTTGCTGATTAATGCCAAGTAGAGTACATTATCTGAATCCAAAGTATATATTTTACTTAGAGTCCTTGAAAAGTCACCAAAATATTAGAAAAAAATTGACGATGGCAGTGATGATGATGATAAGGATACTGATGAAGGGGATGATGATGATGATGATGATGATGATGATACTAATGAAGGTGATGATGGTCTTACAGGAGGGTGAGGGACGGTGGTACGGGCTGGATCGAGAGAGACTGATGGAGAATGGGGAGGTGAAGGGAACAACCAACCCCACTGGTGACTCCCTGCTACTGGACTGTCGCTTTGAGCTGCCATGGGGTATGTTACTGACTCTTGTACCTCATTCTTGGTACTGTCGGTTTAGACTGTTAGGTTATTTAATGCTAGTGGCTGTGGTAGGTTTGATAATTATATAGTCAGCTTTATTGTACATGACAGGTTTGCATCCCATTTAGCTGATTAATGATTATGAGATAAAACATCATCCACACATCATTTCCTTAACATGTCTTCATCGTTAACAATATCTCTAAATACCCATCTCCTATGTCCTCTCAGCATTCAATATGGAAGGGCAGCAGTTTTCTGTCTGGATAAGCAAACCCATCAGCCATGGGCAAAAACTTACCCTTCAGTTTGAAAAATCTCCCTTGAACTGAGTAGAAATGTGTAAAGTTAACAAGGATAAACCATTAAAATACTCACTGGTGTGCAAGAGGTTCAAGTCGCTCCATCACTCTCATATCAGGTCCTTTGTTAGGATCATAGCTGGTTTATTTTCACCCAACAGAAAATTGCTACTACCCTTCCATACTGAATGCTGAGATGTTGTAGCAGATGGGTAGTTAATGATGTTGTTAGCTGCTAAGCGATGTTAAAGAAATGATGAATGGATGTGGTGTTATGTTTTTGCATCATTCAGTACCTGGTAATTGGTTACAAGGGGAGGCAGATTGCTCTCAGATATGATCAGGCTGACTGTAGGCTATGGTAGGCTAGGTCATACTAGATGAGATGATTTAAGCAACTCTTTCAGTATGATGTCCTTTTTATTGTACACTCACTACCTCCAGAAGGTTTTATTAAACTCAAAAGGATCTGTTGAATGGAAGAGGTTTAAAACACACTCCTTACCTCCTGTCATTGTGAGAAGTAACTACAGTATCTATCAGTGAATCAGTCAATCACAGTCAATCTATCTTTCAATCATCCAGTTCATTTTTGCTGAGGCAGCTGGGGCTAGGCAACTAAGTCTCAATATTTAAGGCAAGAGTGACCATCCTTGCCTACCCCTGAGTGGCATTATGTGAGCCCTAAACTCAAACCAGCTTTCAGATGTTAGCCCTTGTGGGCATCATCCAGTTGGAGTGTATTGACCTGTTAGACCACTACAGTAGGCATTTTTTGGTTATATACCCAGTGTAGTACTGTAAATGATTCCTGGGTTGTAGGAAACCATTTGGTTTGTCACTCGGTATAGAATCTGTTGAAATTATTATTACCTCAAGTGAATGGATGCTTCCACCTACCCCAAGATAAAGTCATTGGACAGTAGCAAGACTACAGATAAAAAGGAATCATTATACAGAAGAGGTTGAGAAAGAATTTGTTGTCGGTTTTAATTTCTTTGAAGTCCCAATGAGTGTTAGAAAGTTTTAAAATGGTTGCTTGTTTCTTCTTTTTAAATAATACAGCAATAAGACAGTAGTTGGGCAATATTACCTGAGTATATTGTTTTTTATATACAGTAGACAAAGTTTTCCTTATTCATAACTAGCATTTAACGTAGGCAGTGAGGTCTACTCAGATCAGCATATATACAGCACATAAGTAGCTATTTTACAGACCATGAATCCTTGGTTTTTAGCATAGTGCGTTTTTCCCTCCAAATTGTCTTCACAGCATATTTCAGTAGCATTCTAGCTGATGTAAATTTAGGATTTTAAAGATTGGTTTTCATATTTATTGAGTCATAAGTTTTCTTTGTTACTTGAGCAGGATTTATTGGAAAAAAAAAAAAAAAAAAAAAAGTTCCTGCAAGGTTAATATTGCAAACCCTGTTTAAGTTTTTGTAGGCTTGCTAAACATTGTGTTGCTTATCAGTGTTATGTGCTGTACTTAATGACAACAACAGTATTGATATACAGTTGACACAGACAGCAGTAGAGTATGGTTTGGAAATACAGTATACAGTACTGTATCTGGGCTTGTTCTAGTTAATTTAATGTTGAGAAAAGACCTGATTAAATGATTAGTATAGGTATTAACTACTTCATTTCATGGAAAAGTATTGATACAAATATATACATAGTCCCAAGCAGTGCTTACAATGGATCTCATAATTCAGGTATGCAGGATGATGTAGGAAGTCCATTTTTAATTTGTGTTATGCAGTATACTTTTATGTATATTATTATAGGTACATTTACTAGGATGTATAACACTGGTAAGTCAGAATTTTATTTTATATATGTGGTAAGATAATCTGATGGTAGATCTTCTAGGTTTTGTAATTTCAATTCTCATGATGGATGGTTTGATTCAGATTAAATGATCTGAATAATAAATCAAACCGGAAAAATAATACATATATTAATATACTGGATTTTATACTGAAGTATCACCTTTGTTTTACCAACCATCTGTCATGAAGCATATTAGTATAGATGTGTTTCCTTTTCTATTTCCAATTTTCATTGGACCCTGGAACTTATCTGTATCTCCCAGGGAACACAGAAGCATCACATCTACTCTTGTTTCTCTGTCTTTATTATAAGTGAAAGAAACAGCATGTGTCAAAACAGATCATTGATTGTACAAGACACATAGCCTTAGTAGAGTTAGGAATGACCCCATGTGACATGTGGACAGGGAATGACATATTATGCACATGATTGTTGAGGTAAATGTATGGTACAGAACACTATTGTACACATGTATGTAAGTGTTATATTATCACTCCTGTACACCAGTTTATGTGTTTTATTTTTATATCAAGGGATTTGAAAATGTTTTATGCGGGGAACTTGATGACTGCATGCCGAGAATCTAAACCTCTTGTTTCCTTACCAGGCAAAAAGGCCAAAGAAAGAGCAAGGAAAAAAGGTACAGTACTGCTTCTTATACGAGACATAAAGTGAAGGCTTCTTGTTTGTGGTCTGCATCAAAACACCTCTTTTAGATGTCTTCCCTAGAGGCCTTGTAGTTTATGAGGCTTGGCAATTCCACTAAGACCGGGTATGGATCCACTTGACCCCCCGAAGTTTGAGCTGTGTGGTTGATTGTTTGTAAAGTGGATTAGGTCACGTATGTACCAACATGCTCCCTTCCTCAATGTATCTTAAGCAAGCAGTGTGATCTTACAAACATTCAAACATACAGGGCAAGTCTGTGGGAGTCCCATGGATATAAGACCAAAATAGTGGATTGCTGTGCCTGTTAAACTATATGGAATCTGATCTTCTTTAGCTGTAATGCCAGACATGTTATGATTACCACATGAGCATCAACATACAAAATAGATTGAGACCCCCTCCTGTCCTGTGTATGGCCGACACACACATATATATTTATGCAGTATTTATAATCAATAGTATTTTGTATGTTGTGCCTGCACCTTTGTTATTATGGCCAGGCTGCGGCAACGTAACAAACACACATGTTGGGAGGACAAAACCAAGCACATGTTGTTAGTCATTTTGTATGCTGCATGAGTATGTCTTTTTTAATTATCATTGCAACTTTGGGAGAATAGTCCCCACAGCTCACAGCAACTTTTAAATCTAGAGTAGAGGCTCCCTTGGAAGCTAACTCAGTGTTGTCTAGAGATCCTCTAGTGTAAGTGGCTGGACAACTTGCGCATTATGTTCGTAGGTTCACTTGCCTCATCTAGCTTATGTTGTGTGTCCGGATACCGTGTTTTCGTGGACTTAGGTTTTCTGGCTCCTCTTCCCTAGTGATATATTTTTTTGCACATTACTGAGGGCATAGCTAGGATTTTTTAAATGGAGTGTACAAGGGTTGACCTAAATATGGGATGGCCCAAGGAGAACTATTAAGGGGGGTCCAAGGGTATTCCCATTTTAAATTTGAAGTGGCCAGACATTTTTAATTGGTGGCCAGTGCCTCCCAGGCCACCATCTGCTATGTCACTGCACATTACATCACAATATTCTCTTGTAGGTTATTCATACCTTTTTATTGTCAACAGAGATTGCATAAGTAATGTGCCAGAGAATGTGGATGTACAGTGTGCAGAAATAAACTGCAGTAGTTTCGACCTACTACCTACTCGACAAGAACATAATCTTGAATATTTACATGCTGTGTTAGGTCAGTGAGGGAACCAACGTGACCCTTCCCGGCAGTATCTAAGCATTTCAGATATACAGTTCTGTCATTGGCTAATAGGGTGCCTCAAGAACCTAGGGAGAGGGTGGAGTAGGCTTGTCACTTACACTATGGGATCTCTAGCCTTGTCCACAGGTGAGATGATTGTCTGTGGCACCTTCACTATGGGAGGAACTTCTTCACCTTCCTCCCAGCATGTTCTGACAAACTTGCATTCGCCTTTTGAGATACTAATGATAAATCTTTCTTGTAAATAGTGACTTGATGGGTCTGTATCAAGCTCTTTTATTGTAATGAAACCAGGATAGGAATTTTCTATGTACAGTACAGAAGTGGTTGTGTATTTTTTTTTCTTTTTTAGAGGGTAAGAGTATTTGTATGTCAGGTTAACAAGTACAGTAATTGCAATAGAAAACTTGTAAAACCCAAGTTATTAATAACAGTTGTTCTGTATTTTTGAGTGGGTAAAGAAAAAAAAGGTGAATGTAAAGTTCTTGGCCATAGTTTAAAGGAAAACAAGTAATGTGATTTTTATTTTGTAATTTTTAGAACTGTGGCCAGATATTTTGAAAATCTCCCCCACCAAAAAAAAAAAAACTGCATCCACTGCTCTGCCCAGAACCATAATGTGTTTTGCCTTGAGTCGAAAGTGGCCTTGTGTGCATTCAGCCTCTTTATAACTTTTGACTGATTGACGCCAGGCTGTGTTATGTAAACACAGAAGGGACATGCACCAGTATCTTTCACACCCCACTGTATTTTTACCTCTGAGCTGCCAAGGAAAAAAACAAAAAGAAAAAAAATATCTTAATGGTTCTTGTCCTTTTTTGTAGTTTTTTTTTCCACTTGTCGGATATACTTAGTTTGTAGAGTGACGTTAGCAGAGTTCTACTGAAGCACAGTTTTATCTGACAGTTTCACAGTCACACACTTTCTCTTATGTCCTGACTCACTTTTAAAAGTCTTATTCATGTCCTCTTGTTTCTTTATGTGATCTGTCACTTCCCCTCCTCCTGTCTCCTATCACTTGTCATTTCTCAGTGTCCGGGAAAGAAAAGACGTTTATCTCGTGCACTAGGAAGCATCAGGAAATCTCCGCATGTTCATCTAGAGAGTAAAATCATGCAGTTTAATAAGTGCAAGAGAGGTTTACTGCACAGATGGCCTCTTTTTTTCCCTAAGGTTCTAAGGGTGATGCATGTCTTACTTTCTCAAGGCTGTGAGTGTTTACGTGGTGATTTTTCTGTAGATTATAGATTTTTCCCCCACGGCACAAGGGACGGACATGCCTCGGGGTTTGTTGTACTTTTTATTGCATTTACCCTAGTCTTAGTCCTTCTGCTCCTATAGATGCGCTTAGATATATTGTTCGGGCTAACACACGATTAACTTTATTGAGCCAATAGAAATCCTAGGAGGCAGAAGGCTAACAGTCTTTACATTGCCTTCCATGATGTTGATGTTTCCCCCCAGTTTGCCTAACCCTTTCACTTCCATGGATGCACTGAGGTATTTTATTCAGGGTAGCACAAGATGGTTTTGCTCAGCTGAGAAGAATCGTAGCAGCACAATGGTTAGCGGTCTTATATCATCCTTAATTCCCCTCATTCCAGTGACATTTTTGTATTTCACTTTCTCCTTCTTGATTATTTTATTCAGTTTAGGAGACATTTTTGAGACAGAAGGAGTTAGTTGTAACTTTCATTAATGCCTTCACAGCAATAAGTCTCCCTGAAACAGAATAAAATTGTGGTAGCAAGAATAATAGAAATAATATGTCTCAAGGTTAAAGGAGTTAATGCTAATGTTTTCCTTGATGGGACAGGGTTTTAATCCATTTCTCATTAACCCCATCAACCCAGGGACAATATTTTTGTTGCATTCTTTTTCTCTCCAGATGATTCTGTTCAACTTAAGAGTTTCTGAATTGGTGAGGTTAAATACAGTAGTGCCTTCATTATCCTCTGTACTACAAGCTCCCTCTTCTGAATTGAGTAAAACTGCTTGCTGGTAGCAAGAAGCAAGTTAATATGTCACTATATTGAAGAGGTTAATCTTGGACCCTGCTTTTGTTCTTAAATTTCAGGCATTGCCACAGAAATTGCTTTTATTTTGCACCCAGATGTGAAGAATATACAGTATGTACACCAGATGTCGTAATTCATTTTATTAAGAACTTCTTGCCTGAAGAGATTAGAGGCAGTCTCAGTAAAGCCCTTCACAGTGATGGTGACTTCTAGTGTGACTGTAGCCACCACCAGAAATTCATTTGGTAGCAGAAGTAAGAACCTATGGCAATAAGAACCTAAAAAGTATGCCACATAGATTGAGAGGGTTTGTCTAATTAAGGACTGAGAGGGATTGACAGCTAGTTCCCCCAAATATCCAAGTATTTTAGTTTCCAGTTTTTTGTTTCTTGTTCATATGGTAGTGTTTGTGTCCCAGCCAAAAACCAGTAGAGAATATTTAGGTGCACTGAACAGAGGCTTAGACATTCACAGTACTTAGAATATTCAGTTAGACGTATTGCACTGGAGACTTAGATATCTAGTTCCTTAATTTCTTCAGTGCTATGACATCTTTTGTAGTTTATTCTTGTGGATATCAGATGATTATAATAGTCTTGGGAGAACCCTTTGGTAGTGAAGGAATCAGTGAAGGCATCCAGTCAATCCAGTTCAGAATTTTTAAAGGTGAACAAGCGAGAATAGAATATAAAATGTTGTTGGATTGAAGGGGTTATTTTAATGTGCAGTTAGAGCTTAATATCCCCTTACATAGCAGGATTGAGCACTTAGTTTTAAAAAATGATGGATCAGTTAAATTTTTTGCTAAGGTAAATTGGGTATGTGTGCAAGTAAGTTGGTTCTACTGTAGTCAGATGTTAGTACTTTTTCTTTTGGCCTGATTTTTCTTTGCTATACTTCCATTTTGTCTGCTAGTGCATTTAATATGGCAGTATGATTAGTACATTTAATGTTTTAAGTTATTGCGGAGTTTATGTTCAAATATATTAAGTTAATTTTGCTTTCCATTTGTATGCACTCTCATGGCAGTGTATTAATTCTTGTGTGTGTTCTAGGTAGTTTAGGTTTGACTCATATTGCTTTTGTGAAATGCTTTATTAAGACAGGTAACTTTAATAATTGTGTATGGTATTGCTTTCAAGTCCATTCAGTAAATTCCAAGAGAACAATTATTACTCTAGTTATTAACTTAATTGGTACTTTTTTGTTGCCCATCTTACATTCTGCATTCAGAAACAGCACTCTGTGGGCATTTATTAAAAAAAAAAAAAAAAAATCTTAGAATAATGCAGTGTTTACCCAAATTTATTATTTTCTCATATGTACATCCTGTGGCAAAAAAATGTCGGCACATTCACAAAATATAGTCAGCATAGTACATCATTTGACATTGAGGAAGTTCCTGTCTGTGTCTTTCGTGTCACCATACTGCATGAAAGGTGCAGAGATCTCTGCCAGTCTGTGTCTGGCTTATATCTGGGTGAATTGCATATAAACTGATGCTATAGGAGGAATCAGAAAGATGTAATTTTCTCCCTCATATGGCATATGGTAAATCACTTGTAAACCTAATGACACACAGTTTTGCCCTGGGTGTATGTATCTTCTTGCTTAGCTTTTTAATAGAAACTTATTTTCTAGTACAGTATAGAGGAGAAATTTCTGACAAAATATTTGATAGTAACATGGTTAATTTCAGCTTTCTTGATAGTACAACAACATACCATAGTTTGCTGATGTAACAGTAGTAGTTCAATATTCATATGGTATGAGAGGACAGGTAATGTTTTGCTAGTGTTTCTCCTGATTTGCAGAAGCTGTCCCAGCTCTAAAATGATTCTGTGAAAATAAAGGAGGATGCACAGTCACTGATAAAGTTCCTGGGGGTCTTTGTGAGTGGTTGAATCCAGTCCCGAGCCCTTGTTTGGACGAGTCTAAGGTCACATGACAACACACGCTAATAGTTCCGCCAGTTGTGTGTATTGTCATATTGGTATACACAGACTTGCTGTCTAAAAAGGAGTGGGTGTTGGACTCATCCACACATAAAACTGACCCCCATAAACTATTATATGTGGCTGCGTCAGTAGTGTGTAGATGTGTGAAGTTAATGCAACACAAGCTTCAGCATTTGTGCATTCTTTATTTGAAGTAGCCAATATAGAATAAATAGGATCAGCCTTATTTGAATAGAAGAGGCTTAATGTTGTAATCTCCTCTGCTTTGCTTAATTTTCTGCTTAACAAAAATGCTGTACACTCGGTGCAAGCTTTCCTGGGTGTAAGTTAGTCAAACCTTTGTGATCTGTATGCGTTCATTTATAGATCATCACTCACACATGTATGATATTCAACCCTTTTAGCCCAAGGATGTCAGTTTTATTTCATTCTCGCTGTCACCAGATAATTATATTCAATTTAGAAAACACCTTATGTAGTGAAGGGTTCAAAGGAGGGCATTTCTTGCTACCTTAACTACAAGGTGTCTTTCAGCAATGAATAAAATCATTGTACAGTAGGATGGTTATAATGTAAAAGACATCATGGTACTGAAGGGGTAAAAAACAAGGAGAACATGCACAACATAACACAGCAACTTCATCAACCATATGTATATAGTGCTTTGTAAACATGCTGTGTATTAGTTTCTTTAGTTAGCTGACCAACAGACTGTGCAGCATAGTGGAATGGAAGTAACTATTTTTTCCATAGTTGCCCTGATGATAGTACATGTGGATATTTTATGGTGGTGAAGATTGTACGTTGGCTTGGATTAAAGGTCATGTACAGTTAGTCCTCTTTTAAAGTCAAGGATGTGTGCAGACAGTGCTGCCTTAGGTGAAGCAGTTTTATAACGCTTTTTGTTTGTGAGTGAAGGATGAAAAGCATACAAGAAGAGAGATTCTTTAGGCTTATAGCCTATATGAAGCACACATATTTGTGCAATAAGACATTAATTTCTGACTTCAAAAAACTTATATAATGAATCACAAGCAACACTGTGTGAAAAAAACAAAACAAATACAGCACCCTAATACAATTTATGTGAGACAGCTTTAAGTGAGGACTAATTGTAAATTGTAGTGATATATATACACACTGATGTTACCTGAGACGAAACATTCCTCTTGACATTTCCAGTGAATTATATGTAAACATGTCAGTCTTGCAAAGCTGATTACATGACATAAACATAATACAGTGGCGACATGGATTATCACATCAGTATCAAGGCTAGTATGCGTGGGAGACGATATACCAACACTAACTTTCTTATCTTCTGGTTGATTTCTGTGACCTAGCTTCGCATCTTAACAGAAAAGTGCAAAAGGACACAATAACTCGCAGGTTTCTGGTCGAGAAAATGAAGCTTGGAAGAATGAAGTTGTTTTCTCGCTTCATTGATGTTGCCATTGTGAGTTGGCTTTGTATCTGTAATGCTAACTAACAGAACCTGCCAGTGTTCCACTCTCCCTACCCCTCTGTTGTAACTGTTGGTGGTGAACATGCTTTTATGTCTTGGGACAGACTCGAATGCTTTCAGTCTTTAGGTGGCAAATAGTGATTACTGTAGGTGCCGGGTTTGGTGATTGTATGATCATTATTGCCTTAAAGTTGACAGACTAGTATGTAACTTTCAGGGGAACAAACTTCTTTTCCATGTTACAAATATAGTAGCTTTCGTTATTCACTTCCCGTAACACTTTTCAAACAATAATGTTCATTGCTTAAGGTTGAGTGCATTGAGATCCAGAATAGCATTAACTGTGTATCCGTGACAGAATTGATACACACACACTTTGGATAAATTGAAAAATCCAAGTGAATGGCAGATTTGTTTGCCAGTTTCTATGCACTGTTGATGGAAGCAGTAACTAATCATTATAATCACCACATTCACCTGTTCTTGCCTTGCTTCATATCTCATGCCTTCTCTAGCACCTAGTGAATCCAGGACTGCATCATATAGTGTGTAGACTTTAGAATCTAGTATAGCAATCAGTACTTTTCACATGCATTGTTCTAAACACCATAGACGAACAAAGTGCAGGCTTTATTAAATGCTTTATCGTCTGCGTTAGTGACCTGTACAATCAGGATGCAATTTCTGTTGTTGATTTACTTCTCTTAGGTAGTGAAGGGTAGTTCACACTCATTGAAAATGGCATCGCATTGTTAAATCCATGGACATTCTGGTATTTGTCCTTTCTGACTTATACTTATCATTTGACTGGTTCATATTAGTAAGTTGGTAAATTGGATGAAAGTGAAATAAAGAACTCAACTCTTTAAATCCGTTTATATATTTATTACATTCTTGCCATCTCCAGGTGATTTTTACTCATCTCAGGATTGACTTCATACTGGAAGGGTTATTTAGAGCATTCTTCAACCCTTTCACAGCCTGAGGTCCTCTCCAAGTTGAATAAAAATTGTCCGGTGGTAAATTGAATGATATAAAAAAATGTGTAATTGGATTGAAGGAATTAAACTGTTTCCCATGTGTTCCTCCCACCAGTGTTACTGAAATTTTACCTTTTGATCTTTTTTGCTTGTATAAGACTAAAGCAAAAGTTATATATAATCTCACAGAAGACAGTAATAATAACTATAAATGTCACAGTAATGATAACAGTGAATATCTAGAATACAGTACCAGGCATGCCAGATTTCCCTCTGTGATTCCACTTTGAACTGAGTTGTGTTTTGTAGACTACTTGGGTTTGTTCTCTTGTTCTTTGGGGCTTGGTAATGTTTCTTCCTTACCAATTTGTTTCTGCATAAGCTCCACTAATCATCTCACAGTGAAAAGGAGGTGGAAGAAGACATTGGTGAAAAGAGATGAGATTTGTTCCTCACTATTTTCACCTATGATTGTTAGAATATCTCTAGGTTTCTCTTGTAGGTTTATTTATGCAAGCTGAAGTTAAGACATTCATACTGAGTGGGGCAGTGAAAGCACTATCTGACTTATCCAGTTCAAAGAAAGATCCTCTAAGCAGATTAGAATAATTAAAGTAGCAAAAATAAAACAGTGAAAAGTTCTCAAGCTGGGCAGGTTAAATTATTATATGCAAAACAAATTGGTAATAAAGTAAGAAGGAGCTTTTTCATTCCATGAGAATGCAACCCACTGTGTCGTGTATGTGTCTGTGTATAGTGTCATTCTCTTCTTTAATGTCTTTTCTTATCTGACAAACTGTATCTTTGAAATGCATCTCTTTGTCCTGGTGTCCTTCTCCTTTCCTACTCATTGTGATCTTGTTTACATATATTCTCTTCTCTAGTTTCCACATCTTCCTCCACATATGAATTTCTGTGGTTTTGTGTGGAGAATCTTTTTATTTTTGGTGTTCTTGGATATTTATCTTGTAATACTATTTACCATTCTTCTTTATACATCTTGAGTCTTTTCTTATTTAGTTTGTTCGTTGTTTTATTCCTCTACACATATTACTGCCTTGTATGTTCTTTGTTTTTTATTTCTTATTCTTCTGTTTTCTTTCATCAAGTAAGAGGACGAGTTTACTAGTGTGCTATTGTAAACAAGAGGAATGTCCTGTATTTAAACCATCCTTTTAAAGCCACTAGCCATAGTTGTTCCCACATCATTTTTATTTATTTCTAACTAGTATGGTAAATTTACTTAATTTTTCATGGTATTTAACTTATTTTTGAGGCAATGAAACTCACCAAAACAATATGTACAGTAAAAAAAATCTCGTGATCCCTGAAGTTCTACTTGCTATATATTTTACATTTGACTTTCTCAGTGTATGATTATAGTAATCCCCTCTCTGTAAAAAGTAATGAGTGTTCTCAGAATGTCCAGGTCTTGCAGTCCCTTTTTATTGCCCTCATATTTGCCCTTTTTAAAGAGTTTATGAAATACACTCAGATTTTGAAGTTGATTTATCTCTGAAATTCAGAAAACTTGGTTTGATTAAGGTAAGTCAGCCATGAAAGTAGGAATTCTTTAAGTATCTGACATTTTCATCTTCAGTGTCCAAGGGATACTCAGTTTTGATCCTGCAATATATTTTCTCCTTGAAGTACCAGACCTTGGTTATTTATCTTGTTCACATTATTTAAATATGTTCATTTTGTCCCCTTCTCTGTTTTTTTCCACTCCGTGGTTTTCCATGGTTTGGTACTCTTGTCTTGGTAATTAAATGTGTAGCCTCTTGATCTCTGGAATCATTTTTAGCTTTTATAATCTGGTGGTTCACATTTCATATTGTTACCCTTTGTTTTTAACCATCCATAAACTAAACCGTACCCTTGTCACAGTGTTCCATTTTATGTTTTTCACCTTTCCTGTATTCTGTCTTCGTACGTTGATTTCTGTTTGTCTTCATTGAGTTGTCACCCATAGAATTCCATGTTCTGTGCCCATGTCTAATGTTGCCCTTCCCTACGTAATAGTTCTTCGGGACTGTGGGTTAGTTGTATAGGGTTTAGGTGATTCCTGGGGTTAGTTAGAGGAAGAGATTACATGTTTTGCATTAAATTAATGGTAGATTTTTTTATGGCAGCCAAATTTGTATTTAAGGATAGGTGAAACTGGGGCAAATATAATAGGATAATAGGAATAGGTAGAGATGTGCATGGAAATAATTTGGACAGGTGGACTGCATAATGAATCAATAAGAAGAATGATGTATGGAAGAAAAGTGACGGGGGTGAAATAAGGAGAGTTGGCAGGATGAATTTGAAGTTGGCATAGAGTGGATGGGGGATGCAAAAATGAATTGCATTAGAGAAGCATGAAGGAGTATTTGTGGCCATTGTGGTTGAGGAGGAAGGGAGAGAACCAGGTGTAAGGACAAGATTAGCAACTGTGAACTGTCTTGGAGTAAGTGGTGTGTGCTGAGTAGAGAGGGAGATATCTGGAGGTTCTTTTCTTGAGACAACCTCTCAAAGGATGTGGCATGGGGCAACAAATGAAAACTAGCTAGCTAGGTAGATAGATAGATAGATAGATGGATGGAAAGAGATAGGTAGGTAGGTAGGTAGGTAGGTAGATTCGACATGATCTTTAAGATTAGTTATGAGTGGTATATAGATATCAGCTGATACAGATGTTTCATCATCCAGGTTTCTGGCCAAGATTTGGCGTGGGTTTAGGCATAGGTTTGACTAGGTATGCAATTAACACCTCATGCAAGTGTGGAATAAGGCAGGTGTGAGGTTTGAGATTCAGGTTTGCTGGGCATCCAGTTTTGGTTCAGGTGCAGGTGTGGAGTTTAGTGCAGGTGTGGAGTCAGCAGAGAAGGATGGGACAGGAAACAAAAGCAGGTGTGGGGTGAAGGACAGATGTGGGTGCAGGGGGGAAGTAAAAGGACAGGACATGATCTGCAATAGGAGTGGGATGGGGTAGGGAAGGCAGATGTAGGGTGAAGAGACACATAGGGTAATAATAAGACTATGTGCAGGAATAGGATAGGGCAAGAGACAGGTGCAGATGTTGGGCAGGTGTGGGGTAAGAAGACGGCATGGGAGCAGGAGGCAGTGAAAGGGAGGTGTGGGTCCAAGCAAGCGTGTAGGTGTGGGCTGGCCGGCTGACAGTGTGGGTTGTCTCTCCCTCAGCTCTGGATCCCTGTCTTGCCAACGGCCCGTGTGGCACCCAGGAGCAGACCCAGGACGCCACCTCTCCCTCCCTCCTCTCTCCACCCTCACGCCCCAGCATCAGCACTGTTAAGCTCCTCAATACTGTAACTTTTGAGACTATCGAGACCGACCAAGATGAGGATGAGTGCGATGACGAGTTCCGCTCCCGTCAGCTCACAGCTACGGGTTCTGAGACTGTTGACTCTGGTATTGGCAATGACGAGTTAGGTGCTGAGACTAGCATTTCTAGAATACTAAGTAAGTGTGATGAAATCAAAGATGAGCCAAGTGAGACTATGAATGGCTCGGACAGTGGTGGATCCCCGTTTAGGTTTAGTTTTCAAACAGCACTCTCTCAAAAGGATCCTGGACTATCCCCATCAATTGATGTTGGCAAGGCTTTTTCCTGGAACACAGAGAGTAGTGATTCTTCCTATGCAGCATCTCAGTCAAGTTCAAAAATCACGCTGGTCACCACCAGATTTGCATCATTGTCAGTGTCTTCTCCAGATAGGGACCTTTCATGTAAAACTTTCTCTGAGACCTCCAGCCCAAGTGCCACTCCCTCCACAGGGATCATCAGCATCAAGTCCATGAGGGAAACTGTGCTGAAGGAGAGTGAAGGCCTTGACCCCCTCCAGCCCTCGCCTAATCTGGAGGACTCATCTTCCACTCGCAGTGACTTGACTCTGTCTGGCTCAAGTGGGTTCTTCTCAAAGTCTAATGCGACAGACGAGGTGCCGTCCTCCAAGACCTCTCCTTCGGCAGAGCCCGAGTACCCTGGTGAAACCAGTGGAGAGGAACCCTCCAGCAAATTTTCATTTCTTAGGTCTCCTGCACGCACTGAGCCTTCAGTTCAGGATACCTCGGGGGATACCCAGACCTTGAATGTTGAGTCCTACAAGCCTACTATGTTCTCATACCTCACCAAAGACTACCTCCCTCCACGGGATGACTCTAGTGAGGATACATCACAATGGTCCCCGCCCTCTGACCATCCAGTCTTATCAAGATTTGCCTCATCACTCTCCCGCAGCAGAGAAGCCTCAGCCACCACCTTGACTAGTGCCACCTCCACCCCTCTAGTTACTTCTTCAACTGCCTCCCCACCAAGAACCACCTCCAGCTGGTTCTACTCCATCCTCAACCAAAAACCAGCCTCCCCTGGCTCAGAATCCCCACACTCAGTGGCCAGTGGGGAGGGGGATAGGGAGACTATTTTGACTGAAAGTGATAAAAAGTTTACGCTTGATGGAGCCCCAATAATCAGTGATAAAGATGAAAAGAGCAATAATCTGTTTGGTGTTTTGGAAAAGAGTGTCACTGGGGCATCAGAGACCAAGCAGTCAGGAGAGCAGAAGAAAGGTAACAAATGAATGCTAGTCTAGGTTGTGGCTCTGCTCGAGTGTTGCAGTAGGTTGCTCCATGATAGCCAGTCCTCTCCATGACTGATGAGGAACACTCGAGCAAAGTCCTGTAGACAGATGCGGTACCAAGAAGATGGTGGTTTGGCGCTAAGCAATATTGTACCTTTAGAGCTGTATCATCTGAAGTAGTCATGCACTCAGCAGTAGATGTGATCTTTAGGACACAAATTTTCAGGGGCATTTTGAGCTACCCTGGCTTTTTATATACTGTACCCTTTATTTATATGGCATATGCTAAGATGTTTAGCCAGAGGAATATTAACTTCAACACTCAGTAATTATCTGCCAAGTCTTTCATAAGCATGCACAAATTTGTTTATTTTCCAGAGTTTATACAGTGTCAGGCACTGTAAACCCTAATTATATTCCTTTTTCTGTTAGCCAGTTGCTCCAGTTGACTCATCTTGCTCAGTTGGGTAGCTCTTGTAGGGCACATCGGAGTATAAGAACAATCTCTTCTTATCAGCACAAATATCTCCCTCCAGGTAGTGTTTGGGGCCCTGTAGTTTAAGAGACTAAAAACTTCCATGTCATGTCAGGTAAAGATTGAGGTACATGACTGTCAAGCTTATTTTGGGATATTTTGTCATTTGGTATGTTTGTGCATTGTGCTTAACCAGTTCATATATTTAAACACACAAATGTCAGATTAATCAGAAGAATCTTAAAAGTTGCTCTGACCTGTGAATAATTGTTATCCTGGTCTCATATGCTACAGGGACTCTTACTCTCTACTGTCTTTTTCTGTCATTGGTCCTGTTGCTCAGTAGGGAAGATAGTTAATACACATAGGCAAGTTGGCATTACCTGCACTGTCAGCACTTTCCTACTAGTAATGGCTAGACCCAGACCCTCCCGCCTGACACTTTTCCTTGCAGACCTAGAAGAGTCGGAGGCCCAGGAACTGCAGAGGAAACTGGAGATTCTCAACCATATTATGGACCAGGAGACCAGGGGGGCTCCTGCGGCCCCAAGTAACCCACAGCTCTCACTTCTCTGTGAGTTGGCTTTCTTCAGGATTTGGAGTTACTGGTGTTTGTTTGGTGTTTGGGGAGTTGCTAATATGGTGTGGAGCATTGTTCTGAGAGAGAGAGAGAGAGAGAGAGAGAGAGAGAGACTGCCACAGTACTACTTGTAAAAGATTTTGTATGATTTCTGTATGTTATTTGGTGAATCACAGATCTGTATAGAAAAAAAGAAATGCAAATAATAAGGCTGTGAGGTGGAGCCAGGATTATGGGGGGCGGTGAATGATGCTCAAATGGTTTTGTGGCCTGACTCACTGGGCATGTTAGTGGTGGTTTGCCTGGTTTTGTACTTTGTTTATTTATTCTTTTATTTTAACTTATTTTTTATCTTGACTCACCCCATACTTAATGGGGAGAAAAAATTGGCAATGATGATAGTGGTTGTGATGATGATGATGATGATGATGATGATGATGATGATGATGATGATGATGATGATGGTGATGATGATGATATGATTAGTATGGTATTGTTATACAGGTTCAGAAATACTATGACATAGTTTCAGTCATTCTTTTTTTAGTATGGGGCTTCATGGCAATGTAAGTACCATAGAACAGTGTAGCCTCCTCTGCTGTTCTCTGTAATTGATGTAGAATCTTAACCTCTTCACTGTGATGACTTTTCTTTAATTTTTGTTTAATTTTTTTTGCTACATCTGGACAATTTTATTCATTGTTGGAGAGTCTTTCTTAACTGGAGGGGATAGATATGGCCTTTATTAACCTCTTCTGCTAATGGACTCCTCTAAGCTGGATATGGTTGTTTGATAGGGGGAAGAATAAACCCCAAAATACATCCTCATATTGAAATGGTTAAGAGATACTGTGAACCCTTTTCCTTGATGTTCTTAGAGTTTGTAAGTAGGCTGTGCAGGTAGATTGGTAGAGTAATAGGTGTACCACAAATACAGTTCTGCACAGTACTTTATCTGGTATATTTTGCACATTGTATTTAGTTCATTGTATTTCTTAAGTGAACTTCAAAACTTAGTTTGTGTAGATGCACACTAGTCACATAAAACCAGGTTTGATACTTGTAGATGAATATGATTTTTAAAATCTTCAAAATCATTTATTCATGCTGGAACATAAACTCTCTCTTAAGGCAGCTTTCACGTAACAGGGTAGATTTTAGGAACTCAGCCACAGTGCTAAGTGAGGAGTATATTAAAGCCTGATTCTAATCCCCCTCCCCTCCATTAGTGAGTATGTCTGAGAATATCCATGCTGACATTGCTAAATGAGGAATTACCAGTACTTTGTATCGCAACATGTTCCTATTTCCCCTTCACTCCACTATCAGGTATAATATTAAGTGAGGAATTGCTGTATATTGGAGCATACCCGGTAATTGTACTCCCCTTCCACTCCACCAGCGGGTATGTCTGAGGATAGTGACTACACCAGCGACATCAACTACCCGGTGGGACAGCATGCAAACTCTTCCGCCTCACAGTTCCTTGGTGTGGCCAACCAGTTGTCCACGCCCCAGCGGTCCCTTGAAAACAGCCGAGAGAACTCGTACGAGCGTGACGATGCGGGGCAGTACACGGGTGAGGGGTACGTGGAGGGGTATGGGGATGGCTATGAGTACGGGGAATACTGTGATAGCTACACACTGGAGCACAATAAGAAGAACGAGCCACACCTCATGGGACAGACGCCTTACACTGACGGAGAGCTCTTCTACAACAGCCGGCCCAACAACAGGAAAGACTATAGGTGCCGTTTGTATTGGTGTTGTGTCCTTTCCTATCCTCTGTCTGTCTGTCTCTCTGTCTGTCCCTCTCCCTCTCCCTCTAACAAGAGTGTCTTTAGTAGCTTCTTTTTTTCCCTCCTGGCTTTGCTTAGTTATCTTGATCTCTGCATACATAGTTTGGAAAGTTACAAGTCCTTCTGAGGTTGTGTTAAAGCATCATACTCCTGAGCAATGAGAATTTTGAAGTACTGTATTTTCCTTGATAATAGCATTATTAATTGGAGTAGTGTTGCTATGAAATCTGTATTCCCATCTGGTTCTAATTTTTATGTTGATATATTTCTCCATGTTGTAGTTTCTGGCGTGTCCATGTAACCTTAGCTAACTGATTTATCTCAGAGCCTGGTATTCTGTGTGTTGGGAGATGCCTAGTTAGGGGCGTCTCAGGCCGGAAGAACCCCCTTAATAATAATTTAAATAATAACTTACATATACTTCTAAAGATTTCTGTAATATAAATTGTAAACAGTATTTTATGAAGAAGGCAAAGTAATGTGATATTGATCCGTGAAATTTAGTATACATTTGTTTTCTCTTATTTTCATGCTGTTTCATTACTCTAACCATAAGTTATTGAGCATCTTGCCATTTATAAATGTTACCAAAGTGATCACCTGTTTTCCCCAGTTATGTGTGAGATCCATTAGGGATGTTGTTCCTCCAACTCCCTTCCAGTTATCCCCAACTCCAAACCCCTTCCATAAAATGGTGTCTTTCTTTACCTTTCCTCCTTTACAGTCATCATAGTTTTATTCATCATAGGTGAGACATCTCTTGGTGAATGGGAAATGAAGAATGTATGTAGCCCCCCCAGGATATCTTGCTTAAGTTGGGTAAACTTCTCTGGTGGTGGTGGGAAGAAATATTAAAAGACATCATCTTTGTGAAGGAGGTAAGAATGAACCAAGCCCCCCAAACATCTGAGACATAACGGATGTGTTTAAGTCTCATTTTCCTCATACCTCGTATCCAGAAGCAATGAGAAGAGAGAAAAAAAATGCTTCAGTCTCCTAGCCTCTTGGTACCCCAACTCCACTCTGTTCCCAAAACCATTCTTGTACTGAAACTCCATCCTCTATCCCAGCCCCCCTCCTTGTATCCCAGTCCTCACCCTATTTCCCAGGCAGTCCCTGTACCTTTAACCACAGCTCTATAACCAAGCCCACCCAGTACCTCCCTGATCCCAGTCCTATCCTGCTTCCTTTCTTCTCCCCTCTTACCATTATCTCAACTTCATACTCCCCATCCACCCAGCATCCCAACCCAGCCCCATTACCCTGCACTCCTGCACCCCAACCCTACCCAAACTCCAGCTCCCTCCCCCACCCCCCTGTTCTTCCCCACTGCCCGTACCCCATTGTGCCCGGCCTGGCGCGCCCCGCATGAGTAATGAGGAAGTGACTGACCTGTGCCTCTCGTCCTGCCCCCATCCTCTTGTAGGTATCAGCCGGACCCGAGGGAAGACGATTTCAGGTACTGGGATACGTTAACGCCTCGCCCTGCCCACCCTGCTTGCCTGCATGTTCTTTCACTCCTCACTATACTCTTTTCACTTTAACCTGGCTTAAATTTGCCATCACTCTATCTGAAGTGCTAAACTGTAACAGTAAATCAGCAATAGAATATGGTGCTGAAAATGTAGGATGCTGTGGAAAGGACGTAGAGCAAAACCAGTGTAATTTTTCTGCCAACAAAATAGGACAGAAATATGGGCCAAGTTAAGGGGTATAAACTGTAGCTCATTGTGCTTGCAGCTTAGTTTGACCACAAGCCCTTCTCCTCTTCCCTCTGTTTGTTGCTTTTTCAGTAACTCCTGACTTATGCTCTTGCCTTGTCTCTTTACTTCTTGGTTTTTATTGATCACAGGCATTTCATGTTTTCCTTTTATATGTCGGTTTCTACAAAGCTGTCGTCCACATTCTTGTCTTATTTCCTCATGTTTTATATCAATCACTTTTCTCAATTGCTCTCTCCCATATTCTACTCCTGCATTATATTTTCTCAGTTTTTACTGATCACTGGCACTTTGTTTACTTTGCTCTCTCAAAAGCTACCTGTGCCACAGTCTGGTCTTCTATCATCTGCTTTTGATTTTGACATCATAGCTCCTCATCCAGTCCTTCTGTTTTGCTTTCTGTGTCTTACGGCATTTCAGCTTGTTCCTATTTTTCCTCTTCCCCCTTTTTTTTTTTTTCTCCCCACAGCACTTCCAGCTCTTTTCTTGCACTCGTTTCTCCCATGTTCATCACTCCATACACATTACGATTGTCAGTGTATGTTTCAGTTTGTGCCAGGGCAAAAGTTCACATAACGTTCCACCTCTTACTTCTCACTTTCCTCCCCTGCTAGAAATTTTAAATTGTAAGAGACATGGTATTTTTCTTTTCCCATGGATGTTTTTTTTATATGATATATCAAGGATGAAAGCAGCATTCATGTCCAAATTATGAATATGTGAACTTATATCCCTTACTTTACATTTTCTATCCTTTTTTCCCTCAAGTATTTATTGTTGATTACATATCCAAGAAACTTGCTATATTTTCCTCCCTCAGCTGTCTTCTGTGTCTTTGACCATTTCTCTAGTCCTTCAGAGCATGTTCGTCATAGCTGTACAGCGAATGAATACAAATTCTTTTCCCTGGTTTACACAGTACCCTTTATCTAGATTTTCTGTGTTGTTGCTAAAGTTGGAAACAAAATATTTCACAGTTTAATCCAGGTGACATTTCAGAATTGCCTCTTGCATGCTGAGCACTTCTTGCTAATGCAGTACCTGGTTCTTTCTGTTATAAGATGGGTTGTTTTTTGTTGTTACTTTTGGTATGTGATTTCATGGGTGTGGATTTTCTAAGTATTACTGCTTCACACTGTCTGTGGTAACTTTTTTATTTTATTCATTTTTAATTCTGTATTTATTTTTGACATGCATTAAATGATATGTGGTAACCCATTCAGTCCAGTGATGTAATTTGTATTTTGCCATAACTGTTATCGGAGAGCATCAGTCAGTACAGAAAAAGACCCTAGTTTTGAAGGGCTTGATTAAGTTATCTAACCCTGTCAGTTTAGAAATTGAATAAAGTCACCTGGTGATGATAAAAGGCATGAAAATACTGTACTGTACATCATTGGCATGAAGAAGGACTAATAAACTAATTCTTCTGCATACCAAGACAACCGTAGGCAGCATGAAGTAAGCCAGTCCTATTATTTCCTTAATAAATGGATGGTTCACTTTGTATTCTAAAGCAGGAACTGTCTCTCATACTAAACTTTCATTGCTTACTTACATGTGTTCCCTTTTAACCCTTTCAACATGATGTATTTTATTTCTGATTGTTACGTCCATATGATATCATTCCAATTTATGATGGATCTGTGGTAGATTTAAAGGCGATATCTATCCCATCCATTTTCAGAAGTCTCTAAGTTGAATTAAATCATGTGCAGATAGTGAGAAACTAATGAAAAATGCATCATCAGATGGAAGGGGTTAAGTGCAATGCAAGTGTCCTTTTGCTTCCCCTATGTATATTATTTCTCGCCTTCTGTACATTCTCCGAGTCTTTTGAAAAGATTTTTTTTTTTTTTTTTTTTTTTTTTTTTTTTTACCTCATTTCCTGGAAGATGTCAGTAAATTTATTTTTTAGGTAATATTGTACCACCTTTATTATATATAAGCTTTTCTGTCTCTGCATTCCAGGCATTATTAATAACAGAGTGGTATATAAGCAAAATTTATTTTAATACATGCACCTCTTAACACAAAGCTAACAACCTCACCTATCTTTTCTCAGATTTGCATGTTTCATTGATCATTTAGTCTCTTGGCAACCACTTTCATTTTGTCAGATTGGTTAACAATTTTTGTTTTCCTTTTGTGTTCCTCAAATTTTTATGATTACAGTATTCTGGTTGTACTGTTAAGTTGCATTCTTCAGAGAAATTAGCCTTTCTTCAATTAGGTTGTATTTTGTTTATCAACCACACTTAACAATCTTCATACCTTTGTATGGTATGTACAGTAAGCCATGTTTTATGCTGCCTCTTTTGTGTGTGTGTTTTTTTTTCACTTAAAGCCAAAGTAATCTAAAAAAAAAGTCTTGTTAAAGTTCCTTTGCTGCATAGAAAGCTGGATTACCAAAATTCCCCAAATTACAGAACTGGTTGTTTGAAATAAATTGTGGTATTCTGAGACACTTCCTTGAACTACGCAGTAGAGAAGACTTAATGTACGTAACATGTGGGAAAATTTATGAGTAATTGTAGTATGTACATATTTGATTGAACATATACTTTCCCACTCATCTGTAAATACAGTAGGTATATATGTGCAGCAGTTGAGACACATGACCATAGACGTAGATACAGGTGTTATAAATATGAGAAATGTGGTAAAAAATTTCACAAATTTTTATATATAATTTTGACTATAAATTTTAATAAGCTGGCAGTTAATCTTTATAGTTAGTATGCAACTTTAGTTGGGATTTTTCTTTAATTTAGTGAGGATTTGTTAGTAAAAAACAAACATGAGCCAGCTTAAAGCAAGATCTTATTGTTCATACCTTTGCTACTTCTTGACTTCTTTGTTTGGAGTTTATTGTATGTTTCTGCTCGTTTGTCTTTCTTCACTTCTTTGGTGGCGTGTCAGTTTAGTTTGTGTATAGTTCTGGCATGTTTTAAATTTGTTTACCTCTTAATATGTTACACTTACACATCTGCATTACAGTTCTTGCAGCTCTCCCTCTCCTTTGTGACAGTGTTTCCTCTTCAGCACCTGTGGAGATGCTAATGATTCTCTTTTTCAGAGTGTATCCAAGTGCTTGAGATTTATTGTTGAGGATAGATTTATATGTGTTCTCGATATGTTTTCAAACTCTACTTATTCTTCAGTTTAGATTAGGCTCAAGAAAGTAAATCCCAGTTTTTAGTGAGGGCTTTGAGTTCACATAATTTTCCTTTCCACTGTTTACAGTTTTGCGATTAGTGTTAACCCTTTGAGATTCCAATGACTTGTTTTTGTGTCATTTCAAATCCAATTTCAGAGATTCCAATGATGCGTGTATGCGTCATTTTAAGATACTTTTGTAAAATATTCATCATAAAAGTGTCACATCAAAGAGACTGAAGCATTATGTCAAGGAATGCTTTGCTTTATGCGTGGCGAGTACTGCGCAGCTGGTATGACTCATGGCTTTGCTTCTTTATTACTTTATTGTTGGCAAAAATTATTCTATGGAAGATATAAAATTTTTAGTTTTTGCCAAAATTCAACTTGTCATTTTGACTTTTTATTTACTTTGTTTTCCTTTTTTGAACATACTGTGACATGGTACAACTATTCAGCTTTAAAACGACACCAAAACCAACATTCTGTCATGAAAAGTATATTTACAGAGACCGATAATAGAAAGAGATTGCTTAGCGAATATGCAGCCAAGGATTATACAAAATTGTGTGCAAATTTTTTTTTTTTTTTTTTTTTTTTTTTTTTGCTGCACAGTAACATGCATAAATAGCCATAAACTGTATATCATTGTAAAGGTAATTTATCATAGTTTTGCATGGTTCAAACAAGATTTATATATCTTTATTACTTTATTCTTGGCTAATATTTTTCTATGGCAAGGTATAAAATTTTTTATATTTGCCTAACTTCAACTTGTCATTTTGACCTTTTTTTTTTTTTACTTTTTTGAACATGCTGTGATAAAGTACAACTGTTAAGCTTTATATTGAAACCAAAACCAGCATTCTATAATGAAAAGTGTATTTACACAGACTGATCTAAGAAAAATCGCGACCCGAAGATGCGGGACAGTGAGAGAGCAGCTGACTCTAGCACAGACGTAATCTGACCAGGGCTGATACCTGATAGGGTTAACATGCTTTGTATGCAAACTACTTGAGCTTTATGCAGATAGCTTCAAATACAAGAGTAGTAATTGCCTAGGTACATGTCATTTATGTGTAATGTTTGACATTTGATTTTTAGAACATTTAATTAATAGTTTTTCAGGGGAAAAAAAAAAATAATAGTCAAGTATGTAGGGAGTGCAGGAATATTGGGAATTTGAAATAAGTACAGGGGTATTACTCAGTGCAGTGTAGTACTCTGGTGTGTACAGGTTGCACAAATTATACTGATTGCACAGGTTGTAATGGTTGATGTTTCACCAAAATGCACAACCCTTCTCTGTTCAGTAGATGATAAGTGGTATAGTGGTCCTTAATCCCATACTTAAGCACTGTGTGTTGCACTGCATTGTACATTTTTATTTCAGTGATGTATAAAGAACAAATATCCATCTCAGTGACAAACCTGCCTTACCATTTAAACTTATTACTGCTGTGTTTAGCTTTCTTAACCCCATTAATCCTTTAGCATGATTAGTTTTTATTTTTTTCAAATTTTTTATTTCTGCTGTTCTCAGATATTTTATCAGGGGTGCATTATTATTGAAGGAGTTAACGCTTTTGCAGTCTTTGGACGCGGATCTCTGTCCAACCTAAAAGTGTCCAACCAGCTCTTTAGACTCGGAACCATGTTCAAACAAAGAATTATTCACCATAAATCAGGAATTGCATCTAGCATTCAGAAATTTGGTCTGATATTAGCCTGATTGAATTTCCAGTTCAGTGATGCTATTTTCATTCATTAGAAAATTAAAAAACGTGACCCCAAAAATACTTTAAAAAAAGGTGGTATGAACATTCTTATGTGCTCTTTCAACTTATACTCTTCATAATTACATTATTTTACTTTATTCAATATCACTTTCTGTTTTCATTCATCTTATTCGACAAAGTCTCAGCTTTCAAACAATATACAAACATATCCACAAATCCAAATATTTTGTGGTGAAAATATGATCAGAATAGGAAAAACCTGAGCGTGCATATTTGGTATAAATATTCCTATGCCCTCTTTCAAATTATACTCACCATAACCATTTTATTTTATGCAGTATCACTTTCTTTTTTCTTTCATATTATTCTACAAAGTCTCAGCTTTCTAACAGTATAAAAACAAATCCCCCAATCCAAACATTTTAGGGTGAAAAAATGATCAGATAAGAAAAAGCTCAAGCATGTGGCAGGGGAGGAGGGAGGGAGAGCGAGGTGGGGGGAAAGCCAGAGGGTTCTGCTGGCTGCAGGAGGGTTGTACCGCAAAAGTGTTAATGAAAGCTGTATCTAACTTCTCCTCTTTAGTAAGACTTTCCTTGACAAAAATTATAGTGTGGAGGTAGCAAGAATATAACAAAAAAGATTTCACTGTGTTGCAGGGGTTAATAGAGAATAACTCACTCACTTTCCAAAAGCATTTTTCACTCACTCTCTGAAATGCTTTGAAGTAAAAAGTCTGTTGTTTTAAGCTGCACATCATCCACCCCCCAGGGGAAAAAAAAAAAAAAAAGGTGACTACAGTAATGACCATAATTCCACATTATCATCAGTCTCCACAAAGTAACTAAGCCTGAATTCGTAAAAACGTTAATTCCTTCATTCGTATTTATTTTATTCATCCAACTGCGAGACAGCTTTATTAACTTGCAACCAACCGCTTCAAGGGAAGGGGTTATATTAGGCTGTCTCTAACTCCCCCAGTTCATAAAGCCTCTTCAAAGCTGAGTACAGTGGCATGGATGTAGCAAGAATGAAACACAAAATCCATAATCAGATTGAATGGGTCAAAGGAAGGAAACCACAACTTCCTTGAACAGTGGGAGGTTTGTTGGCTGATGAGAGAGTAGTGAGGGTTCCCCCCCCCCCCATTTTTTTTTTCAAGCAAGTTTACTGATGTCAGAATGTTGTCCTATCTGTTCATTCGTTTGCCATTGAGTTGCGAAGCTTTATGTCTGTAAGTTAATTAGTTAGAAATCAAAGGATAAAGACAACTAAAAGGTTTGGGTTCATTCCTTTTGGTCACTACATGTTGCCCCAAACTCGTCTGGATGTGAACTGATAGACTGCAGGCTGAAGTTGCTCTTCTGCTGTCCACCATTCTCTCTTTGGGGGATCACAAGTGACTGCAAAGCCAAAGACCTTATACGTGTTTTAAGTATGCACAATGGTGAAGCTTTCCAATAGGCCAAACCATCACTTTTCTCCTGTACTCCACAGAAAAACTAGGATTATAATACCTGTGAGTGATTAAATTACTGATGGTACCAGGATTGCTGTAAAAAATGGGAGAACTGAATACCCATTCATAAAAGTATACTGTAATCAATTGAGAAAGCTGTATAATACACCCGTAGAAAGGTTGAAATTAAAAACACCTTCAGTACCTTGATGACTTGCTGTTGTCTTCTTGCTACCACCACATCATTGTATTTAGCTTTGGGGAAACCTCTGTTAGTGAAGGGGTGTGAAACAGTCCTCTTTAACCTTTTCAGTAATGATTTTTTTTTTTTCATTCTTGGTTTTTCCATATGATTTTAGTCTCATTTTATTTCATTCTAATTGTTACTGTAGGATTTCATTTGGCTTAGGACAGACCTCTCATAGTGAAGGGGTTAATCATTTTAAGGTCAGGCATGTGTTGACCTTCACCTTCCTGGCTTCCCTAAACAGTCCGCAGAACAGTTACTTCAGCATCTATGGTTACCCCTCCACGACCACCACCACTGCCACAACTGTCACCACCACTACCACCGCAACCACCGCAACCACCACTGAGGACACCCCCACTAAGACCTCTTCAAACAATGCCCGGGGGAAGCTGACCAGAGGTGAGCCTTACATGTCCATTATATTAATAAACAATCACATGCCAAGTTTAAAGTCTTTACGGTTACAGTACTGTATTCATGCCCTGTTTTAAGTACCACTGTATAGACCTTTGTACAAATGAGTGGAAATTTTAGTTCGTGTCATATTCTCTTACCTCAATCCCTTTTTTAGTGGCATCCACAAGCCATAAACATACTAAGCACATTCCTGTAGTATAATTCTCAGGAATATTTTCATTTTGTAAAGTAACAGGTGAAATTTAGCACAATTATGTTACTATTCTGTAGCCAGTTACTTTCTCAGTACTGGACTTAAAATATTTTTTTTTTTTTAAACGATGTGGTAAATTGGATGGTCCATCTGACAGATGCATAAAGTTTACATAGTTTTAATTACCAAAATTGCACCCACACAGCACAATGTGCAATGAATCCCCATTGTATTTAAAACAATGTGCAGGATGAAAGGTATGCTGGTATGTTGTTATGCTTCATTATCTGGTAGTACCTTAGTGATGCCTTAGTGACTATAGAGGCCATGGATGCCACTGCACTCTACTTGGTTTACCTTACTGAGCTACCGGTACGTTATAAACATTTGCTGGTCACCTTCCCATTAAATGTTCTGGACTGGGGTAAAATAACCTCAAACACCAACATTTTGCATGGGGTAACATGGAACTGGCTCTGGGTGCTTTCTTTTTCCTTTCTCATTTCATCTTAAGGGGCTGGAATTGTGGCTCATAAGGGCTTACATCCAATGGGTAGCTGGGGTTTACTGCTCACATAATACTGCTGGGGTGAGCAGGTGACCACACTCACCTTAAATATGTGGGCTAAAAAGCCTAGCCCCTGGCCCACTTGCTCCTGAAGGGGTAATAAAAGATTGGACAATAGATAGGTAGATAGATAGATAGTAACTTCTCTCTCACACATGGATACATCATTTGAGTGACTGTGAGAGGTGTTTGAGTCATGACTGTGGTGTAGCTTCACTTCACAGTTTGATAATATATAGAAGTTATGTAAGAGAACTTGGTTTTGATTGCAGGATAATGTATGTGGATATTTTTTTTATTGAATGTGATGTTTTCCTATGGATTTTCTTGATTGTAGTACTAAGAAAATTTTTGCAGTCAGTTAGAGTTGATGATTTGTAGTTTTATGTACATATGTCACTTTCACTAAATTTACATCAGTCTCACAATTTTTATGAATTATTTTTCATCAGATGTTTTATATCTTCAGTATCCATTGTTTTACAGCACAGGATTGTTACAAGTAGTGTCAGAAGTGGATGCAAGACAATTGACTGGTTAAAAATTAACTTGATTTTTCCATTAATTCAAGGGCAGTGTACCTAATTAAGCAGAGAGTGTTGCTCTAAAATTTATTTTCATTAGTACATTATACATGTTCCAGATTCCATTATCTGTTATATACTGTCAGATGTGATTATTCTTGTTTCTGTGTTTCCCTCTGAAAATTCTTGCCCTCTGTGTGACAGTGACTAAAAGTCACTCAAGGTCCTTAACTTTTTAAAAAGTGAGTTGGGAAGAGATTTTGAAATATATTGTTGGGCATTTTTAAAATTAGTTTCATATATATGTGATAATATATTCCCTTCTTTTATGTTAAGTGCTCTTTTTTTTATATATACAGTATATCAGACCTTAATATTTAAGATTTAGTTATTTTTGAGAATTCACTTTAGTTGAGAAATAATATTTTTGTATTAAAAAATAACATAGACCTTAAGTATTGGCTGTACATACTTAATTGTTGTTTGTATGTTTTATTCTTAACCACAAAAGTCAAGCAGCATACTGAGGACGATGATGGTAAATTCAGCGTAAACGCACATCCCTTATCACAGTTTGCCAGCTTCTTAAACCCCCATACTTGTAAAATAGGCATTAAAATCCCATATGTGCAACCACTCTGTAGATCCAAGCTATCATGCAGTTATATCTGTTCTTGCTTTGGATATTTGATGTGGCTTATGATGTGTGTTGTTGCTGTATGAAAAGGAGGAGGTGACTGCTGTGAGGAGAACTTGAGGGGAATAAATGATACGAAGTAACAGCAGAACAAGAAAAAGCCCAAGTGCTGTGTAGATCCCCAGGTTTAGAAATTTTAAAAGAAGGTTGATAGGGTCAATTGTCAAACCTGGGCTTCTGCTCTACAGTCTGGGGTTTTCCTTAACAGATAGGTGATTGACAAACATATACAATAGACATGCATGAAGAATTAAATTTACCATTCATAGAAGCTTAAAATCTGTAATTAAAGCATGAGTCCTGATAGCGTAATGAGGAAAATGAGTTATTGCTATGGTAAACAATAAATATTTGGTAGTTATTCTTTATAATGTGTCCACATTTGTTGAAATTCTGAAAGATATCCAGATTTTCCTCATCCAACTCATGAAAACATTTGCAGGAAGCTATTCATGGCTGCTTCTGACTTGTTAGAACATTACTCAGGAGAAAGTGTTTATTTTGTCTAATTGGCTGGATGACAGTGCTGATGAAATCACTGGAAAATTTTCTTCCCGATCCACCAAGAATTCCTACATAAAGTTGAGGGAAATTTATTTTTGAGTCCCTGGAAAATCCTCGAAAGTTCCAGATCCCATTCTCTCAGTGTTGTGTAGGGAAATTAATAATTTTACAATTCTTTCTTTCCCTACCAAATGCTGGTCTGAAGAGCAGTGGGTCAATGCCTCTGCCTTTCTTCAGGATTTTGTATACCTAGATGTTAGTCTAGATGATTTTGTTCGGTTGAGAGAAGTCTGGCCGTCAAAGGGTTAAAGTAATGGATCAAGATCATTCACAGCACCTGGTGTTCACTTTGCCCAGCCAAACGGACAGGACGAATTTACATTCTGCAGAGTTAGGAACTAGTGAGAATTTCTTCCTTCAGATATCTTCAGGATGTCTTATAGGCAGAGTGGCTGTTTATTTCAGAGGGCCTTTTTTTTTTTTTTTTTTTTTTTAGTGTGTGTTGTTTGTATGACTAACTGAATCTTAAGTCAGTTGCAAATTTTCCTTTCTTTATGATTTGACTGTAAGGAGATTACAGTTTGCTTTAGATGCCTCTGCTAAGAAGTCTTATTTAGTTTTTAAGGAAGTCAGAACATAAATAGTAAAGCAGAAGTAGCAAATACATATTCCCACCCCTTTAGACTGCTAAAGTTACTGCTATATAACTAGTGTAATTATATGAGGCCTGGTAGAACTGGGTGTATTAGTGCAAGCTATGGCAGTTTAAGGCCAACCAGTTTCTTTGCCTCAGCTAACTCTCCACCTCAAGCAAAATAGTACTAGGTTAGTTCTCTCATGATTGGAGCAGCTCTAGCACATGTATTCAAGTCCAGTTAATACCAGATGATTTAGTGCAGCTGAGTGTGAGTCATCAGGTAGCCTGAGAGAAATACTGCTGTCACTTAACCTTGTCATATTTGGGACAACTCTAGTGTTCCATCCCAGCCATTGTCAATGATGTTATTTAACTGACAGTGAGTCATTGGAGCCTGGCAGTGTTGATGGTGCTTTTATTTTTGTTCTTATTTGTATGTGTTAAAATTCACTTGGCAAAAATGTGAGAGAGGAGGAGGTGTGAAGTAAAGAAGCAACTGGTATTATTTTTATTTGGGTGGACTTTTGGTTGGGCATTAACAGCCATATTATTAATGCTGGTTGTATAAAGGTGTTAGCAAGTCCCTAATTTTTGGTGGTCATTTATGGAACATATGCAGTTATAAGATGGGAGCAGTTTGCATTCCATATTAGTGTTGATGTGGCCCCCGACTCCTGTGGATTTGAACCAGGTGGAGGACAGGCTGATACTGCACTCCACCATCCCCCATTTGGGGAACAGGGAGGGAGTTGGGGGAAGTTTGTACAATACGGCCATGAGTTGCCCGGTTGTATCGGTGCCATCACATGAATGCATCCCTCTCCAGCACCTCATCCAGTAATTAAGAATGTAATCAGGAATGTTTGATATGATCTGTCATCGTCACACATATCAGAAATTTTGTTAAATAGTGGTGACTTGTTCACACTTAAGTGCCCTCAGTTTTAATAGTACGGCCATGTCATGGTTATCCCTAAGGCCTCAGTTGCAGAGGACCACCACATTGCTGCTCATACCACAATCCCTCACCCCCCACATCCACCATTGTTTATAAATCCTTCTTTTTGTAAGTAAATAATCCAGTTTGATTGAGGACAGCCAGCTGGGTGATCATTGCTTCTTAGGATTATTGATAGTGATATTGGAGATTTGAGTTACTTGTAGTAGGCATTGCAATATAGGTATAAATAAGCAGATGAAATTTCAAAAGAAGTGTTTCAGAGAATGACAGAACAAATTCATTACCTGTATTATCAGTTTGAAAATGTGTTTCTGTTTGAGGATATCAGGCAAGAAGTATTTGAAACATGAATTACATACACTGAAGATCCAAAGACATATATTGTATTTATCTTTCATCTCAGATTCATTTATTATTTCTGACAGAATCACAGAAATTTCAGACACAAATATACACAACTGTCTGATTGATATAACATTCATATTATGGCTTCATTACCTTTGAAATATCACAAAAATAGTGTTTTTGCTCTTTTGCAAGTAGTGTTATTGGCGTTGAGTGTCTCCTAAGTTAAGTGAATCATTTTCAATATACCATAACTTAAATTTCACTGCATATGACCCAGAATTAATTTAAACTGCTTAGGGAAGCATTTTGCTTTTTAAAAGGTGGCTGGCTTGCATATTCATTTGAATTCATTTTTTTGCAAAAAAAATTTCCATTATGTATTGACAAATTTGTGGGAACCCAAACATTTTACTCTTCACAATAAATTCTCCAGAATTTTATCATAGGTGCTCTTGAATTATCTGCCATTTTAGGCACAACCCGACGGCCGAGCTTGGAAAGACAAACCACCCTATACGACGAACAAGGGGGGAGCCGACAGGGGGACGGGAACAGCCGGGAAAACAGGTACTCTAACTACCATAGCTACTATCATCAGTACTCCTCAAGCCAGGACGACCCAAGGTGTGTATCCATTTGTCTGTAGAACAGCTAAGTCAAGCTGGCAAGAGCAAGGAGAGCTGAAAGAGGGGGCTGTGATGTACTGTAGAGGGCTTAGAAGTACTGTTTTAAGTGATCATTTTGTTGCCCTGAGTATCATTTAGAGGTTGGAACAATGTAGCTTTTGTATTTTTATTGCACACAATTTTTTGGAAATTTTTGAAGACATTTTCATATTTAGTCAAGCTAGAATTTTGAGGAGTAATTTTAGATGATGCAGTACAGTACTGCCTGTAGAATATACCAGGCCCCATTCCTGACTCTCCCTCCTCATGCCACTTGACCACCCCGAGCCGACATTACTGCCCTCCCCCACCCCACTAAGCTGCATGCTGCCCGCCCGTTGGCCTGGCCCACCTGCGCCTGTTACGCCCGCCCACCTACTCCCATGTGTCTCCCCTCCGACCTCCAAATGTATTCGTGGAACATCGTCGTCTCCAACTTCTCTGTGCTGGCATCCTCACCTGCTGTCTCTCTGCTGCTGCTACTCCTGCTGCTACTACTGCTGCTACTACTGCTGTTTCCTAAAGGGGGACCTCATCAGTGGAGGAAAAGAGCCATTGTAAACACTTGTTGTGAGAGTGATGATGTGAGTGGTTGTTCTGTTAACAGGAAACATGTTTGGCTGGCTGTTTCTTTGTGTGTCATTCATATTTACTTTGAGAATGAGGCAGAATGGTTGTCTTGTGTGTGAGATAATATGCAGTATGGATGCATAAATATATCCATCTGTACTTACTGAATATTTGCTGAAATGAGTAAGTACATCACATATTATGATGTTCAGTCTCTTTCCAAGACTTCACACGTTGGTGGTTAAATGTTTGTGAATCTGATGATACTGTGATAGTGTAATGGAATTTTGATCAGCATCATTTATCTGTATATAGCCTGTTAGAGATTTTCTAATCTCTTTTTGGCCAACACAGACATTGGGGATAAATGTAACTGTTTAGCTTTATTTCATACCTATTGTGGATAATGTATAAAGTAATTTCATTTGCTTCATCTGTTGCTTTCCAATGTCACCAGCTTAATGTTTTCCTTTCTTATGGTGTCTTTTTGTTTTCAGAAACTCCTTCCCTTGTCCTCACGGGCAGCCTCTCAATAAATGTACACCATAAATATTGTGCACTGTGAATATGTTGTTATGTGTCCATCCCTGACTGTTAACCCTCATTTGAGACACCCAATATTTGTGCCATTTGATGGTGTGTATGTGTGTGTGTGTGTGTGTGTGTGTATATATATATATACTTTGAATACTGATTTTTGTGTGCTAAAATGTTTTTCTGATTGAAGTAATGGTCTAAAACTGGGTCCGCTCCACATTATAGAGAAATGGAAATGTGTATGTTAACCTAGACTGAACTCAGGAAATAGTACATATCCTGAATTGTGTGGTTTTTCAGCCCATTGAGCCTGGGAGTATCTTTTTCATTTTTTTCTTGCATTTTCCTGGCAGTGTGATTCACAGTGGGATAGTTTTTTCACTCTGTAGGGGGTAGATATGATCTTAAAACCATTAAAGACAAGAGGTCTTTTCAAAATTATATTTAATTATGTGGTAGCTGCAAGAAAAAATAAAAGGGCATCACTTGCATTGAAGGGATTGATACTGATTGTGTTACCAAGTCCAATTTTGTGAGGGAAAAAGCTGTTCATATGGTATATGCGGGTTCTGCATTCCAGTTTTCCTTTGTCACCTCCCATCCCTCTTGGCAGGTTTAACAAGTGAAGGTGTTTATTGATACACATCTTGGTTTGGTTGGTATGTCTTGCTGACTGACTAGTTCACTAACCCCCTCAGTACATAATGCCACCAGCAGACGATGTAATTCATGTTAGAGGAGACCATTCATGGTTGAAGGATTTGAAACAGTTACCTGACATCCCTTACCATTATGATATCTTGCTATAATCTTTTTATGACTAGACAATTCTACTCAGTTTGAGAAAGATCTCCCATAATGAAAGAGTTTCCTCCATCCTTTTTTCCTTCCATCCTCTTCTGTCGTTCTTTCCTTAATTCTTTCCTTGTCCTTCTGCCTGCAGGTGACTTACACTCCCCCTTCTGTCTTTTTTTCCTTCATTCTTTCCTCTTCCTTCTGCCTGTGGGTGACTCTACACTGAGTGACAAGCCAAATGGTTTCCTGTACACTAGGACACCATTTTCTATGCTGGGTGGTAACCATATAAACAAATTTTGGCGCCTGGTGGTTTAGTGGGTAATTATTGCGCTCCAGTTGGATTGAGCCGATGAAGGTTTACTGAATATCCAAGGGGTGGTTGGGGTTGATTGCTCATGTAATGCCACTCAGGGATGAGTGAGGCTGGTCACTCTCATCTTAAATGTCAGGACCAACTGCCTAGCCCCGGGCTCCTACGCTCCTCATGGGGCAATGTAGGATTGGGTGATGGATGGATGGATGATATACCTGTCATTGAAGGTTTGTCACCATAAGCCATTGTGTTCATATGGACTCTGTTTCATGTGGGAGGTTTCAGTTTTATTGGTCTGTGAACTGTCTTTGGCCAGTTGACTTGTATAGTTTGGTGTTTGGCTTGCCTGGGTTCCTCCTCCTCTGGTATTTTCTCCGTTTGTCATATTAGTGTCCTTTTGTCATGTGTGGGTTCCTGTTTCTTTGGTCTTTCCTCAGTTTGTCATACATGTGTCTTCTTTCCATCCATTGGTTCCTCTTCTTTGGTCTTCTTCATATGTCATATTCCTTTCTTTTTTTCCTTTGTTTATTGTCTGTTCTCTTCCTCTCCCGACTCTTTTTTCTCCTTTCATCAAGGGCTGTATATACTTTTCCATTTTACTTGTGTCTCCTCATCTAGCTTCAGCATTTTCTCCATTCTCAACTCTCACCTGGCAGTCCAAATCTACACAAATCTTCATTCCACTCCTAACCTTCAAGCACAGTCAGCAGTACATTTCATTGTTCTGCATTCACTCACTCCCACTTTGTTTATGATTGTCCCAGCACCACATCATTTCATTCCTTTTTTATCCAGCAACTTTGTAAGTCTTCTCTTCAGTTTTCTCTCCCTAGTACTTTCTGCTCTATGCTTTTCTCCTTTGCCTTGCTTTTCCCTATTGGAGTATGTGATATTTGTATCTTTTGGCAGTCTCTGTCATTCTTGTTTTCCTTGTCAAATTGTTTTCCTCACCCTGTCATAGCTTTTGCTTAAGTAGCAGTTTTGTCAACCAGATCAGCACATGTTTGACCCCTCTCCCTACCTCAATAACTTCGTAAGGCACTGTTTTGTTTGAACACCTGAGTGCCATTTGTTGGTAGTTTTAGAATGATCATATCCTCTTACGAAAATTTTATTGATATATGCAAGAAAAGTTGCTATGACAGTGCCTATAGAACATGAATTAAAGTACCGTAACTTTTGCAACTTGCTAAATAAAGTATCGTAATATTCGTAAGAGTTGTGTACCAGTAATATGACATATGAAACATACTGCATTAGTTTCATTTGTAAATTTTTTTCTTATTTATTTTGTAAGGGCTGATTCTCCTAGTAGTGTAGACTTTCCTGACGGTCTGCTTGAATCATCACAGTATGGGCTTCCTCACGTAAAGCTGTTTACCTCTGAAGTTATTTCATTATTAATAATCTCTTCAGTTAACCCCTAGCTTCATTCAAAGATCCTAAGTGGTTTACTATAAAGTTCTTTAAAAGTCAGAGGTTATTATTTTTATTCTTTTTTTTTTTAATCCTCTGAAATATAATTCAGAGACATGAACCTCATTTAGAGTTGTTTGATTTTCAGTGACGTTTCAGCTACACATACCACAGAGGAATGCCTGCACTGTTCTTGTATTGTACACATTGCTGCTTCTGGCTATAACATTTACTAAGTAGTTTTGGTTTGGATTTCCTAGTAGCTCCCTTGACAAGCTTTGATATAAGATAAATTTAAGGCGGTAGTTTGCTGCAGACACCACTTCTGTTATTGCAAATATGGTATTTTAGTGTAGGTAGATAACTATACAAATGGCAATGAGAAATGTAGGTATCATTATCAAACTGGTATATAAGATGGCCTGTATTGAGCTAAGCCTTGGTATATTTATTTAAAAACAGTTTCATACATCATTTGGTTTTACTTTATCGAAGAAGAATTCTGATGGATGTAATATCATGATTATATATGTGCAGGTTAATACTTTTGTTGACAGTATGATTTTGGGGTGCATTTCTTGGTAAGAATAACTAACATATAGCCTACTACTGAGTGTACAGGAAGGTGTAGTGGATTGGGATTTGTACTGCCATGCAGGACTATATCAAACACCCCATCATAGGGTATGGGTTTTATATCATTAATATTCTACAACATCCTGTATTACAAGGGTATGTTGCGAGAGAGGGGAAGTATCAAGTTGTGTGGCCTAGTGAGTGACTGAGAGTGTAGTGAGCTGAATGTGTGTGCGAGTCTGTGCTTTTATTATTGCTAATCCCTTCTGGGAGTCAGCAGTCACTTGACAACTGGTGGTGGACTTGAGAGAGTTTAACCCACTCAACAGTCAGTTAGCCACAGATAATTTGGCTTAGGGAGGATTGGGAAATCACGCCACATACCTCAGCAGATTCAGCAGGCGACAACGTGGTGTACTTAGTGTACTGTATCATGTAGTATGCCACAATGTCTAGGGATGTGCCAGGTAGATGTTAATCCAGCTGCATCAGTATGTAGTGGTATGCTACAGAGGTCATGGGCAAAAATGCACTTGTAAGTACATTGTAGTATATATATATATATATATATATATATATATATATATATATATATATATATATATACACAGTGAGTGGATAATGACTATTGTATCTCCTGTTTGAGAGTAGCTTTTCTTTTCTTCCCCTACCTCTAGGTGGGTTGAAAAAGGCTTCTGTATCATACAGCTGATTCAATATTGGGTTCATTGATTGAAATAGGTTGCATATTGTGAGAATGTTAAGAGAGTTTATGGAACTTGGGCTTAATATTGACATCAGGAGTTGTATTTTATCCAGCATAGGAGGATTTTCATCACCTCTTCCTTAGCAGTTTATTTTGCATAATATTGCACTTTGTCATTCTGTTGTATGTTATTTATATTGTTTTAATATTAGCAAAGTTTGCATCAGTAACATTCAACAGGATATTGAGGTGTGATGTGCAGAATAAATTCCTGAAAAAGAAGAGTTATGAAATCTTCAGAGTCACTTCTAATATGGTTTTAAGTGAATTGGTGTACAACTGATTTGCCACTGGGTTCATTTCTGCTCTGAGATAGTTGAAGCTGGTTAGAAATTGCATTTGGACTGCATTAGAACAGCATTGTGTAATGTTTAGTCAGCTATTCAGCTGGAATTATTGGAATTGTGAAGTATTTCCTGGAAGCTTTGCACTTTCCTGCTTACAATCCAAGTTCCGATAATGATAGCAAAGACTGTGTAGTAAACAGGCCTGCAACTCTCCAGCCATTCTGCATTTATACTCAGGCATTTTTGGGAAGATTCTGGTGTATTCCTTAACCCTTTCAGTCATAATGTCATGTTTGGGAGGCTATTCCTATACCTCCAGTAAGGGCTGTATCTGATTTCTCAATTGTAATGGGTCTGAAGAGGGACACCTTCATCAGGGCTCTTGTTTGGCGAGCCACAGCTTGCAAATGTGAGTATTTTTTCCCTTTGGTGAACAAATTTTACATGGAAGTCGCCTTTTGGCGAGGAGAAAATACATCCACTTCAAAACCCAGTAAACTACTGTACAAAATAAGTAAATCTCAAAGCACGTTGTGATCGATTATTAAGTCCTTCCTTGTCGCCATTGTGAATGTTTAAGATCTCATTATATGATTCTAATCATACGTTGTGTAAATAAATACATATATTTACTGCTCGTAGAATATTTCGGCTCGTAGTCAGTTTAGCTACAAAAAATTTATTTGGCATGTAAATCTGAAACCTTAGGAGCCAAATGGCTCGCAAATATCAGCAGTTAACAAGAGCCCTGTTCATGTGGTGGTGGCACTGAGCTGAGTACAGTCATATGGAGACAAAAAGTAAAAAAGGAAAATAAGTCATCAGATGGAAGGTGTTAATGTTTGTTTTGCTGATCTGTACTGTATATTATATTTGTTGTGTAATCCAGCTGGCAAACATAGGTGGACAGTGCAAATGTTGGTGAGTACGATGGGTCCAGATGCGGAATGGTGGAGTTGTTCAGATGTTTACTGCCAGGTTTCTAGATAGTATGGCCAGATGTGTATTATCATCAACTTGAGTGCTTGCTATTTATTAGAACTGCAGATGTGGTGCTAAAGCAGAAACCATGATCATTTATAAACATACTGTAGCATATTGAAGGTAGGTCCCGAGATACTTTAGTTCTTTGATGAAGAGGTATTGCAGTATGTTGAATATTGATAATTAACATTTTTAGAGGAGGTTGTTTATATTCCTGTCCTTGTAAAGTAAATCCAAACATGGTAATCAAAATCAGGACATAAGCCATAGTCTCCTGTGTCACTGAGCTGATATAAATTGGCAGTAAAATGGACAGAGATAATGCTTGGAGTAGTCATATCACAAACTATCAGTACAGATTTCTCATTTATTTCCTTTTAAATTCATTACCTTTCTGGTGGAAAAATGTGTTCTGCCAGACTATGTGTAATGGATTAGAGCTTCATGTTTAAGTCTACTTCTCCCATGATCTCAGTCCCATGTTTCCTGTAAAGTTGTACCACCATCTAGATACCCAGTCAGTTCATTATGCCTTACACTACACAGTCCCCTTCAAAGTCAAGTGTGTGTGATGCCAGTAGATCTCAGCCCTAGTTTTGAAGGCATCAAAATCTAACTGCCTTATATAAACGTTCCCAACCCAACCCAACCCAACCTAACCCAACCCAACCCAACCCAAGCCAGTACCATCCCAACTCATCCCAGTCCCAGTTCCAATCCCAGTCTCAGTCCCATCCCATCCCATTCCATACCATACCACCATTCACATCCCCACCTCCACTATAGCATACCTTCACCTCGATAATCCATACCAAATATAGCAGTGCTCAGGACAACTATAGCAAGATATAGCATAGCCTAACCAGGTGCTAGTGTATGCTGTATAATGCAGTTCATCCTGACTTAATGTAACCTAATCCCCCTCCTTCCCACAGTGGCGGAGCGACGGACTATGGGCAGAACAGCAAAGTTGATGAAACGGCTGATCTCGGGTACCAGAATGACCAGGAGGGGTGGGGACGGACAGATAGATATTACGATGAGTATGGCAAAGAGTGTTATAAAGATGAGGGCTACCAGAATGATAAGTGTGATGACGGTTATACGGAGGGGCAGTATGATGGTTACTTATATAACCAGTTTGGGGACTATGACCAGTATTACGGGTATGATAGTAAGACGGGAGAGTACGATTACACTCAGTGCGGTTATTATACGGAAGATGGTGAGTGGATATATTACCAGAATTATGATGGTTACTATGGTTACTATGATGAGGCAGGTGTCTTTCATAGTTATAATGAGAACTACAATTATGCCTATAGTAGTAACGAGCATTTGGAAGTGACAGAATTGCAAGGTGATGGTAGCAAGTTCACGGACGTATCTAAAATAATTACCGCCCCATCTGCCTTTACGACTACCACTTCTGCCATCACCACCAGCAAGGGCCTCAATTCTCTGCTCACCACAACCTCCACCTCTGCCTCCTCTGCAGCCAAGGCATTTGGAAATCATGTGCCGACATCACAAAAATCAGATGGTGGACTATTCAATAAGCTGTTGCCTCAGTTGCCTATTTCTCTGCCCTCCACACTGACCACCACCACTGCTGCTGCCACCACCACTGCTGCCACCACCACAGTCACCACCACACAGTCCAGCCGGCCTCTTATGCAGCCGGCAATGTCACAGTCATCACCCTTCTCAATGCAGCAGAGGATGGGGCAGCAGCAACAGCAACAGCAGCAGCAGCAGCAAAAGTCTCAAGCCAAGCCTGCAGCAGGAGGGTTTGGGATCTTTGGTGGGATGAACAAGAAGGGTGGTCTGTTCAATGCTATGTCAGGGATCACGTCAAAGGTTAGTGACACCCTAAACACAGCTGTCAAGGAGGTCTCTGCTACGGCAGCTGCCGCCGCACAACAAGCCAATGTGGCAGCTCAGCAGACCACAAAAGCTGCTACAGCTAAAGCAGCAGCAGCAGCTAAGAGTGCAAACGTGGTGCCTTCCCAATCAGCCCCACCCCCAGTCCCAACCCCAACCCAAACTCAAACACAGAAGCCTGTAACACCCCAAACAGGTCGCCCTGGACCCATGGCCAGGACACTGACCAAGCAGGAGAGTGTTCGAAGTGATAAGATGCCTGGGGATGAGGCTGACCCACGCTCCCTTGCCACCCTACCAGAGGCAGCAGACCAAACCTACCAGACAGACTCCTTAGACCAGGTTTGTACCATTGACCTGCATACTGCTTACTGTTTTATAACATTTTTAGTGCAGCAGTAAATATAAACAGGATCAGGAATAATTGGTGGTAGGTGGGAGCACTCAGCATCCACTCACTTGATGTAGTGCTGCTCTTGGGTGACTGCCCTTTCCTCTCTTTCTTTTTTCCTTCCTCTTCCATCTGTCAGTGGGTGACTGTACACTGAGTGGCATGCCAAATGATTTCCTGTACAACAGGAAATCATTTACCATGCTGGGTGGTAACCATATAACCAAATTTTGGTGCCGGGTGATTTAGTTGGTAATCTAGGCACTCCAGCCAGATTTAGCTTGTGTAGGTTTATATCCAAGGGGTGGTTGGGGTTTATTACTCATTTAATGCTACTCAGGGATGAGTGAGGCATGTCACTCTCATCTTGTATGTTAGGTCCAACTTGCCTAGCCATGGGCTTCTGTACTCCTCATGGGGCAACACAGGGTTAGATGATGTATGTATGTACAGTATGTATCAAGAATGTATATTAGGAACAGCAGAATTTAAGCTTGATTATTAAGGTCTGTTATAATTTATATGTTAGAGATTTAAGTACTGGAGCTTTCTGTTAAACACTGTTCAGTACATAGAAATACAGTAATGTACATTGTGTATTTTTGTTTTTTTGTTTTTTTTGTTTTAGTAATATTATGTCAGTAGCTTGAACTAAAAATTAGGAAATAAATATGATCATGAAATTGAGGGTATTTACAGTAGGATAGGAAACATGATGATAGTTCACATGGTAAAAAAGAAGTGTTTTGAGGAAGTAAAAGCACATGGAGGAATTTGATTAATTTATTTTGATGGTGTATGTAGTGTAAGAAGAGGACTCCAGGCTCTAGTACCGGTGATTGTCTCTGAAGCTGTTGTATGCTGAGCGGGTTGAATCCAGCTCTGGTGGACATTTAAAATGGGTGCTTGTAGTATGTCCTTTCATCTTGTAGCATATATTTACACCCTGTTATATCATACCAGTGCCATAGACTCTGATTTACACTGACACTACTTGTAAAACATTTTCAGTTTCAAATGCACTTCCCATATTACAGACAACCTATCTGATTCTTACTTGATCAGCCTGAGTACAGTATAGGTAAATTCTGGTTGTCCCCTCTCCTTCTGAGGAGAGGAAGGGTGGACCTCTTATGGACTGATACTGACACAGAAACGTTAGCTAGTCATTTATGTAAGTGTTAGGTTGCCCATGTGTTTAGGATTTCCAGAGAAGTGCTTTGAGGTGTTGAAAGTATTTATTGTATGTTTGAAAGGAATAATTGGTAACCCACCACCCACCCAAGCAAACAAGAGTAGGGGTCAGTGGAGATCTCATTCATGGAAAGGTGAAACAAATGCCAAAAGAGGGTGGGTTCACAGTGAGATAGTGGAAGACAGTGGCTGGTGATGGATGTTACTGGCCCATGGCTTTGCATGTTGGATGAGGATATTGATAATTCCATTCCTTTCTGCTTACAAAGAAGTTTGGTTTTGGGGTGTGTTCTTGTTAGCTTAGGAAGCTTTCTGGCATCTCTTCATTATGACTTTTTCAGCATATGACACTGTAACATTATCTTGTACTGCATAATACTTATGGCTGTTTAATATCAACAAAGATTGTGTAAATAACATACAGAGTATTTACATGACAGATGCTATATGGTAAACAGATAAGGAGGAGGTCCTAGGAAGCCTTGGTAGCTGAAGAGAATCCGACTCCATGTGATATAATGGTCTTTATCCTAATTTTGGATGAAGGTCAGGTGCTGTGTGTAGGTTGGAATCCCCAGGCAGTGGCAGGGGATGTGGTAGTCATGTAATACCTTCTTAGGCATAAGACATTTACTTACTCTCAGTTTTGTTCAAACTATGGTAGTCTAGCCTGAGACCCATACACCTTGCAGGGAGTGATATGGCTCCCCCCCCCCCAAAGGATAAGGAAAATATTGCTACACTGGTTTTCTTATTTTCTTACTGTGATCATGAACTTTGTCTCTTCCCCAAGGCCCAGCAGTCCTCCTGTATGGTACACACCTTCACTGGTCACCATTTCAGTGCTGATATCCACCTTTGTGCCAAATACTTGGCCAGAACTGTCTCACTCAGGACTGGCATGATAGTATCAATGGGGGTGCTTTTATGATGTCATCGGGTCTTTTGGATGATCAGTAAAGTCTGTTTTTAATCAAATTCCATTTGTCAGACTATTCCCTGCACTGGCCTGGGGTCAATTTCACACCCTTTCAGAAATTAAGCCACTTTTCTAATCACTTGACCACCACCTCCCCCTAGACATCACTGTGGCAGCAGGATAGTTATGAAACAGCGCACACAGACAAAACGCAACAACGCCAGGACAGCTTTGAAACTGCGCCGGAGGAGTCCATATTTGATGAGGAAGAACAGAGAGGCCAGGATAACTACTATGATGGTTATTATGACGAGTGGCCATCGAGACATCCGAGGGTATGTGAGACTAAAAGCAATATTTACTTCAGCTTAGGAGGATTTCTGGCACCTCTTCCTTGACAGTTTATTTTATCAGGTACACTTTGGAGGATTTCTTGTGGTTTTTCCATGGCAATGCATTTTACAGTTTGCACCATATTTATCTTCCGTGCTATATAAAGTCATCTATCTGTTTATCTGTCCATCTATCTGTCTGTCTGTCTATGTATAATATAATGTTGACTGCATAAATATCACAAAAGAAAATATCAATGTACTGGATAAGGAAATGAATTGGTAAGGTTGAGGTGTTAGCTTCCTAACTGGCAAGAATATGAGCCTATGGGAAAGTTACTTTCTTAGCAGCAGTAAGGCTCCTGGCAGTTGTTTTTGTAGGGTAAAATTATAATGCTAAGGCATGTGTTGCAGATATAATGACAATGCTCTTTATAACCTCATTTATGGGTGATATCTCATCTTTGGTTATTATTACCAGTAGATAGATTGCATTGTGCCTTTCATGTAGACCTAGATTTGATTATCAAGTAAATGAAAAGCAAGTAAATTGCCCCTTTTGTCATAATTACTATTCCCAGTCTAGTTTTTGTAGCTGTTTGCATTTGCCACACCCAAGTAATTTACAACAGACCCAAGTTGAGAGGGAACTTGAAGCAACAGGTATACTAAGTACTGTGTTTTCCCTGTAACCCACTCACTTACCTTTTACCATCCTAACCAAACCCAGCATCTCATAACTTTTCTTAAGTCTAACCCATTGTGACCCTAAGCTGCCATCTTAACCTCTCCTGACCCAAGCTAAACTGTGACTAGCCACTTCTCCACAGCAACATGATCAAGTTACACTAAATAATGCAACTCACACATAATACTTCATGTCCTGGCCTGCCCTAATCACGCTTATTTCTATTTCCAAGCTCAGTACCATTATTGTTCAACCTAACCCAGTCTAAACTGACACATTTTCATGTAACTTAATCTTTTGACATGGTGATTTAACAGCCTGCAGTATCATTTAATTTCAGCCACCAAGACTTGGATGTTCTTTGTATTGAAACAACTTGCAATATCATTTAATTTCTGCCACCAAGACTTGGATGTTGCACACTACCATACACCCAGAACTTGTGGTGGTTGAGTAGGCAATGCACTGGTGTTAATGATCAGAACCTGGGTCCAGTCCTGTCTAGTCCCTTCTGGCTGACTTTCAGAGTAATAAAATCATCATCCAGTTGCCAGAGTAGAAAACCAGAAAAAAGTGATAAGATACTATTTGGGTTAATTGAAATAAATTAGTGAAAGGATACCATTGTACTATTCGGGTTAATTGAAATAAATTCTAAGTTGTTCAGTCAAAGATGTCGCCTCTGGGTGAATATAATTATCAGGCAGGTCATAAATAAATAGATAAATATGTGAATGAAAAAGCATCTTTATGCTGAAGGATTTACCCTTTTTGTTTGGTAGATATACATGTGTGTTGGAATGAAGATTATTTGGTGGTAGCAAGAATGAAGTATATTGGACATCCTGTCTTAAACAGAGTTAATACAATTTTCAGACTTTGTCTACAACACATTCTTCCTCAACTGAAGAAAAGTTTTTTAGTGGTAAAAAGAAAATGATTAACAACAACAACAAAAAAAAAAAGCATCTTCATATTGAATGGGCTAAGTGGCTGCAGTAGCACATTCACATGTGTTTTCACATGCTTGCATTCTGTCAGAATAAACATGTTACTCCAACAAAACATATTTCCACATACCTGTATACGTTTCACACGACCTTTCAGAAGAATTCCCTACTCCATGCATGAATTATGGATAGGTACTTGGGATTTCTCCTGTGGTCTCATACATCAGTGGCCCTCCAAGACCCATTAACATGGATGGAACATGTAACATAGAACTGTATGCCCAGAAAGAAGTGGTTGCAGCTCATAGGATATATATATATATATATATATATATATATACACACACACCTGTATATACTGTATAGCTACCAGTTTTACCAGATCTTATCTAACAATTAGATTTGACCTTTGTTACCTAAATCAAGCCTGACATCCATAACTCATGCTTAACTTACTTCAACAAACCCTTGCTTAAACACTCCTGGCCAGAGCTAGCCTATCCTGTTTTTACCTGACCTGACCTAACATTATCAAACCTAACACATCCCTAACCATACCTCACCTTACCTAACCTAACTCCACCAAAGGACCCGTACTATGATGCTGATTATTATGATGCTGATGGCCGCCAACCCTACTACGAGGAAGACGACGAATACTACCGATCCTCGTTCGAAAATGACGATGCTTCCAGTACAGTGGAACATGAGAGGGACCTTCAGAGGTACCCATCTGAGGTGAGGTGGCTTGCTGAAGGATGAAGTACGTGTTTGTCCCGTCTTGAACCTGGTTTTGTTTGCGGTACATATTTTCACTTTTATTGGAGTTACTGTACCTCCCCCCTTTATCCTTTGTTTTCTTTCTTCTGTTGTCCTCCCTTTCTGTACCTTTCCACACTTCCTCATCTTTCTAAGTCTCATGGTGTTTTAATATCTTGATTCTAGTTTTGTTTGGACTTTTGTTTGTTTGTCATTCTCTCCATGGTACAGTATTTACATTTTGTCTCCTCTAACAAGGTTTTGTGATATCTAATTCATGTTTTATTGCATATATATATATATATATATATATATATATTTTTACATTTTCACTTTCCTGGTTGCTTGTTTTCTTTCACATTGCCTTTCCACTCTTTCTCTTCTCTTCCAAAGTTTTGCTTATTTGCCCCTCTTCCTATAGTTTCTTTGTTATTAATTGTCTTTGATGATTTTCTTGTCTTTCATGCTTTTCTTGTCTCCCTGTTCTCTCTCATCTTTAAGTTTTCTTCCTCCTCATCCATGATTTCTTTTTATCCTTTCAGCCTTGTTAATTTATTCTGTATTTTCTCCTCATTTCATCTTTTTCTTCTCCTCCTTATTCATCTTTGTTCCGGCTGCCTTCTTCTTTGTTTCCCATCATTTCAACCTGTCTATATGTGAGCATTGTGTTAATAGACTGTTGAATAAATATTGCAGTAATGTGACCTTGAGCACATTTGACTGTCATCATTTTTATCTTTTTCATCCAGTTTCTCCCACTCTCCTTTTGTTACTCTTCATCCTTAGCCATCCTTTTACTCCTTCACCTCTTCTCATTGTCTTTTATTTTCTGTTTTTCCATCCTCAGTCTGTGTGTTTTTTCTGCCACTCTGTTTGTCACATACTTCCCTTATTAGTCTGTCTTAAGTCCTTCATCTCTCTCTCTCTTTTTTTTTTTTTCTCCTGCTTATCCTCTACTTCTTATTCTTTCCCCATTTTTTTTCTGCTTGCTTATTTTTCCCTGCCATCCCTTCCTAATTTTGTTTACCCCATTTTTTCTTCTTCCCAGTCCCCTTTCACTTGCAGGTCTCTGTTTCCCCCCCTTCTTGTTATCCATCCATTTCTCTTCCTATTTACCTATTTGCTCTTCTTCCTTGACCACCTCCATGTCATTTCTCATAATTCCATATTTCTCCCTATTCTTCTTTCATTGCATCACTTTGTTTTTATCTACTGCAATTCCTCCTTACAATATTCCTTATTTTCACCTCTCATTATTCTATCTTTGTCTTATTGTATCTACATATAGTACAGTAAGGTCTCCTAGAAGTTACCTATTTAGTACATGTTGTTTTTGTTATGAAGTCGCAAAAACACTGCTCATTAAAGTTCCACTCCTGCCTATAAAGCTTATTTGCCAGTTTTCCACAATGAATGTTTGGAAAAAAATGTTGATGGATTGGAACTCATTCCTGACTCGTCACTGACAGTCCTGAGTGTATGGAAAAAGAAAAGTACAATAATGGGTTGGAACATAGGGATCCATGACTTTTTATTTGCAATAAAGAATGTATGGGAAAACAGTTCTGATAGTTTAGAACACATCACTGACCTACAGTGAGGACTACATGTGCTCTTTATCTAGTGCATTTTTTCATTTTTCTTTTTCATTTTTACTGCTCTTTGTTAATCCATCTTTACCTCACCAGCCCTACAATATCTTGTAAGTTAGTAAAATCATGTGGTAGCTATTGGCTTGAATGCAATAAAATTCATCTCTGACCTGAAGTAGTTGACTGATTATTTCTAACCTCCTCAGACTCTAGGTGTCTTTCCTAAATAAGTGAAGCCATCTAGCATTAACCAGATTATATATTAAAAAAACTCAGGCTGATGGGGTTAGATTTATTTTCATTTCATCTCCCTCCTTCCTTATACAGTATTGCTCCCAGTTCATCTCTGCTTCCTTCTGTTCATCCTTTCATTTTTCCTTGTTTTGTGTCTTTTTTTCATCCTTTTTTCTTCTTTTGCTTCATTCTGCATATTCAGATACTTTTCATTCACATCTCTCTCTGCTCATATGACGTAGTGCACCATCCATTGTTACCTCTTGTGTTTGGTCTTGTCAGAAGCTGTCTAACACAGAGCCAACTTTTCTGTCCACTCGAGTGCTAGTAACGGTTTCTGCTAAGTATGGTCTCGCACAGGCTGTTGATGGCTCTGCATTTGTCAGGTAAGTATGATCAGAGGCTTTGAGGCATTAGCAAATTGAGCATATTGTTATGAAAAACTTTGTACAGATGAAAATGGAAGAGGTATACTTAAAGGGAAAAATCTTATACTTAAAATCCACTTTATGATTATTGTTGTTTACAGTTACCTTTAAATGTTGTGGACTACAGTACCCCAGCCTCAGATCTATGTACTTTGAAGGTTAATGTGGTACTTGGTTACAAAATATGTTAAGAAGAGGCCTTCTAGCAAAAAAGAGTAAGTAATGATGTCCAAGCAGCCACGCTGCTTCAGAAAAATTCTTATACAGATTTTTCTTTGTTAACCTCACAGTTTTCATAACTAATATTGCAAAATGATTTGAACATATAAGGAAATAGAGTAATAATATTATGCTAGACCTGCTATGAGGACTGCAGCTTAAAAGCCATGAAGGATCAAAGCTATGAATTATGTTTACAAATGCATCGTGTACAGTTGCACGTATTTAAAAAATAAAAATGGATATTATTTGTGCCTGTATGCACTGACCGATGGTTTGCATAGGCAGTATTTATTTTTCTGAAGTTCACATTGAAAAAGAGTGAACAAAATTAGACACAGGTGAGTGTCCTAGGTATTGTTTTAAACTGGCAGCACGGCATGTCTTTGGAATGTTTCTGTATTTTCATCTGCTTTTCTATATTCCCATCAAATTCTGTGTTTCTGAGCTTTCAGATTGTAAGGAGATAGTTATTAGGGGTTAAACTTGCTGCATACCAATACCATTTGTTATTATCCAGTATGTTTACAGTAGTGACTACAGTGTACCTTGCAAAACTTCAAAGGGGTACTTCTTCCTGGGGCAAGGAATTAGAATGCTGGTCAGTAAAGTTAATAGGGGTGGGTACTGGGGTTTGGATATCCACCTTTTCTATACATGTTAGGGTAGGAATGTTGCAGCACCTTCATCCAATACATGTAATACAAACAGTCTTGTAACTCATACCCTTATTACATTGGATAGAGGATTTTGGAACTGAAACACTTTTCTTCTTTAATAAGAGACCAAGGAGCCAGTGTACAGTACAGTACATGAGGAGCAAGGCATGGATGATGATGAAATTATGTGGTACCAGCAGGAAGGATTAAAAAAAAAAAATCAGCATTGTGAAGAAGTTACTGGTTTACTGCAGTTAGCAAAATTACCATGATGAAATTGTACACCACATTAGTTTAAATGAAATTATTTTTGCACTCTGAAAGCTGAATTTGGAAATGAAAAAGGGATTTCCATTTTATCTGTATGTATTTCAAAAAATTTAAAGCATCTGTTAGTTATTTAAGAAGTAAAAAACATTTTTGACAGACACACCTGTTATAATTTGTGTAGTATAGCAGTAAGCATAGGTACTGTACATTATAGCATCAGTATTGTGGAAATGATGCTAGGCACTTGGAGACATGATTTGCTTTTGATCTCTGCAGCTCCTTTAACCAGTGTGTAATGTTGCAGGACTCGGATGTCAGGTATATGGATGGCGATGGAACCTACGCCAGCGAGTATGAGAGCGGCACCGAGAAAATCAATTCAAGGATAGAGCCGTACCCAGGAGATCTGAGCAAGGTGAGTATAGGGGCCATGGTAGCCAATCTATTTCTGTATATATGTTTTTGTGCTTGTGTAACTAAATCATGTTTGGAGGTCTTGAAATAATTATACCACAATAATAATTGGCTTTGTAGATGGTACATATGACTGCAGTGCTGTCCTGATGTTTTCCATTGGGGCAGACAACTTTTGAAGCAGAAACTTAATGGGACTTAGTAAGGGACTCCCAAAATGTTTAGTCCATGGTATCATATATATGTACTTGACTGTAAGAGCACATTAATGCATTGATTGAACTATTAATAGAAAGAAATGGATATAATTTTTGCTGTGCACAGATAGGATAAAAAAATAATAGAGTGGTGAGAACCAAGCACAGCAGTATCTCTGCATGTGAGTGTTTGTCATGAAGGTGGAGGTGTTGCTCCATGAATTATTGTAATATTGTGAATAGTACAGATTTTTTTTTTTTTTCACAGATCACTAGTAATGCTAATTTAGGGTATTGTCTAGTTGTAAGGCTGAAGATAGCGTTTAACTTTAAACTTGACACTGGTTTTGATGCTATTTGCACATATTCTCCATTGTATATATTTAATACAGTACTGTAGTGTCTAAGGTAAGTAAAACACATTTGTTTTCAACAGGGGTAATTGCTTCCATTCTGATGTTATTAAAAGTTTGTACTCACATGTGTCATGACAGGTAGAGGCTTTAATTTTAAGTATACATGCAGTACTTATTTGAAAATTTGATTGTGTCCTCTGAAACTGACCCGCAGGGTATGCTTGCACCTCAAGATGTAGGTGTTTGTCTATTATGGGTGGTTTTGGAAGTTCGTATTGCGTAGTTACTGCATACAATATTGTAACACTAGATCTTAGTGCCTGGTAAACAGTTTTCATAGAATTTTTAAAACACTTTATCTATGCCTTTGTAATGGCAGCTTTTAAAATAATATGCAGTTTTCATAGAATTTTTAAAATATTGGCAACATGTGTTAAGATTGGCAGTCCTTTTTTAAGATGCAGTTTTCTGCTTTTTTCTTTACTGTTTTCTAAAAGCAGCAGTTCTCTTGGTGTCCAACTCACTGCTGTTTGAGAGACTGAATGTAAGGACAGTGCGGTCTTGAGTCTTTCCTATGATGCTCTAGTTAGCAACACTGCACACAAAGCAAGATACATTTTTACTGATGTCATCTGATAGGTATGTGAGCAGATATGTAAAAGTTCCAAAGAAATCTAACTTACACCTTGATTTTACAGTATCTCGAAATAAATAATCAGAGAATAAGTGCTCTAAAACTGCAAGACATACTGTATTTATTTCCCAGTCAGACTCTTCACTTTTCCATTTCCAACAACACCCTCTTTCCTTTTCTTGGTTATTCACTACTTCTCTCTGTTCCTTCTTTCATAGGCAAAAGAGGAGAAGCCAAAGGAAGCTAAGGTGAATATCTCTGCTTACATTGATCCTGCTAGATTTTCCGTACTCTAGAACCTATCCCTTGTCCTTTGCGTTAAATTTTCTAAAACATTTGGAAAGTTAGGCCATAAAGACTTTGAACAATGGTGTCCGTTTGTGAAAGAGTAGAAAGTAAAAATGTATGTAGACATTTGCTACTTCCTAAATCTTCATTGTTCATGTATTAACGTTGTTAGTTTTGGCAGTAATGCTTATAAAGTGTATATTGTACCAGGCTTGTGCAGCTGCAAAATTTGTTTAGCATTCTTTTATTTGATTTTGACTAATGAAAGCAACTATGTTCGAGTACCCTTAATCATACTTCAGAAGAATTTGTTTGTTTGTTAGAAATTTGCTTCTTGTTTTTTTGAAGTTGAAGTGCAAGTCGTAGTCGCTTGTATTTTCCGTAATGGTTGGCCTTCACTGTTAATGATTTACCGACCACTGTGATACTGTATTGGAATAAGAGATTGGAAGACTGTTATTTTGCCTCACTGCCTCACCAAGGACTGCACTGTAAATATAAGTATATTAACTCCTTCAGCCGGAGGAGCTCTTCTTAATTTTATTCCTGCTGCATACACTACATATAATTTTACTCGGCTTAGGTGAGACTTTTGAAAGTGGAAGGGTTGTATGCAGACTTCATTAACCCTTTCAGTTTTAGGGTGCTGTCTGAATGTGAGTAAAATCATCTGGTATTAGCAAGAATAAAAACTGGAAGACATGCATGAGCTGGAGGGATTAAAATGATGTAGGTTGGACTGAACCTAATCTAACCCAACCTAACATCATACCATCCTGTATATACTGTGCAAGCCTGTGTTGTTTGTGTTGGTGTTGATGCAAAATGTCAGCATTCTGCCAGCTCTTGTACTGCAGGGCCTTTGTGTCTCGTGCCTCCGCTGCCCGTCGTTGTGGAATGTCATGGTGATCCTGTCCAGTCAAGTCATTGTCGCTCACCCTGGAAATTTGGAACGATTCATTGTGTATATATATATTGTTTTTTAATAGTTAAGTGATCACAGGCCTAAAGTGTTTCAAGGATATTTAAGAAAGTGATGTTATAGTCCATTACTTTTATTATTTATTTATTTTTTTGTAAATATGGCCATAGAGTGTACTTTGTCTACAGCCTTATTGAAATAGATACTTCCTTTTCTTGCTAGTATTTGTGAAATCAGCAAGGTTTCAGGACAGCCAAGTTGCCACCGCAACACACCTGGTGCGAATTTTTTAGTGTAGAGTACAGTACTAAGCGAAACTTTATCTGTATGATTGACAGTAGAGCCTAGCCAGTCCAACAGAGCGAATCTTGGCCTTTGTCTCCTCTGGTGACCCTGTTGTGTAAGAGACTGGACAGCCGGCATTTTGGACTCTAGGTCCACTTGGTGTGCTGAGGCCTGAGATGTGTTTGTAAATGTTGGAAAGGTGGACTAGGCCATTAAGGAAGCTTGTGTGACCAGACCTACCATCACTCTTACCAGCATTAAGATATGCACTTGCAAGCCATGGTATTGTATCTGCCCACTCTCTGCTCCTACTTCACCTTGGCCAAAGGAAACTGAATCCAGAACTCTTCACAGAATGAATGTTGTCTAGTAATAAGGTGGTACAGTACTTTGGAAGCTTTACTAGACTGTATCAGTGTCATGAACTTCCACTCACACTGTCGATCAAAGCTTTAAATGGCCACCATGATACTGGTCAAAGATATTTATTCAGTGTTAAGTCTTGGTTACAATTTCTTTGTAGCAGGGATAGTGATATGGAATCAGCAGACGCCATGATTCACGACTGTCTGTGGTAGATCAAACCTCGGTATGTTGTGTGAAGCTAGACCAGTTGTGCCAAAGTTGTCCAGTCTGTTTCATTATAGGGTCCCTAGATTGGTACCCTCCCACCACCATTGTTTGGAAGACGAGTTTTAAAGCTCTTTTCCCCTTTTTGCCTATTAATCATTAGATCAGATTGTTTGGAAGACTCATGGTAAAGCTATTTCCCCCCTTTTTGCCTATATCATTCTAGATCTTATATTTTGTTTCCCCACAGAACCACCACCACTACCACCACCAACCATTATTTGCTTCAACTATCCCCCTGCTGCATTCACTGTCTCCACTAACACAAACCTGTTAGCTCATATATATATATATATATATATATTACATATGTATGTATATATATATATATATATATATATTACATATGTATGTATATGTATATATATATATATATATATATATATATTCTCTCCTGCTTCCCATCCCCACCCACCCAACAGAATATATTAAAAACTCTCAGAATAATATTAGCATCTCCTGTAAATAACATCAGTATGCATAAAGAAAAAGAAAAAAAAAAAAAAAAAAGATTTTGGGACCCGCCTCCACCTCTCATGATGATTGACATTTCCATACCCGCTTCCCAGATTATTGATTTCGACATGAAGACTCGGAGGGAGCTCAGCAGGCCAGAGATCGAAACCTCAAAGGTGAATTTTAAAAGTTCCTCCAGTGCATGGCTCATATTCTTGCTATCGGCAGCACTCTGAAGTTACCTCTAATGATTTTTTAAGAGACTCGCTCATTTACCAAACCAGCAAGCCACTTCCCTCCCTCCCCCCCTTCCCCAGCCACCGCCACCACCACTACCATCACCACCAGCATCACCACCATGAGCACTACTACGATTTTAATTCCACCACCACCATCACATTCCTGTTAACACATTAATTTACGAATTTCAAGTGTATTCAGATATATTCTTTATGATGTTTTTTTTTTTTATACAATTGCCACAGCACACTCCACTACCAACCCTTTGCTCCTGCCCCCCCTTGCCCCTTGTCCCCAAAGAGCTTAAATCATGCCTCCTAGTTTTCCCCTAGTGTGTGTGTGTGTCTTTGTCCCCCAACTCCTGTCTAGGTTTAGTGAAGAGCATCATTTATCACTGTGCCTGAAACTGCTTGAGAATATGACTATACTTTTTTGTTTTTTTTTTAATCATAATTTCTTAACACTTTCTAAATAATCAACTAATTAATCTAAGGTGTTAGTTATTTGACTATGGGTGTTGCAGTTGCCATCACAAAATGTGCCTTGAGAATGTAAGAATTGGCAGTGTAGGGTTGTGAATGCATGTGTGTGTTTAGCAAAACTAAGTACAGTACATGATTGAGTGTAAGAAAGAATGGTAGTACAGAAATTCAGGATTATGAATGACGAAGAAAAGTAAAAGAACTGTCAGCAAGCATTTGGGTAAGTTTTGTTATTTTTGATGAGACGAGAGTGGGACGTGGATAATGAGTTAGATTAGGCACCAGTTCAATAAAGAATTAGCAGTGTAGTGAGTGGAGGTGTAATTTGACATGAATGTACTAGGCTAAGTCACTGCTATGCATATTTAGCACACTAGCACCGTTTTTGTCAGAGTTTTTTTAAAGCAGCACTTTTGATGACCACAGTCAAGGAAATTAGCCTAGTCATTGGCACCACACAGTAGATAATTAGTGAGTAGTGAGCACAAGTGTTCACAACATTGAATACACAAAGCCTGTAGGTGTTGTTGTCTCATGGGATTCTCACAACACCTGAATGACAAAACACATAGGTGTTGTCAACCCATGAGATCGACATATCACAAACGCTCACATAAGCTTGTTTGCCACACTGCGTCACTGGCATCACAGCTTTCTGTGTTGCTGAGGTGTGCTTGTTTATAGGTAACCCCAGGGGAAGAGACAGCCCGGGATGCCTCTGCAGATAAAGACAACAAAAAGATGAATTTCGAGGCAAAGATGATGCGTATGAGCAAAGAAATGACATCAGTAGGGGCCTCTGAAAAGGTGAACAAATGCATGCCATTCTTGCATGGGCAATTCCATGAATACTGATGGAAAGAGTCTTGTTTGTTAGGGAATTTGCATTTGCAGTTGAATTTTGTTGTAGGATAATGTTAACCTTTTCTAGAAATGAATAAAGTATGCTACTTGTTATGGTATGTGGGTACCTTAATGGATGGCTTCATATTCATGTATCTCACACATCACAGGGTCAGGCTATTGTGGAGATACCTCAGGTTCATGCTGACAAAATTGAGACTGAGGATACACCATCACTTACATCAGAAAGTCAGTGTCCACCTGTAACAAAGCCACAGGATGATGCTAAATGGCTGGAGCAATCAGAAGCCAGTGCTAGGGCAAAAACTGAATCTGGACGATTCCTATCTCAAACCCAAAGTGAGGTAGATAAACGGCTAAATTTTCAGGCCAGGCTGAGAAATGCCCAGCTTGGCTACTCAGGACTCACTCAAGCACAGGTGAATAATGATAATGGCACCAGTTGGAGGTTATGGAGTTGTGTACTTTGGAAATGAAAATGCAACAGTTTTAACAATCTGATTAAAGTTTCTCTTTAACACTTTAACATACATTGATTCCCCGTGACAGTTTCGATGTATCATAAGATCCGTACTCACTTTCAGTGGTTCTTATTCAGTTCATTACCTAAATCTCTCTTCTGGGGCATGTTGACTGACTACTTCTGAGGCTGGTCACAGCATGCTGAGACAACTGCTTCCTGCATGGTCTGCTCCACCTACGTACACCCTCACGAAAATGGTCTATAGATATAAAATCAATACTAAACTCTGATATGAGTATCGTATATGCCTTCATGCCTGTGTGTTGTTTTATATTTGGGTCTCATTCATTAGAACAATGCAGGTGTTTTAATGGTACATGTATGTACTGTATATGAGGAAGTATTTTAGGGTTTAGTGAAATAGTTTAAAGGTATAGTTGCAGAGATACACTAACTCTGTCACAAATTTGACCTTTAACTACTATTTCAGTGTTTATTTTTAAAGAATGATGGTGATTTTCATGGCAGTTTACCTTCAAGTGTCACTGCTGGCTTAACCATCCTTACGAATGCCACATTTTCTTATTAAGGGTCATTTATGTATGATACTCTTATTTGTTTTTGAGGTGTTTATTCTTGCCAGTATACCTGGTAGAGTTTAATGTTACTGGTTTGACCCTATTGGAGGGTTGTATGTGCCTCATTGAGAACATTTTTAGCATGGTTGTTGATTTTTTTTTTTTTTCATTTACCGTGACATATCGTTCTTGGACTTTATGCTTTAATGCATTTTCTAATGACTGTACATCAGCATTTACCTTTCAGCTTTATACTGGAGCTGTGGCTGTTGCTGTTATGCCTGTTTTTATTTTCTTGACAACAGCATTATGGTAATTGGGTGTAGCTGCATACATGTGACAGTTTTGTAAAAGTGATAGGTATCATGTAGCAAAGTTGCAGAATACAGTTCAGTACCGGACATGTCTTGTGTAACCCGTGTTTCATGTTTTGTATGGCTTTGATCTGCCATTGGAAACTAGGATGAAGATTGAGAGTTCTCATTGCTAACTTATAGTATTTGTATGTTTATCTTTTTCATCATGATTTTTAAAAAATTAATCTGACTACCACTAAATTATTTTATTCAGTTTAGGGAGGATCTCTTATAGGAAAGGGTTTAGTTAAAGTTATACAGAATCTAACTCTGCCAAGTAAGAGAATCTCCCCAGGTTTGAGTAAAATCATCTGGAGGTATCAGAAATATGGTAAAGTAAAATGTTTCATTGAATGGGAAGGGTTAACGCTTAATTCGTTGGTGGGATCCACATTGGGAATAAACAGCAGCAGTACCTCCTTTTTTGCCATAGGCAATTTAGTGTATTATGACTGTTGTGGTGTAGGTTAGGTCTGGAATAACAGTCTCCGCAAAATAGTCCAGAGAATAACAGACTCTCCACTATAGGTTCAGAGTGGACCAACCCCGGCCACACTGAACAGGCCAGCTGAGCAGGTAAATAAACAGAGTTCCTTCGAGGACAAAATGCGTCAGATGAAAGGCATTCTTAAGCTGCCGCCGCTACCCTCGTCCCTTCCTGCGTCCTTACCCATCAAGGTGATTCTGTTTTCCGTCCCGGCAAACAAGGATTCTAAATTTTTCCTGAGAAGACCGTATTTCATTCTCTGCATGTGTCAAGAATGAATGACCCTTAGTTTCTTTGAGGAAAAATATTTAATGCTTAGTTTTCTCGGAGGAGACATTATTTCATTCTTTGCATATACAGTACCAAGAATGAATATAAGAATCTCCAGTTACTTTGGAAAAATATTTGAATCCTACTTTGCCAGATTACATTGAATATTGTGGAATCTTTTATGAATGAATATTAATTTTTTTCGCTGACATTCCTGCACACTTATTCCTAGATGCCAAGACAACATTCAAGGATTCCGTTACTTTACCAACGTTCTTTCTTAGCTACCTGACCTAGGGCTGGTATCAAAACCTCAGTCCGGTACCCAGCCTACCCCAGGCGCCCCTGCTGAGCAACCGCCTCTTGAGAAGGTGAAGTTCCGTATTGATTGAGCGCTTTTATTGATCCTTGGAGTCATAAATTTACATGCATGTTGATCGCAAACCACCTTGCTTGTACAGAAAGTTGTAATTTCAGGTTGCGATTGTAAGATGCAGTACTGTACTATACTCCAAGTGTATAGAAAATGTTTGCATAGACCCTAGCACACACAGGGCAGCCCAGGGCTTCTACACGTATTGCGATTCAGGTTCAGTTTGACTCGTAACGTGCCCACTATCATTTGTAATGCTGTGAGAAATATGATTGCCCAGAGTGATGTAAAGGTAAATCACCAGGAGCCTACATCCTTTGGAAATTTTGATTAACATCTTTCTGAAAATTATAAATGGAAATCAGGCATATCCACAGTTTAAAAAACACAGATGTTCTCTAAATTGAGATGATTTTGGAACATTTTAATGTATACAGTAGGAGTAACTTCAATCCAGGCAATATTTTTAAAATTAATGTTACCATAATGCATTACTTTACATTTATTAAAAAAAAAAAAAAAAAAAAAAATTGCATAGCTAGCCCTCTTATGCTATTAGCCATTTGAACATTACTGAACATAGTTTCTTAAATTTCTGTTATGGGATTCAGACCACTCGTCAAAGTAACATGACAGTTATCGAGTGGGGAGCCTGGTAGCGAAGTTGAGCTGCTGCGGTAGTCATCGCAACCACTGGATACTGTAACCCCTTTAATATGCTGACATTTTCACAAATTTTCTCGGGCTGCTGCCAAATACTGTAATCCTTTTCTAGTTAGAAAGGACTTCTAACAGCAAAGGGGTTAACAAAGACTGTGTTTGACCTCCCCTGATTGGAAAGTCTTTCCCAGTCTGAGTAAAATTGTTTGGTGACAGCAAGAATAGAATGAACAAAAAATGTCGTTGGGTTGAAGGGGTTAATAAAACTGTGGTACCTTTTGTAGCACCATATTAGGGAGGTTAGTTTTGCACCACAGGATTGCAGTACACCCTATAGCTTGTACATATTTCATCTGCTTACAATACTGCTCAGCTTTAGTCTCATACTTAGCTATATTATAAGTATGAGATTGTAAACATATAATGCTAAACACATAATTATAGCTAAGATTTTGTACAGTAAACAGCTCGCTCTTAATAGTAAAGCAGAACTAATTTTACTATAGATGTAGGAAGTAGGTTATCAGCATGATTTTAATTCCAAGTCATTGTGAAAGTATAAAAGATATATATATATATATGTATATATACTGTATATAGTGCATATAAATTTGCTTGACACAATGTGAACATATCTTCAGAAGTAAGTTTCATTATGCTGGAAATGATGTATTGAAATGATAGGTGTATTTAGACAGCCTAGGAGAAAATATGACTGCTATAGCAACTTTATCTGAATGGCAACTGCAATCTGTGGATTTTAGGTCCCGACCACAGACCAAGACAGACCCAAAGTTGCCATGGCGGACCAGGCAAAGAAAGCTGCATTTGAAGAAAAGATGAAAATGATGGAGAAATCGAATGTAGAGGTGATTCTGGCCCTTTATTTGGCCCATGAAGAATGCCAGTTTGCCTTTTTATTTATTTATTTATATTTTTACGTTTAATATTTTTCTTGAAGCTCGACTCACCGGGTTCACAGTGATTGAATTTGTTCTTTTATACGTTTTACTACATTAATGCAGGATGGATGAGTTGATCACTTTTTGTACATACTTGTGCACAGAATATTTTTTTTTCGACACTAGCTTTGTTTTGCTTGGGAAGTAAGAGATTAGCTTGTTCACTAAGATGATACTGTTTTGTGGATATATTGGGCTTTTTTTTATGAGTGTTCAGCTTTCACAGTTCTCATTTCCTACAGCAACCACAATATATTCAAATTTCTCCTTTTCCATCAGTAGCTACAAAATATCCAAACTTCCTGTTAGATGTGAATTTTCATGTTAGCCATGAGGTTGGACTTTGCTTAATTTCGAGGAAACACATCTGTAATATTATCCACTATTGAAGACTTCATGGAGGAAGTCAAGTCAAGTGGGTCATAGCAAGCCTCACACAGCCACCCACCCTCCTCACCACCTAACACCCAACAGTGACCTCTGCTCAGGTTAAATACCCAATAGCTTTTATTGCTTTAGTAGAGTATCTGTGCTGTTGTACTGACAGCTAAATGCTAAATGCCCATAAGTTTCAGAACTTTGTGGTTTGGTAGGAAAGGGTGTAAGAAGTCACATAAGAGTAGTCAGTTATGGATAACTGATCCTGCTGAATTTTTCCCATAAGTTTATGTATTCAAGTTTCATGATTCTCAGTTTTCATGCAAAGGGTTTAGAACCATTAAGTTGTATGTAAAAAGAGCCCAGTGTATTTCATTTTTGCTGCCACCAGATGATTTTATTAGACTATTGGGAGATCCTACATAGTGAAGGGCATATTGGAGATTGTTTCTATCCCTTTGCTACCATCACTACCGTTGGTTCTTCATAAAGTTGAATAAAATCACATAGTGGCAGCAAGAAGGAAACTTACAGTATATCATGGTAGTGAAGTGGTAAAGACCACGACAGTAGGTGACCGTGTTTATGGATAAGGTGAATTGATGTGCCTGTTATTGTACTTCTGCTGGAGTGAGTTACAGAGAGTGAGATGGTAGCTTACAGTCCCAGCCACAGGGAAGTATATGCTGGAAATAAGAGGTAATTTTATGGAAAAGCAAAAAATGTGTATTTACTGATGTCTTTGGGTGTAGTGTTTCAGTGCTGTGTATCCTTTGCTGGGCTTAGAAAGGCTTCCTGTACTGTATTTCAATCACTCGTGCTCAGCTTACTTTGGCAGATTTGACATCCTTAGGCATGAGTCCTGGCTGGGGGAACTCTCGTTGCTGTATTTCCCTCATGGGAGTCAGCACACTGACTACTCTGTTCACTTTATCTTGGCATAAAGTTGCCATCTGATCATCTTCATTGCTGTGCTGTTACAAGAGCCTAACACTAGATTATTGGGGTATAGTCATGAAGAAGTTCTGTGGAAAGGACGTAGAGCTATGGCACCATCTCCTTCTGCCGCTGGTCTGTGGGAAAGAAGCTGAAAAAAAGATGAAACTTTCCACCTAGTTAAAATGAATGAACAATAGAAAGCATTGATTATCATGCCTTGTACGCTGAAGACATCTAGCATGAGTTGCCATGAGTTGTCATTCGACAGTCCTCTGTCGCCTAGTGTTATGATGTCTTTTATCTCTCCTTGAAATTTAGAGACACATTGTGGATTTTGAATCCTGGTGCAGGATGCCTTGTGATAGAACATGGTAACCAATCTGCGGAAGTCAGTGTCATGCCAGATATGTTAAGGGATATCCCATCCTAGCCAGGAGTCTCCATGGAGTGTCACATGGCATTAAGAGGGTGCCTATCCAGAGGCTGCCTTTCATTTTTCCTAGGAATCTAGAGAGGCATTAGACTTTTGGGCCTAGATGCAGGATGTCCTTCAATAGGAAACCATATCTAAAGTGATGTGTTATTACCTTTTGCATTTTCATCATGACAGAGTTACTTGTCCTCTGAAAACTGTGAGCACAAGTTATACTGTACTTGACACTTTCCTGATGTTTCATTGGATAGTGCTTCAACCCTGAGAGATTTCTAGAATGCCAGCAGATCCTTGTAGGCTTGATAAAGGAGAACTTTTGAGGCATTACACCCTGTAGACTGGCAGATGGAGAGTTTATTGTAAAACCCTCCATTTTAAAGCAAGTTCCTATGCATGGTTTTCTGTGGCTAGGATTTGTGTACTTCTTTCATTGTCTGTAGGTCATCAAGCAAAATGTCACCTGTCATTGAGATTTTCTTTCTTTCTTCCCAGGCATGACATTTTTACGATGAAAATTTTTGCATGTGGTTCTAAAGGTATTCATTGAAAACATAAATGAGAGTTGCAACAAAACGTGTAAAAGTACGCATGTTTACCACCTGGATTCTGTGTGAACCAGATGTGTGCAGGAACAGTTTTTTGAAGACTGGCTCTCTTACGAGTCGACATGGCATGAACTCACCACTCTCACCTCTTGAACTCTGATGCTGTGATAGTCTCTCTCTCATTTTTAATTGTGTGTTACTTGTCATCTTTCTTCACTTCAGTTTTATATTTTTCACTAAGATTTTACTTCCTTCTCATTATCTCTATCAATTTATGATTATAACTTTATATTAACTATGTATGATTTTTTTTTTTTATATACTCTACTTGTTATTTTTTACAATTTTTACAAGTGAAAAATGACTGAATTATTGGGCGAAGTATATTTGTCATAAAGCTCTTCAGAGAGCTCATTCCTTCCATAATGGCAGTTAATAGTAACTCAAATATGTATTGGTCAAATGAAGCTAATAATTAAAGTTGCAAATGTGTTGTAAAGTAATGAACATTATTTGTTGTATTGTTGTACTGCGTAATTGCCATTTATTTTTCACATATTCTTTTTACCCATGGCAATTTACAAACATTGGTAACTGGTTTCAGCTATGAGTTTTACTAATTTGTTGGTTTGTAGGTTAATGTAAAGAAACCAAATTATTACCCAGTTTAAGAGGGGAAAAGAACTACTCGTATCTCACATCTGAAGTACAGTACTTTTTTAAATGCAAAAATCTGCTATAATATTTGAAAAAGTAACTGGGAGCTGCAGGAATTTAAGGCTTAAGTTAGGTTGTGTGTTGCATGATCAGTTTCTCGAAGTTGGTAGAGTTGAAATTACATACTGTTTTATATTGCATTCCAGTTGGCATGATATTTGTTAGGCTTGCAAACACTGTAAAACTGAAATTAGGAATAATCTTATTTTATACCATATTGGTATATAAAATGTGCTAGAGGTTTGTAAAATATACATTTTTTGCCCAGTACCTCAGATCATTATATCTTAATGGTATTTTCAGGTAGAAGAATGTTCTTTGTGTGCAGTTTTGGAAATTTTTAAATCGTGATGATACTGAAGTGTAAAAGTTCAGAAATTGTACTGGATCTTTCATTCTGATGCATATTTTGTATAATTGTGGGCAGTATCTTGTTCTTAGTTTCTATTTTCTTTTACTTTCTATCTCTCTGCCACAGTCATTTGTTTTATCTCTTCCTTCTGTCTTTACCCCTCTCTCTTTCGCGTGCGATGCGGCAACAGACGGAGGTGGGACGAGAACAAGATAAGGAACGGTTGGTCGCTTCAGATGCCCCAGTCAGTACCAGTCACCTTGTTACCTCCTCAGCTGTTACCTTGACCACAACTACTCACGTTACTGACACCATTACCAATATTACTGACACCACAGCTACTAATACTGCCACCGCTACCACATTCACTGCCACTTCTAACACTACTACTACTGTTACAACCATCACTTCTGCCACAACAGCCAACAACAGTACCCCAGCTATCACTGTTTCTGATACTTGCCTTAATAATACTACCATTGTAACTAACTTGTCTAATACAACTGCAAACACAACTGTTACTGTTACCACAACCACAACTGTTCATACTACCACGGTGATTACAACCACAACTGATCATACAACCACAACAGCTACTGTCCCTGGGGTTGTTATCACTACACCAACACCTTCAGCCACAATAATACCCTTCTCCTACTCCACTGATGTCAAAACCATTCCAGCTGCAAATGTTGCCCCCACCACATTACAAACTACCACTACAGCTGCCAGCAATCTAGCTGTCACATCTCCAACCTTTAGTACTTCCACTACCACATCAGCAACAAATACCCACACCACCACCACAGCATTAACTGACACTATCACCACAACTACCACTACATTAGCTTCCACAACCAACACCACACCTGCTACAGACATGCAAGGTAAAATTCTTGAGAGTGGCAGGGAGGAACTGCAACCACAGTGTCCACAAATGGGAGAGACAGGAGCAGAGGAGGTGATCTGTGGAATATGTTGATGAGTGCTGTAATGCCCAGACGTACATACAGTATTTTGATATGATGCTCATTATTCAGAAATTCTTTAAGCTTTTGCCTTTGTATGTAAAAACAGTTGCTGAATTCATAAGCTCATTATATTGCAGTGCGATTACACTGGTAAGAGTACCGTAATTTTGCTTTCTATCAAACAGACCATGCACAAGGTTGTTGCCAGTTTCAAGTAATTCTCTTGAAACCGAATTTTCCCAGTGTATTTAGATGTTTGTGGAAAGGTATATAGGCAAAAGTTTTTAGGATCTGTCATAGGCTTTATTGTGGGACATACTGGTAACCACTGGGATAACCACTGTACAGTGCGTAAGTGGGTATTTTTGTGCTGTAATGCTGTTCAGTCTGCCTCAGTCATCTTGTGTGTTGATACAGTTTTCAGGTTGGCTTATGCTGCTTGCATCTTTCCCAGACAGACTGGTTAGGATGCTTGTTATTGTTTTCCTTATTTAGTTTACACAGTATCTCATTTAATTAACAGATATTCAGTGTTAATTAAAAGAGAAGTATCATGTGCAGGTTACTTATTAGGCATTATATCTCTGATATCTCTTTGAGCATCAAATTGCCTAGTTATGACTTTTGTCAATACTTATCAGTATGCATTGTAATGTGTATGTTGCTGCAGTAGTTAAATAGAGGAGTATGTGCTTCACTGATTGTCATGAACTGGTTACATTGCAGATACTTTCTGTGGTTCTTCATTTCCTTGCACCAAGATGAATAATTGGCCTTTGAACTTTTGTCTACAATTCATTACAAATTTTGAGAACAGTATCTCGGAAATTGTCTTGTACTGTAGATGAAATCACAAAAATTTATTTTGCTTCAAGATCATCATAGTCATCTCTCATACTCTGCTTCCTGCATCTACATCTCTGCCATGTATGTCCACAGCCAACCACAGGAGCTCAGCCCTCAGAAACGGTGCCTAAGCCAACCTCTGCTAGCCAGGAGGTGAATATACAGTGTAGTCTTATCGACACATGGCATTCCACGACTCATTTCTACATGAGTGCTGTTTGATTCACATTGACACTTGGCATGACTTTTCCACTGAAATTTTTATTTTATCTGATAATCTTGAACATATATTGCATCAGTGATGAAATACCCTCACCATAATGCCACACCACCACCCTCATTAACTGATGCGCGGTGTCTTCCGACTTTTAGGGTCAGGGAGAGGTTCCTCCACAACCCACTGAGGAACAGGCTGTTGATCAAAAGGTGAATCTCAGTACAGGAAAACCCCTCACTAGCACAAGGGTTATTTATCTTCCTTTATTGGCCCAAACTGAAACCTGTTAGAAGTACAGCACAGTATTGGGTTAAGGTCCATTATCATAAAGGCATTATTTTAGACATAATCAACTGTCATGGGAAATTTTGTTTCTGTGTTAAAAAATTGCATACATTATTAATAACTTTTTGCAAACTTTGTGCCACTGTGAGGTTTTGCTGTAATAGGACTGGCCACGTATGGTACCATTTAGTCCGTAGTGGCAATACGTCATCGCTCAGTTTCTTAGCTCGGCTGCAGAATATGCCGTGGGACTTCTAGTCGCTTCACTCTGGAGAGGAAATATATTTTTTCATAGCCAAAGTTACTGTATGCGCAAGTTCCTACTGCTTGCTAATATGGATTTACCATATAGGACTGTAAAGACAGTACTGTATATACTTTCTTCGAAGCTTTTTACACATCTCTGTTTTACACCTAGTTTTTGCAGTTTTCTATTTGTTATGAATTCATTACAGTTTAACAGTAATACCATGCTCAGTGTAATGCTGTACATGCAATGAACTGTAATGTGCAGTATAATACTGTATTTGAAAGATTACTGAACAGTTTTGTTCCATAAGTTACTTTCATGCTATAATGCATGTGAGCATGCAGCATATTTGACTGATGCATGTGAAGCTACTGTACCATCAGGCTTCAATCCCATAAAGTTCCTTTTCAGGTTATGCAACGTACTATTCCTGCTAGTGACTTATTATACTATATCTCGCTATTACAGTCAGTTATGTAACTCGCTGAAAAGTACCACCATTGAGTAAAGTGCTATGTTGTATTGTAAGTCATTAGTACTATATTCCAGGGTTATACTTTTCTATTTTTAACATCTGTCTGCCTTCCTTTTACAGTAATGCAGCATTAGGAAGAACATACAGTACATTACTATGAACTTGCATTGTGTTGTAGTTATGTGGAAGTCTTAGGTGTTTATTTGTGTTAGTTATTTAACATGCTGGGTTTTCCCAGTATTGCTCAACCATTTAGAATACATTTTTTCTTTTATGAATTTTAGGTACAGTATTCTAATTTACATAATATGTGTACTGTATACTACAGCAAAGGATAAGAAATCACAGTCGAAAGTGCATGATTATTAACAAAGAATATGTAATGGAATGACTACAGAACACAGCACTACAGTGCTTGCATCTGGGTGCTCTAGAAATTTGATGGAATTCTTTCCTGTACTCATCTCCACACAAAAAATGAGTACAATGGAGAGTAGCATCAGTTTTAAATGCTTGACTGGAAACTATTGTCTTTCTCAGTCTCAGTGTAATCCTCATGTTCTCATATTACTGTATTATTTTTTTTTTTCAAAAACTACTCTTTCTGTTCAACCTCAGTTTTGAATAATTGTGATTCCAGTTTTGGGAAATATGTTACACAATCATTACTTCCTATTATCCACTCTTGAATTAACAGCAGTTATAATGTGTAGACAGTGTTAAGGTTTTTATCCATATTTTCTTTCCATTTCAATCAGCCCTTTTGTTTGCTTGATGGCTTGTGTTGTTAATACATTAATTAGGTGTTTTATCCAGTCTTGCTTGCCACTTTATTCAAATGTTTATGCTGTCCTGGAGGATTTGTGTTGATTAGGACATTTATCCATTCTTGGTTTTCACAATATCCAGCGCTATGTATTTAACTATGAAAGTATTAAGGTTTTCACCTTTTCCTGTGTTCCACTTTATTCAGATCTGTATGTACAATTCCCATCACATATACCTGGTCAGCCTTTGGTGGAGGGTGTCAGTCTCAAGCACACCAGTCTTACTTATAGTGTATATAAACAGTTACTGCTGCAAATTAGAAAAACACTAATGTATGTGCTGGGGGTACATAAAATTGTGACTCAGTCTAGTTTGGATGGAATGAGAGCCATACCCTCCACGTCTAACTAGGTACTGTATAGGTATGTGTGGCAGGCATTGTACTCGAGACATGGGTTCATGTACAGTATTAGGACTTATATTTTTGCTTTCCACGTCATTCAACTTTCATTACTTGAGGTGTTGTGTTGATGTGTTGTGTGGCACTACCTTGGCTCTCCCTGGTGTATGTCAGGTGGCGGGCGTCCCCAGCAGTGGTAATGGTGCGGCGCCCTCTGACCAGGCCTCCACCCTCAAGGTGAATTGACGTCTAGCGCTAGTTGAGTCGTTATTTATCCATGCTAGCTAGTCTCATCTTTAGATATCCATGCTAGGTAGTCTTGTCTTTAGATATCCATGCTGAACTTGTAAATTTTGCTTAATTGCAGTCACAAATAATAATGTCTTGTCTATGAGAGTACAGTACCAGTATGTGTGTCCATATCATGCAGTGCTGCTGTGTCAGATGCCATGTTAATATAGCTTAAGCTTTGCAGTTTACAGTGTTTGTTTATGCACTGGATGAAATGCAGTTTTTGACAGTATGACACTTAACTTCAAGAGCATTTGGTCACTTCCTATTAATGTGTTGCAGTATATGCCAGAGAATTAGTGCGTATCAAGCTATTGAGCAAGATTTACAGCTATGGAGAATATGCTCGAGTTGGGTTTCTTGATTGCAGTGCATTTCTTGCTTGCCTTCACATGTCAGAGAGGTTGAAGTTATTGCTGACTGGAATAGTTTGATTAATAATCTAACGTTTCTAGTCCTTGTATAATAATGATGACTTCTAAAGCTGTGGAAGATATTGTTAGGATCAAAATACTTTCCAGAGAGGTGAAGAATAAATCTTTCACAAAATGAAAATATTGTACCTGTTTCAAATTCATGATTCCACAGACCATAATTGTTTGGTAGGCTGGTTTGTTCCCCAGCTCTGCTTGTAATTTTAATCTTCCTTCTTCTCATGTCGTATGCCTGGATTCCATCCTCATTCTTGCATCCAGCCTAACAGCTCATGGTCATAATGTCACCTCCTTCATTGTTACAACCTTCACTCATCATGATGAGCTTTCCCCTTGTATATCTTAGTGTGTTAGCATTTTTTTTTGAAGCAAGAAGCCAAATAAACATGCAGAACACAGCATGTGCTCATAAATTCTGAGAAACCACCAAATGATCTGTCAAGCCCAATATGTTGGTACACCCACTTCCCAAACCTGATGTGAAGCAACTATATACTGTGGGATACCGCCACATGAATCGAAAAAGTGTCTTGTATCATTTGTGGTTTTTGAATGACAAAAAATACAATCGTCAATCCCACACTCATACGTACCCTCATCTCACCCTCATCCTTTCTTTTGCTCATGTAGATATTATCATACTCATGCCACCCACGTCACCCCCTAAAGGCACATCCTAAATCCTACTTCCACCATCACTCACTTTACCATCTTTTCCCACACCCCCATTTTATACCCTGATGTTCATCTGCATTCATCCTCATGCTTGTGCATATCAACACAGTCATTCCACCCTCATGCCAGCTTTACTATCACTCACTTTACTCACTGTTACTCATACATCATATCGTTCCTTACACACACTAGCTCATTCTACCTAAATTTTTGTCACTTCCTCATCCTTGTGTCCATCCGTGTTGCGTGCAGTGAATCCACTTATAACGCGACAGTTCAGTCCCAACTTATTCAAGGCGTAATTGAAATTTATAATATAGAAACAACAAGCTTACGTGCTAAAGGCAGTACTTGGTCTCAGCCTCCAAGCCAAAATTCCTTTTTTGACCATTTAACTCCTTGTAACTGTCTCCAATCCCTCCTCAGATGCATTAATGCTTCTTAAAAGCTTGAGTTCCCATGCTGTGAACTAAAAGTTGTCTTTAATGTACGGTGATACATTAGTAAGCAGGCCACATGAGTGCCATAGCAAACACAAGCATGTAGATCATTGTCAACCCTCTCATTTCACAACAGCTGTACACATTAATGAATCTTAGAATACATATTGATTACAGTACTCTGTATGTCAAACTGTTGCGTAGTATGCATGAACATGGTTTTGATGCATTTGCCTTACTGAAATAGTATTATATATCATGAAGCTGCCTTATATTATTATCATTGTTGTTATTTTTTATTTTGGATGTCATGCAGTGGGAGGTGTACACAGAAGTGGAAGCATACAACCCCCAGCCTCAGAGATACAGTACTTTGCATAGTTATTTTATCCTAACTCCCTATTCCTTTATTCTTATCCTTTCCCTTCTTCATTCTTCATTATATTTGAGCGTGAGTGTTTATTTTGAATGTCTGACAATGCCTTCCACCGCATTAGAAAAATCTGCCAGGTTTTTCAGTTTTGTCATGCATAGAATTGCTTTAAGGTAGATATTGGCTTTTCTAGTTGGGTTTGAGATGTTAAATATTAGAATAGTATTGTCTGAATCTAAGCATTTATTCTCAGAGCTTGGCCTAGAATTTTATCAAGGAGTTGCGTAGTACAGGGCAGTTCGAAGTTTGGTACTGGATTTTAGCGTAATGGGAGATCTCAGTTTTGGGCAGTTGTCATGCACGCCTGTTTTGTACACATTTTTGCCATAGGTTTCATTTTTATGCTATTAGTAGAGCTATTTGGTCGTGAACTACATAACTGGTCATGCATTTTGATGGATACTTCTTTAATTCTTAGACACCTTAGCATATGGATTATAAGAGGGTCATATTCAAATCAAGATGGCGGTTGCTTGTAGACACGCTAGTGAGTGGCAGGAAGTGGAGTGATTTTGGAAGCTTAGGACGTGAATAGTGATTATGATGTGAAATATTAATTTACCCTACATTGCCTAGAACATGATGAACTCACACTATGACCTCTTTATCGTGTGACAGCCGAGCGTGGAGGACTCCTTGCGACCTGATCAACAGGTAGATTTAAAATTTACTTCTTAACGTCTTGCCCTTGTTTATGCCGATTTTGAAATCTGTACATTTTATTATAGAACTGAGTTTGTGAATGCAATTGCATCTTGAATTTAGTATTAATCACTTTCGCTACAAACGGTATGTATTTAACGAAATTTAGATTTTTCTTAGTATTGAGTAGATGGTTTTTCACAAGACGCTAACGGGTAGCTGCTGCATGGACGACATATTTATAGTTATAACTTTACCCCGTTTATCAGCAGAGGATGTGGGTAACTGGGTTGAGATAATGTGCCTTCCTGTGAGGGTAAAACTCAGCTGTAGTTGCCATTGAGTCCGCTGAGGAGGTGTAGTGTTTGCTCTAATTAGTGTGCTTGTCCTAGGTGGCGGACGATTACAATTTAAACTGATTTGATAAGCTCCTCGTGTGCATGGTGTCGCGTGATGTGACACCGGACACAACATTTTTTCGTCGTGGACTAATAAGATAATGTATTTTTCTGATACAGGAATGTCAGATATACGTGTCTGGGATTAGTGAAAATGTAGTGACAGTTGTTGACAAATACCGATGAATACTAACCACAATGGTATGTTGTTTATGTGTATGGTGTAATGCTGTTGTTTACTTGTGTATACAGTAAAATACTGTATTTACAAGTTTGGTTTGTGTCAGGAGTCACATAAATTCAGTTTTACATTGTTTAGGCTTTAGTAATTGTAATTGTTGAAAATATGAGCATAGCCTGCAGGAGAAATATTGTATTGACTATAAGGGAAAGATAATGAGAGGCATCTCCCGTTACATGACCATGTTTAACTTCGCGAAACGATGTTAAAGTTGTAGTGGAAATCGCAACAAAGGGTATCTGTAGCTGTATGTATGTATTATATTGTCTGACGATAAATACTTTGGTAGAAAATCTGTCAGCCGAGGGAGACGGAAGGGTATGATGGCGAAAACTGCTTTTTTTTTTTTTTCTTTCTTTTTTGCGGTAGCTAAAGCCAAAGTTGTGGGTAATTAGGATTTTTAGTTAGGAAATTGATACATATGACGCTGTTTTTGGATAGATGTAATGAGGGGGAGTGGAAGAGTAACATTGATGCTACGTAACTCGATAATTTTACAATATTTTAGCAGTTCATGATCAGGCTTGCCGTAACAGTAACTTCAGTTCCATTAAGCTGATCTTTGCAACGACACTTATGGCTGGCAATGAGACTGTAGTCGGAACTACACGTATTCCGTTAATCATTGTAACTGCGAGACTTCTGGCCACTACCGGGTAATCGAAGGGAAAGATGTAGTTAGAGCCACATATATATGCCGTTTAATGATCTCCACGTGGCTTATATCTGGGTTGTTTATGAAAGTTAGAGTAGGTAAAGCCAGAAATTCCCTGTCGCCTTTTTTTTTTTTTTTTTTTTTTATACGGTCTGACGTAAGGCGGAGTAAATTGTACAGTATGTAGGTACTCGTGCTGAAAGTTTTGAGATTATATAACCCCTCCAGTGCGAAGTCTTCTCAGAGGTTAAAATTATCTTGAGAGGCCAACGTATTGATGGGGGTAAATGCAGTGAGCGGCGTTCCTCAAAAGGTTGGTCAGAAATGTTGGACTTCCGTCTAATCTACTCGTATCTAGAGCCAGACGTCTTATTTTCCCCTTGCTATTTACGGTATAGGATGGCTAGTATCTAATGACTATATTGATGTTCTGAAGAGGTATTGCATTGTGTTCCGGTCGGTACGTTACAGGATGCCGTAGCGAGTAACTTTATCGACGTTAAATGGTGTAGATATGGCATAGTCTTTCGGTCAGTCTGTTGTGAATTTGTGAGGTACAGTTGTGGAAGTGTCTGTGAACGATTAATAGGCGCTTTTCGGTATTTCGGATTTTTGGCAACAAGAAAACCACGTTGGAAATCGATGTCCCCCCCAAAAAAAAAAAAAAAAAATTAATGCATGTACCAATAGTTCGTTCCATTCCTTCATTACGATGACGTATTTTTGTATTTTGGTATATTCCTGCCATCTCTAGGCGAGTTTATTCAGTTTAGGAAAGCATTGGGATTGGAGGGGTTAGTCAAAGCTATGTCAACCCCATTCTGTTTCAAAATGTCTCAGGTGCATGCAATAGACTAAGATGGCAAGGATAGAATGTATAGTTAGGACGTGGTCTTAGTGGGGGGGAGGGAGGTAGTTGCTAGTCAGTTATTTAATATTGTTTAAAATTTTGAATTTGTTTTTGAATGGATTTATCTCAAGGTACGTATATTAATTGTTGATATTGTAGTTTGAACACTTTTAGCCTCCAATAACTGAAAGTGATAGTTAAATAAGGAAATAGAGCCAGTAAACTCGGCCACCTTTATGTAACGTGAAATCTAAAACATTGATAAACCTGATGCACTATACACAATAAGTGCTACGAATAATTATGACGGCTTGCATGCGCTCACCGTCTGCGCATGTTACCGATACTAATGCATGCATCAAACTGTTACTTGTATATACGGCGTACTAAGCCACTTTGTAAGGAACACACACACACACACACACACACACACACCGGAGTTATTGACTTTCGAGTTAAAAGTATACAGAATAGGCTATCATATGAAATGTGTTACGAGACTTCCAGCGTATAATTATAATGATGCATATATCTACAGGATTTAGCGTCCTTTTTGCCCGGGATTAGTGGGTTGAAGAAACTGAACGCCTTAAACCTTGCATTTTTTTTTTTCTCTGCCAATTGTCTGACCAGATTTCTTAGTTTTTTTTGTATGAGGTTTGCGGTATGCTTGCCTTTCAGTGATTTTGTGTATCTGATTTCAGTGATACATCTTTATAATTATGGGCATTATTTACTCCTCTCCGATTTTGTAGTTTGATTTATTTATAGTGATTTATCTTTATATCGTTTGGGTATTACTTCCATCCTCAGTAGTGCTGATTTTCGTGATATTTCTTTACCTAGGACATGCTTCCAACTTCAGTAGGAGATAGGATTGATTTTTTTTTTTTCCAGTCTTTCATTTAGTTAAGCATCGGATAAGTTTTTCAGTGGTAGAGGCCTGGTCTGTCATATGGCGGTCTGTGGTCCAGATCCTGGAAGGTGGCTTGAGACCTTTGTAGTAACAGTTCTTCACATGTGGGATGTATTTTTTCACCAACGTTCGATGAAATAGTGTGTTTTTGCTGCCTCCAGATGATTTTACTCAACATGGAAAAGACCTCCAGTATGGAAGAGGTCAACGAAGGCTTTATCTACCACTTCCAGCTCGAGAAATTTACTATAATATAAAATCGTCTGATAGCAAGAGTAATGCAGGTTATAGTATATTTCTCCGGATTGGGAGTTGATTTCCTTCATGAAAATTTGTCTGCGTATGTCCTACAGGTACCGTACTTGTATGTCTTCGGCACAGTGACGGTGTTGCTTGTGTTATTCTTGTTACAGCCAGACGATTTTATTCATCTTGGTAATGACCTTGCATGGTGCACGAGTTAAAGATTGTCTTCACTAATATCGTGGGAAAGGTCATTCTGAAATGAATAATAGTCAAATAGTAACATGAATATAATAAACACGTCATAGTAGCTGAGTTTGCCTCATGAACGCGATTTATTTTTTTATTTTATTTATTTTTTGTGACAACTGAATTGGAGGGGGTTAGATAAGCTTTCATTAATTCCTGATATACTGTGTGTGTGTATATATATATATATATATATATATATATATATATATATATATATATATATACAGTATATATATATAATTGATTTGGAGGTAGCAAGAATAAACTAAGCATTGTCGCCATCGGATCCAAGAGATTTATTATATGATCCCATCTCAGATAGGATGGGTGCATATTCTTCCTAAAAAAAAAAAAAAAAACTCATTACTTAGGTTTTAAGATAATTAGCCTGAAGTTTTAAACTTTTTTTTTTTTTTAGGCAGCCGAATTGCCAACAGACGGTTAATGGCAGTTCCCTAGTGTCATTTTGTTTTTGTGTTCAGTTGTGCACGAGTCATGCTGCAATTGTACAATATTTACCACTCATTATTTTTCAACTTTTTTCTTGACATGGATAAAAAAACCCAATTTTATTATTTATACGTAAATAGCATTAGATTTTGATATTTTACCATCTGCTTACAGACCACTATTTTTATTTTACTGGAATGCACACTGTCTTATTTACTCTTGTACCTAATCACCTGCCACGACGTGGGTAAGACCATTTTTTTATATTTTCTTTTTTGTCAGAATTGACCATCCAGCTACAAATTACAAGCTCCATTATGTTTTTGTACTCTAATAACAAACCATATTTTCCATCCATCTGTCAGTTTATCGATGGATGCTTCTATCAACAGGGTGAACCATCTACTATGCCTGAATTCACCCGGTCTTATTTACCCTTGTTTTCCCGAACTCCCCCATCTTGTCTTCTCTTGCTGGAACTCACCTGCTTTTATATAACCATCTTCCTGTCCTCAAGTGCCCTCCTCCTTGCTCCACTTACCTGAGCAGCCGAATAACAAACCCTGATTAATTTATTTATATTTCTAACAGAATTGTCCATGTAACTACAGTTCTCAAGCTTATACTGTATATTTGCCCTCGAATTTACTGTCCTAACACCACCTACCCCAGATCACCGTCCTGAATAACAAACCCTAATTTATACTTTATGCTAATGATAAATCTATAAAATTACGCCTCCTTTCTTACGGCGCTATTAATTTTTATTATTTTTGCAGACAGAACTGAACTTGTAGCTACGGATTTCCGGCCTAAGATTATTTTTACACATGAATTCACCCTTTTGTTGCCCCACCTACTCCAGATCACCAGCCCGGGCACCACCGACCTCGCCGCTGCCACCACGCCAACGGCCGCCGGGCATACGCCAACCACCGCTGAGGGACCGCGCGATGCCAAACTTTCCCCCCTGCCGACGTCCGAGGAGCAGCGCCACGTCAGCTTCGAGGAGGACGGGGGCGTGCCTGGGGAGGAGCCGCCCAAGAAGAAGATGACGGCCAGAGAGCGATGGTACTGGGCCTTTGACAAGATCGTCGGTCAGCTAAATGTGAGTGTTGACGTGTTTGATTTTGAGTTTTGGAGACCGTTGAGTTCTGTTAGGACCGTTAAATTTTAGGAGTGCCGTTAAGCTTTGGAGGTTTAGTTTTTTATCCCCCCCCCTCCCTTTTTAATATTTACATGTTAAGGGTTAATCTCAGTTCTCCTTCATTAGTTCAGTGAAGTGATTATGATTTGGAACTTTTTTTTAAATACATGTTTGGGGTTGTGTTCAAGTCTCCTATGTTAGTTCAGTGAGGTGATGGTTTTGTTAATTATAGAACTGACTAGAACTCAAAGGTGTTCCATGCACTCTTGATGAACTTCCCTGATGTAGCCCCAAATAACTGTATACTGTAATTTCTGTAAATCTGTCCTTAAATTATAGTATACTGTACTCTAATTTCATTCTGTAAATTTATCTTTGTATGATACCAAATGAAACATTTATATACCATATCCATCCATTATCAGCTAAATTTTTCTACTCAGGGAATGTTCAGAATTTTCTTGTTTGAATTTGTGCCATATATCTCTCCAGCCCAAGAAGCCGTCCAAGAATCTGTGGCTTCGTGTTTCCAGGTACGTTGCTTAAAAATGCCTGGGTCTACGAAAGAAAAAATAAGGAAATATTTGTTTGAAATCATAGCTTTGAAATTTTTTCCTATTCTTTATGACTTGAGATTTCGTGACATCTTGAAACCCTTTTGTCTTGTTCTTTATGACTTTTTTGTGATTTCGTGACATCTTAAGTATAGCGATTTTTTTTTTTTTTTAATGCAAGATAGAAGAAACCAAAGGCTGGAAGTCCGCAGGATCCTCTTAGTATGTTACCGATAAATTATTCCTTTATTAGAGCGACATAAATAACACGTGATTTTTAAGTTATGTTACATAGATCACCCCAGAAAAAGTTGCAAGAAAGCTTCCTATGCCACCTGAAAATTGGAGTGTCTCTGCATCTAATGAGATCTTGCAAAACTAACCATTAATATTCACTAGTAATATTTGGAGGATGGTGTTGGGGACTTCGATTAGTAGTTTGTGGGATTGGAAAGTTGGGTGAGCGTGAGGATAAAAGTGATGTATCGAATTGGTGGTGCGTGGTTGGTTGTGGTGTTGGGGAGTGGGAGAAATACACTAATTAATATTTACTGTGCTGTATATACTCATTTTACTCAAACTTGTCCCAGATTCTCGCCTTTTTTTTATTTATTTATTTTTTTTTTACGTAGAAAAGACGACACTATAGCTTAGCATCCTTCACATCGCATTTCGTCGTGACTATAGCACCGGATTTTAGTGCTAATCTATTGTTACTGGTCAGCATTTATGAAGAGATGTCAGGTTTAGGACAAATTAAAGTGAAGATAGTCTAACACGTACCCAGCGTTGGTGAAGAGGAGGAACAGATGGGTTGTGTTTGGCAAATGTCTTTGATCACAAGCAGTATAATTATCATCTCAAACAGTACTGTCAGAACCATAATAGTTATTACCACTACCATCAACTCCACTACCACAGACACGATTATCACCACTACCACAAGCACAGTCATTAGCACCACTATCATTGTCATCACCACTGGCTTCACAACCATCACCAGTACCCTGAGAACCACCCATCCCTACCACTGGCATCACTGTTTCAATTACAGCTAGGTTCATCATGACTTTCCACTACCATCACAACGCTACAACTACCATCACCGTACTACAACTACCACTACCATCATCGTCATCATCATCATCATCATTATCATTATTACCAGGGTCACACCAACATCACTAGCAACATCACCAAAATAGCGTTGGTATTCTAAATCAAGTCTCTAAGCAGTTATTTTTGCACGCGAGCACTAAGGAAGCCAAAAGCAAAGTAACCCTTATCCAAAGTTACCATATCCTAAGTAACCCATATCCTAACCTCCAACATGCGCAGAGTGGACATGGGCATAAGATTCTTTTACCACCTCCATCGTACCCATTTATTAGGCATATTATAACGGTATTATTTGTCTGTCTGTCTGTCTCTCTCTCTCTCTCTCTCTCTCTCTCTCTCTCTCTCTCAGTGGGTTTGCACAGATACCGTACTCAGAATATTAATCAGCCGTGTGGGGAAGGGGAGCCTGAGGATGAGATGGGGTGCTGGGGTGGCGAGATAGGAGGGTGGGTGGTGTGCGTTGGAGAGAGGGAGGCTTGAATGCGGAGGACAGGATGACTGAATTTGAGACGATTTGTTTGTGACTGCGGGGTGAAGGCATGTGATTGTATCGTGTCGTATCGTTTATAAAGTCTCCAACCTGCTTGCATGCGTTGGCCTTGGTCACCTAATGGCGGCTGTCCAGGCTGCTCGATCTCTGGCAGCCTCCCTATTCAGTCTGTAGGTAAATATATAAATGTAGGGATAAATAGTAAAGTGTTAGGGAGCCTCCATGGCCTACAAGAACACGCGTCCAGGTGCCCTCCCCCCCCCTCAGAGCGAAGTAGTCTGCGCTCGTCAGGAGTCCCAATTAGGTCCCTGTCAATAGTGGTGCTAATTGGTCCGCCGGTGTGGACATGATGGACGTCACACACACACACACACACACACACACACACACACACACACACACACACACACACACACACACACACACACAATTTTGGATTTTTATATAAAGTTGGAGAGAGAGAGAGACGAAAATTTTATCGTAAGAAATATGAATTTGAAATGCAGGTAATTAATATTTCTTTTTTTTTTTTTTTACCGTCACAAAAATGTCATCTTTTGGCAGGACACGGAACTACCTGCAAAGCTTTAAAAACAGCGATATTGGAAACTAAGTAGTATAAATCAGTATTCGTGTTGTTGTTGTTATTATTATTATTATTATTATTATTATTATTATTTACTCTGTTCTGCACGGTGACGCCTTTTTATTATATTTTCCCTTCGGCCTAATAAATATTGCGTAGAAGAGCCCTATAAACGTGAAGTAATTAATAAAGGATAAATTCAAGTCTTCCACCTAAAATCTTTCCTAATAATAATAATAATAATAATAATAATGTCATCTTACGTAAGGGGTGAAGTTGAATGTTTTGACGGGCTTGTGGGTACTCTGGCAATAAGTTTCCTCTGCTTTTATTTTTATTTTATTTTATTTTTGTGTTCCAGGACTTAGTGTCGCCTGTTTACACCTTCACACCCCTCCACACCCCACCTCTCCCTTCCTCTCGTCTCCCACTCCTTCACACCCCTCCACACCCCACCTCTCCCTCTCGTCTCCCACACCTTCACACCCCTCCACACCCCACCTGTCCCTCTTGTCTCCCACTCCTTGACACACACCGTTTCTCCACACTTCTCCTTTCCCCTTCCTTGCCACTTCCCACACACCCCGTCTTACCACTCCCCCAGGCCGCTCCCCTCCCCTCCCCTCTTCCAGTACCCCCTGATTTTCCTTCCTCTCCTCCCTTTCTCCCCAACTTGTGTCGTCAATAATCCAAAGCCCCCCCTGGAAAAGTCCCTGACGCCTGCCCTCAAAGAAAACGGGATCTGACATTTCCAGAGATTAAGGAAGTCGGTATTTATTTTAAAAGTAAAGGTACGCAACTTTTTCCTGAGGTGCCGCGTTTGGGATGATGATGATGATGATGATGATGACGACTACTGCTACAACTACTACTACTACTACTACTACTGTTTTTTTTTCTTTTATTATTCGTGTGATTCTTTACTGCATGGTCTGTTTCTTTTTACTGAATAAAATCATCTGGCGAAGGGGAGTATGAATGAAGGTGCAGTGGCGGTGACTGCATGGATGCGAGGCTTGGCATGGGTATGACGTGTGATAGCAACTTACGTGATGGCAACTTACGTGATAGACCGAAAGCACGAGGAAGGGTTGGAAAGTGTGTGTGTGTGTGTGTGTGTGTGTGTGTGTGTGTGTGTGTGTGTGAGAGAGAGAGAGAGAGAGAGAGAGAGAGAGAGGTGGTTTGAGGTGGTGGTGGTAAATAATAGAGTAAGCAAGGGGCGTGGAAGTTAACGAAGAAGGACGGAAGGGACAGACCTAGGTGTGTTAAACTGGTATGGCCATAGTGAGAGAATGGGTGATGATGGATGATGAGGATGGTAAGTAGCAGTAGTAGCAGCAACAGCCCTGTGCTCAATGCGAATCCAGTTGACTAGAGCCTGAAATCACCCCTCTCCTGCAGCCCATTCTGCTTTCGAGGGATAGGAAAGTAGCTGAGGGGCGTACTTGTATCACCCATCATCATCACGATCATCAGTAGTTACACGAGGTTTCATTTTCCTACGTTCGAGCTGCACTCCCTAGAATTAGAGTACTTTAAAAAATTGAAAATAAAATATAACCTACGTCTTGAATGCTGAGTGAGTGAGTGTATATCCCATTTCATTGGTCATGTCATTGATTAGGTCTCCCACTATTTTTATTTTTTAAATTCTTTTATTGCGCTCTGGACATAGCCGACGAAGTAAAAGATATGGATGAGAATGGTGATTTAAGAGTGATGATGATGATGGTCAGGGAGGAACAGTGGTGATGATAATGATGGTGATACACTTACGCTGTTCGTATCACTCATTTATAAATAATGGGGAAAAAAGTAATGATTTTTAACTTCTCAGAACCAGAACGTGCGTGTATAAATCATGAATAATTTTCGTATTATCATCGAAATAAAAGCGTATCATTTTTCACCTGACCTGTTTTCCCCTGATCCCCCACCTCTCAGTAGTGGTAATGGAAGGGGTAACTTAAGCCCAGTCCAATTACACGCGTGATCCTTGGTTACTAGACCCCCCTCGCCTCTCAGGACAAGGAAAATAGCAGACAGGAGGAAAAAGTAACAGTGGAGGATTAGGAGCAGGGAGAAGAATTGATGGAGGAGGATGGGGGGGGAGGTGGAAGAAGAGGGGGAGGAGTTTGATGGAAGTGGTTGAGATGGAAGTTAAAGGAGAAATGACGGGAGGAAGAGGAGGAGGATTGTGTGTGTGTGTGAGAGAGAGAGAGAGAGAGAGAGCACAGACACACACACTCACACACAAATACATGGGCTAGTAGTGGTAATGGGGTTGTAATGATGACAAAAATGTAACGTTGAATTTGTTAGTGAATCAGATCTTTGACAGGAGAACAGGAAAATTGTGGATATATCTATGTCTTCTATTACGGACCAGTTCATAAGACCTTCTCGTACTAAAATGGTCGGTTTCGGGAGGGTTTTCTAAGCCCGGCTAGCTCAGTCGGTAGAGCACGAGACTCTTAATCTCGGGGTCGTGGGTTCGAGCCCCACGTTGGGCGTAAGGTTTTTTTTTTGAGGGGTTGGCGCTCTGGCCGGTGTGGGTGGGTGGGGACGAGTAAGGGGTGTTGGTGGGTGGGGAGGGGTAAGGGGTGTGGGGTCGTGGGGTTTGATGAGTTTTTCTTTCTCATACATCCTCATTTCATTTACCTCCCTCCCCACCTGCCCTCCCTTTTACTCTCTCTCCCTCGTTTTCATTACATTTCCCCCGCCTTCTCTCGTTTTCATTACATTCTCCTCCCCTCTTCTCTCTCTCTCTCTCTCTCTCTCTCTCTCTCTCTCTCTCTCGTGAATGTGTGTGTGTGTGTATTTTTATCTCATCCTTTCCATTTCCGGAGTTGTATATAATTTCAGTTAAACATTTGATACAAAATAGCCATTGCATAGTAATGGATAACTGCTATTCTGATCCGTAATAATAATCTCCACAGCCTTTTTAGTCCTTCACCCAGTGGCGTCACCAGGGGTCAGATTTTGGGGGGGCTGTAGCCCTGGTGTAGGTAGGAGGGGGGGGGGCGAGCGAAGCGAGCCTATGCAGCTGGGGGGTACGGGGAGGCGCTGTAAGCCCCCCCGGAAATTTTTTCGGAAATTGAGCAGTTTTAGGGGCATTTTTGAGGCCTATAGATGAAGAAAAAGTAAAATAAGGTCTCACAGGCTATTACTAAGAAACTTATAGGACACATGAATATTGATGGGCCTAATACCAGGTATCAGTAAGCCTTATGATATAATGTGTACATTGTACAAGGTAATTGTATAAAGCTTTTTTGCAGATATTAGTTTTTCTTCAATTGCTAGTATTATGTGGTATCATAACGGTTTCTTAGTCTTACCATATTAAATTTGATAATTCAAAGAAGCTCTTTATTCAATGTATATAGATATAATTGCCAAGATTTATCTTCCATTACCGGTACTGTGATAGGAAAACAAAGGCATTAAAAAAAAAAAATATATATATATATATATATATATATATAATATTATTCTAAAACAAGTAACTCTAATTCATAAAGCAATTACATTATAAAACTATTTTGATAAAACATAATTGCAAAAAAAAATTGTATTCTATAAAAACTGATATCCTCCTATGCAGTGACATAATGTAGTGTGGATTTTTTTTTTCATTTATTTCACATTATTACTTATCAATGTAAACTAAAATTGCAGTTCATTGCAGAGAGAGAGTTTTAGCCTACTTTCCCACTCTGTACATTTAGGACAATATATTTGCAACAATGAGAAATAGCCTAGGCCTAGCCAATTTAAAAATAAATCAATAAAAAAAATCCTGGCCTAAGCTTCATAAAATGACTACTGAAATAGTTTGATATAGGGCTACTTAAATATGTCTGAATGGGTTCAGCTTTGGGGTTATCTGGGGTTGCTTCTGGCACCTCATTCCCAGTAACAGCCACTTTTTCTTGGCACTCATTTGAGTCATCTTTGGAGGTGCGGGTGCGAAAGAATTTCCTTGTCACCCTGTCCCTGAGGATTTCTAGATGTCCTTTTCATCACTTGAGTGGCTGCTGGCTGATATCCGCAAATGTATTATTGTAGAATAGCCTATAAAAGGGAAATGACATTCAGTTCTGACAGTCGAGTGTCGACTGAACCAACCAAGTACTGCTGACTCTTTGTACAGAGTATAGGCATGATCTCATATCTGTAAAAACAAAAATGAACAGGTACAGTGAGGTGGCTAGCAATATACCGGAACGTAGTAACGTCTATACACCCACTGAAACCAATACATTCAAATAAAACCGAAAACAACACAGGATTTAGCCACAGTTCACAGACACTTCTCAATGTAAACCAACATTCCGAGTTCCGATACTCTGAACATTCGAATTTGTGAAAAATTGCATAGATCAGATATTTTAGACTGCAGAATCCAATTTTAAAGCTCCGTGATTAATATATACCATATTATATATTGTAAACATATAATAAGCCTGATAAATGTAATACATTCTTGCATTCTTTGTGCAATAAATATACTTCAAAGAAAACCAAGCTTGGAAAAAGTATATGAGAAACTAATATATTATAACTACTATGATTTGAGTCATAGGTTTACGTAAATTGTGAATAACTAATCACATTATATAGCTATAAATAATATTGTATTAAACTAATATGGATGCACGAATAAAAATGGATTGGCGGTAGGGGGTTGGGGGAAAGTTATGTGGGTCAAAGCCGAGCTGCAAGCATACTATGTAAGCTGGTGATTTTTTATTATTATTATTTTGGGGGGCTGCAATTTTGGGGGGGCTAAGTCCCCCCTAGCCCCCCCCTGGTGACGCCACTGCCTTCACCCCTGAGAGAGAGAGAGAAACGAATAAAGGTATAGAAAATGAGCCAAAGAAAACTGAAATATAGGTCAGAAATAGGGGTAACTTAAAGAGAGCGAGACACCCCCTATAGAGCAACAGGAAAATGCTATATCCTGCCACCCAATACACCACTCCACCGCACGCAGGGGGAGCGCATATCCACCCCCCCCCTCTCTTATTTCTTTCTCTAGTTCCCTCTTTCTTTCTTTCTTACTGGCTCACATTTCATATCGTTTGATCCAATTTTCAGTATATTTTTGTGTTGTGTATTTTCTGGTTTATAGAGTGTGTGTGTGTGTGTGTGTGTGTGTGTGTGTGTGTGTGTGTGTGTGTGTGTCCTGGTTTTTCAGTCAGTTTCTCTTGCTTTTCATAAATATTTCATGTCGATATCTTACTTGCCTCTTAAGTTTGTACATTTTTCTCGTATTTTATCTTCCTTTTCTTTGATAATTGGCATTACTAACCTCTTGCTTTTTTCTTTTTCTTTTTATTTTTACTTGTTTTTTTTTTTATCCCTCTGTGATATTTTATGTTTTATTTATTTTCCTTAACTGCATTTTCTTGTAATCTTTGCTTATCTCTCCTCCCATCTTCTTGTCTTTATCTCCCTCCTTTTCCCTCTTTATTTTTCAGACTATATATTTAGCCTTCACCTGACTTAATTTCTCTGCTCCTTTATTCGTGTCTATTTTCTTCTTTCCCTCTTTATTCTTGTCTAATTTCCTTTCTCTTTCTCCTTTATTTCCGTGTGCATCATTCTCTCCCTTTATTCCATTATTCTCTTGTCTTTATTTCTTTTCCCCGGTAGTCCTTTATTGGCGTTTCTTTATTCTGGCCTTTACTTTTCCTCTATTTTCAGACTTTGTTTAGTGTTCATAAGTATATTCCTGCATCATCTGTATCCCCCTTCCTCCTTTATTCCCGTGTGTATTTTTCTTTCTCATTTCTTCTTCCTTTATTTTTGAAGCTTTATTTATTTAGCGTTCATATGGTCGTTTCCCCCTCCACCCTTATCTCCCTCATAAATCCTCCAAATTCCTTTCCTCCGGTTATTTTCCTCCCTTCCTTCCTCCCTTTTACTGTATCCTTCCTTCCTTCCTTTCTCCCTCTCTCCTGTCCTTTCTTCCTTCTTTCCTGTGTTGTTTTTTGTCATAATTTACTTTCATTCAGTTCTCTCTCTCTCCACTCACTTTTTTCCTCATCTCGCCCATTCATCAAACACTTTCCATTTGTGTGTGTGTGTGTGTGTGTGTGTGTGTGTGTGTGTGTGTGTGTGTGTGACCGCCTCCCATCCTCACTTCCTCCTCTTCCAACCTCACTTCCTCCTCTTCCAACCTCACTTCCTCCTCTTCCAACCTCACTTCCTCCTCTTCCATCCTCACTTCCATCTCTCCCATGCTCACTTCCTCTTCTTCCTTTATTGTTCCTTCTTTCCCACTCTCCTTCCTTCACACTATTCCCTTCGTTCTTTCTTCCTTTTCTACTTAGTTTTCTCCTTTCTCTCTCCCTTCTTTCAACCATCTTTCCCTTTCTAGTCCCTTCCCCCTGTCCTCTTATATTTCCTTTCCTCCCTTCATGCATCATTTCCTCCTCTTTCTTCCCTTTGTATTCCTCTTTTTCGCCTCTTTATTCTCCCATTCCCCACCCTCCACTTCCCCCTTTTCTTCCTACTTCCTCCCATCCACCTTCTATCTCCCTCTTTCCCCCTTCCCTCTCCTTCCACTTCCTTCCTTTCACCTACTTCCCCCTTTCTTCTTCCGTCCTCTCTCCCCTCCCCATTTTTCCTCCCTCCGTCACTGTTTCCCCACTTCCATCTATTCCATTTTTTTCCCTCTCTCTTCCTCCCTTCCCTTCCCTCTTTTCCTGCCTCCGTCCCTGTTTCCTCTCTCTTCCTTCCATATACTCCATTTTTTCCTCTCCCTTCCTCCCTTCCCTCTCCCCTCTTCCTTCTTCCGTCCCTGTTTCCTTTCTCTTCCTGCCATCTGCTCCATTTTTTCCCTCCATTCCTTTCTTCCCTCCCCCCACTTCATCCCTTCGTCCCTGTTTCCTCTCCCTTCTATCTACTCCATTTTTCCCTCTTCCTTCCTCCTTTTCTTCTCCCCACTTCCTCCCTCCGTCCCTGTTTTCTCTCCCTTCCTTCCCTCTCCACGTACGAGCTTCAAGTCAGACCGAAACTGATGTCCCCAGAAAATGAACAATTTCGGTACCGGTATGTCGATGTTATTATTATTATTATTATTATTATTATTATTATTATTAGTTTTTATTATTATTATTGCTATTTATTATTTGTTATTGTAGTCATTAATTTTTATTATTAACATTATTTTATTATTGTTTATTTTATTGTTATTTTTTATTTATTTATCTTCTATTATTCGGCTCAAACAAGTCACACCTTTCAGATGTTTTGTTTTCATTTTATGCTGCAACGATTTTTTTTTTTTTTTTTTTTTTTTTTTTATTTTAAACCACACCGGAGAGGTTAAATAATAGCCGTCATTAACACCTTCACTACTAAATAACCTTCGTAAGTTGAGCTATAAGAACTAAAAAAAAAAAATCACGTTTCTAAAAATGAGCTGAATAAAGTGTAGCAGTGGCGTCAGTTTTTACATATAAATTTTCTCGCACTGCTGTAGAAATGAAAGAAAATGGTGAATGATTTAATTAGCGTGGAAGAAAATGAGTTTTGGAAATCAATTAAGTCAGATGAGTGAGATGGCTGTGAAAGGGAGAGTTGAAGAGGAAGGACGTTGTGTTTTAAGTCAGTCTTGGGGAATTTTGCTGTAGTCCTCCATTTCTATATCGTTTTCGAGGTTTTCTTGTTTTCTTTTTGTCATTTTGTCTTTTTCCATTTCTTCCTTATTTTTTTCTTCATATATAGTTGGGGGTTCGTTGCTGTGATGTGTGTGCGTGTGTGTGTGTGTGTGTGTTCTAGTTTTCATTTATTCATGTTCCATCTGTTGCTTTTTTTCTTAGTTAACGCTGGAAATTTGCACGAGTTCCCCATTTTCGTTTGGATTTTTCTTCGTTTTCGTTGTTGTTTACATTTCTGTCCTTATCCATTTTCCTGTTATTTATCGCCCTTTTTATTTTCCCTTCTCTTTTCCTTCTGTTATCATTCCCTCTCCTTTTCTCTTTCTTCTTTAGTTCTTTCATTCTTTTGATTGTTGCATTCCTTCTGCCATGGTTTCTGTTTCTTTGTTTTTCATTCATTGTCCATTTTCTTCATATCCTCCTTTATTAACTCCTCTCTCTCTCTCTCTCTCTCTCTCTCCCCCCATTTCTGAAGCTGTTTATATCAGGAGAGAGAGAGAGAGAGAGAGAGAGAGAGAGAGAGAGAGAGGTGCTCATGAAAGCCACTTAATGAGCGAGGGATGGAGGGGACAGGAGTGAGTGACGGGAGAGAGAGAGAGAGAGAGAGAGAGAGAGAGAGAGAGAGAGAGAGAGAGAGGAAAGAAAAGAACAAGACGGAGATAAGTGAGGGAGAACAGACGAGGGGGTGCGGGTGTGGGTGAGGGAGAGACAGAGGAGAGGGAATACAAAGGAGAACAAACAGGAAAAGATCTGTTGGTCCTTTCGCGGCTGTTTGGTATAGGGAAGGCAGTTAAAGACAAGGATAGAAAAGCAGGAAGAGAGAGAGAGGGGGGGGGGATAGGTATCTGAAGAAGGGGAGGGGGAAGAAGCGAACGATATGAAGAGGAAAATGAGTTAGGGAGGACGGAAGAGGGGGGTGTGGGTGAGGGTGGGAGAGAGGGAGGGAAGGAAAGGGGGATGGTGGAGGGAGAGGGAGAGAGATGGTGCGGGCTCCGAACACCTGTCTACTCCACCACACTCCGCCGTTCCCTCCCTCGCGCTCCGCTCCACACCACTCTCTCCCTCCCTCTCTCCCTCGATCCATCCACTCCTCATCCACCCCACACACGGTTTAAATAAGTGCTCCCTCCAACAGTGTCCAAACCGCCTCTTGGAAAACGTGAGACAAAGAAAGAGGAGTTTGTCAGGTAATCAGTAGTGAAGTTCTTAAGCCAACTTTTTGATCATAGTGGAAAACTGAACGAAAGGAAATGGGAATCTGCTTGGTACGTGTGAGTGTTTATTCACCATTCCATAGGCTCAGTATTTGGAAAACTGAACGATGGAATGTGAGCAAACTATTTTCTTATCATTTAAATTTGTTGCCTCGCTGAACATGATAGTTATCTGGAAAGCTGAGTGAAATATAAAGGGAAGAAGTGGTTTGCAATAATGACCATCCTTGTAAAACGCGAGATACGGAAAACCGAGTGAAATAAAAAGGAAAATTGTGTGTTGTTGAGTGGAGGCTTTCTGAAACAGGTGACGGTTCTTTGATGTTTTTTTCGTCCTCTTCGCGTTTTTTTTTTTTTTTTTAATAGCTCGAAGGCATTCCTATTCACTCCCTTCTGACTAAAGAGAAGATGTTGTCGTGGCTGATGAGTGGCAGTTTAATTCTGGCCGCCTTCAGACGATTTAATTCAGCTTTGGAAGGACGGTTTGGTGCTGATGGTGCGGGATAGAAAGGCTGTGGGTCAAGTGGGTGTTAGTGGCGTAGAGATGTCTTGGAGTGGCTATGGTTCCTTGTGTCTGGATCGTGCCTCGCCCCGTTTTGGAAGCTGGAGTTAGGCTTGGGATGATGATGATGGTAATGATGGTGGTGGTGGTGATGTGGTGGTGGTGGTGGTAGTGATGGAGATAGTGGTGGTGGTGCTGATGTTATTTTGTTTCGTTTTCAAGTCCTGGAGTGGTTATGGAAGTGTTTATTTATTTATTTTTTAGAATGAGTAGTGATGATGGCGACGAACATGGAAGTGCCGGATTTTATTTACTTATTTATTTTTTGGGGGGAGGGAGATGCACTAGGTTAATGGCTGGTAATTTATTTATTTGGGGAGAGGACTGGTATGACGTTTTTTATAGGGTAGAGTGAGGATTGCGATGATGATGATTATACGAGTGACGTGACGTGTTTGGTTTGCTTGTGTGTGTGTGTGTGTGAGAGAGAGAGGAAGCGGAATATCACTGAGATAAGCAAATATCAGTTCTTTTTCCTCTGTTTATGTTGACAAGTCCAAGAGAACAGAGTCGTGTGAAACTTGGGAGGCGTTCAGTGTGAGGACGAGTTACAGTACAAGCATTTATTGTCGTGTGAAACTTTTTTGGGGTGTACTTTTGAGCATTTTGAGGTTTTTATTATATTTCATGAGATTTTTGGGATGTGAAACCTTTTTGGAATGTTTATTGATCATGTGAAACTTGGAGTGTTGAGTGTGAGGAGGATTTTGAAGTATTTTTTGGCATGTGAAACTTTTTGGAGTCTTTCGATTTTTGAGGATGATTTTGGAGGGTTTAGTGTATTTCATGTGGAACTTTTTGGAACGTGAAACTTTTTTGGAGTGTTTATTTACCATGTGAAATTTCGGAGTGTTGAGTGTGAGGACGATTTTGGAGTGCTTATTATGTTGTGAAATTTCTTTGCAGTGTTTACTTTTTAGGACAGTGTTGAAATGGTGAAAGTTGATGTTTACTTGTGCATCGTTGTGTGAAACTTGCTGTGTTGAATTTTGAGAGCGATTTTCAAGTGTGTTTGATGTTTGTTTATGTTTACTGAGCTAAGTGAACCTTGTCTTTTGGAATTCCTGAATTGGTATGTATTTATCTTTTATTAAAGGTCGATAAGTAATTTTGAAGCGATTTGGGACGATTTTAAGATTATTATTATTATCATTATTTTATTATTATTATTATTATTATTATTATTATAGTTTAGTTTCTAAGAAGTTTGAAGCAGGGGGGTTTCTTGATGGTGTCTTAGAAGATATAGAAGGGGTAAGCTGGCGATCTTAAGGTGCTGGCGTGCACTGGGAAGAACATAAGTGACGAATATTAAGTGGTGTCGTGAAGTATTAAGTACTGTAGTGATGATTTTAAGTGCTGTAGTTGACTTTGCTGAAGCGACCGTATGGGGAATTAAGAGATGAACTTCAGGTGTCAGTGTGAGTGAAGTGCTGAAGTGAAGATCTAGAAGCGCTACATTTGTTCCTGAAATACTGATACGACGGCTTTGCATTGCTGGAGTGACGATTTTGAAGTGCTGATGTGCAGTGCTAGGTTGGTTCCGAAACGCTGAAGTGTATTTTGAAGTACTGTGGTTCTGAAATGCTGAAGTGACGTATTAGAAGTGCTGAAGTTTATGTATATATATTAGGAGAGAAGTTTTGTTTCGTGGTATATTTTGAGATGCTAAAGTAATATTTTGAAATGTTGAAGGTTTTTACTTTGTCGAGACTGAAGTTTTTTTTAGTCTTTGAAAAAGAGAAGCGGGAATTTTAAACTATTAAAAGTGACGAGAATGAGGTGTGCTTTGAATTAGTCGCGATTTTGAAGTGTTGGAGGATATACTGAAGTGCTGAGCTTTTTTTATTTAAGTGGATGCAGTAAGTGGTAATTTTTAAGGTGAAGGAATAAGTGGTAATGGAGTAAGTGGTAATAAGTGGAATAAGTGTTATTAAGTGGTAATTTTGAAGGCCCCAAATTACCTTGGTGTTACTTTGAAACAGCAGGTGGCGACTGTCAGATGTGTGGTGGACAAGGTATATATAATGTTTAAGTGTTGTGCTTGTAGTGTTGACTGGTGTGTGTGTGTGTGTGTGTGTGTGTGTGTGTGTGTAATATTTAAATGTACTGGAAATGTTGACTGGTGCTTTGTGTGTGTGTGTGTGTGTAGTACTGGAATTGTTGATTGGTGATGTGTGTGTGTGTGTGTGTGTGTGTGCGTGCGCGCGTGTGTGTGTGTGTGTGTTAAAGTTGTGCTAGGGGATGATGGTGGTCGAGGTGGTGTGGTTAAATGAGCTAGTTATTTCTAGTGTTAATAGACGGGAAATTACCTGGTTCATAATGTTCTAGGTTAATTAGGTAGTTAATTATTCGGTTTATAATATTCTAAGCTAGTTAAGAGGTTAATAATAGTGTTAATAGAGGGTGGACGACTTGGCTGATTTGATTGTAGGTACATTGAATACTGTACCCCTCCACCCCCCCCCTCTCTCTCTCTCTCTCTCTCTCTCTCTCTCTCTCTCTCTCTCTCTCACCTGAACGATATGTAAGCAGTCAAACGTTTAATGAGCGTGACCTGACCTACCCCGACATGACCTAGTGTTAAAGGCGTGGCGGGGGAATCATGCATCGATCATGTACCTTTACCAGACCACGTGAGAAGTGTTGAAGGAAGGGAAGGAAAAAGTTTGGGAAGTTTTGATATGCCATCCACCCCATCGCAGTACACCTCAGTAAATCCCAATCCATCCCAGCTTAACCTATCCCAACCCAACCCAACCCAACTTGACCCAGCCCAACCCAACGCAGTCTAACCTATACCAGTCCATTGTAACGTAACCCCATGCGACCTAACCCGACTCGACGCGACCCCACCTCACCCAGTATAACCCAGCCTAACCCAACCCGACCTCATCTAACCCGACCTAGCCCCAGCCCCAGCCCCCCACTCTCTCCCTGGCCGTATCAGGTACTGGATGGGGTGCCGGTAATCGTGTTTGGGTGGAGCCATCGACATTGTGCTTCGCCTCGCTTTATTGTTTGTTTTCCTTTGAGTTAGGTGGCTTGGGAGAAATTGGTATTTTCTTTGGGTATTAATTGGGGTACACGTGGAGAGAGAGAGAGAGAGAGAGAGAGAGAGACGTAAATTGTAAAAAAAAAAAAAAATCGAGGACATTTTATTATATCTTAGGTGTTGCCAGGGAATTTAATGCAGCTTAGTAGAAACCTGTGAAACTGAAGAAAATAATTGATAATTGTAATTAGGTGTTATTGATTTTTTAGCATGATCTATATTACTTTTCTAATTCCTCATATTAATTCTGAAATTATGTATGATAGCAATTTGGGACTCAAAGTTATATAAGTTTGAATTCATGGAAGTTTTAATTTATATTTCTGACAGTGATTCCCTTCAACACGTCTTAGAAATTATCATCTATAAATCCTTCCATAAATCATACCGTTTCGCTCAAGCCTTAAAATAACTGAAGAAGTAAATAAATAAATAAATAAATAAAAAAGAAGCATAAGAGAATACCTGGTGTGGTAACGCAGTCTGAAATGTACCGATTTAATTTTGTTTCGTGTCCGGGATAATAACAACGCTCCTTCATTACCATCCCACATCCTCCTTCAGTGACTAGTGAGCAAGCAGGGAGAAGGGCAAGGTGGTGGTATCAGAGAAAGTGGAGAGGTGGAGAGTGGAAAATTTAATGTGGATGTGAGGGGTGGAGGTCGTGTGGTGGATTGATACTCTTTTATTTATTTATTATTAAATTGATACACTGTTTATATGTTTATTTATGTTTTAACTTGGCCTATAATTGCCCCCTCTCTCCATACTGAATGCTAGTTGAACGTGAGTTATCATGAGGAGTATTTTAATCTCTCTCTGTCTCTCTCTCTCTCTCTCTCTCTCTCTCTCTCTCTCTCTCTCTCTTTCTCTCTAGCGTACAGTATGTCTTCCATCTAGCTCTCAGTCCTCCTCTCCATCATCCCACCATATGTTTTCCCAGGATGTGAGAATCTTCATGACAAGGACACTCACTAACCTTGCGCCATCCCGTCCAGAAAAAGAAAGAAAGAAAGAAATGATGACACAGTAAAAGTGGGTGTGAATGGAGGGTTGTTTAAAGGGGTCGGGGCGAGAGAGTTGAGTCTCCCCTGTTAATTAGAGGCGTGATAGAAAACGGGGCTGGGGCGACGCGCAGCATGTTTCCTCAGCACAATAACGGGGGGGAAGGGGGGAGGGGGTAGATGAGAGAGAGAAAGAGAGAGAGAGAGAGAGAGAGAGAGAGAGGATGCATAGGTGGAAGAAGGGTTGAGTTGGGGATGGGTGAGAGAGAGAGAGAGAGAGAGAGAGAGAGAGAGAGAGAGAGAGAGAGAGAGGATGCATAGGTGGAAGAAGAGTTGAGTTGGGGATGGGAGAGAGAGAGAGAGAGAGAGAGAGAGAGGATGCATAGGTGGAAGAAGGGTTGAGTTGGGGATGGGAGAGAGAGAGAGAGAGAGAGAGAGAGAGAGAGAGAGAGAGGATGCATAGGTGGAAGAAGGGTTGAGTTGGGGATGGGTGAGAGAGAGAGAGAGAGAATGCATAGGTGGAAGAAGGGTTGAGTTGGGGATGGGTGAGAGAGAGAGAGAGAGAGAGAGAGAGAGAGAGAGAGAGAGAGAGAGGATGCATGGGTGGACGAAAGGTTGAGTTGAGGAAGGGTGAGAGAGAGAGAGAGAGAGAGAGAGAGAGAGAGAGAGAGAGAGAGGAAGAGGTGATAGGGCGAGAGATATAGTGCGAGGGGGAAAGGATGGGGGGGAGGGGAGATAACATGAATGAGAAGAGAGAGAGAGAGAGAGAGAGAGAGAGAGAGAGAGAGAGAGAGAGAGATACGGGCAGGTTCAGTGTGATGATAGGCAACCTGGTGTGTATGTGTGTGTGTGTGTGTGTGTGTGTGTGTGTGTGTGTGTGTGTGTGTGTGTGTCATTGAGTGGTGTGTAGGTGTATATGTGTGCGTATATACGTGAGTGCACACACACACACACACACACACACACACACACACACACACACACACACACACACACACACACACACACACTGTCTGTCTGTCTGTCTGTCTGTCTGTCTGTCTGTCTCTCTCTCTCTCTCTCTCTCTCTCTCTCTCTCTCTCTCTCACTAATATGAAGTGGAGGATATATATATATATATATTATATATATATATATGGGTTTTAATACAGTTCTCCCCGCGTCTTTGTCTGCCTGTCTGTCTGTCAGTCAGTCTGTTCGTCTGTCGTGTGATGGAAGAGATATAGGGGTCTTAATACAACTCTCTCTCTCTCACACACACACACACACACACACACACACACACACACACACACACACACACACACACACACACACGAGAGAGAGAGAGAGAGAGAGAGAGAACATATAGTGTCTTTAATAATAACAGTTCTCCCAGAGGCGGCTTCCTTCTCCTTCATTTGTAAGGGAGGGAAGAAGAAAGAGAAATGAAGTCTTTTAAGTGTAATTTCCCAGATGCAGTTAAAGGGCTGAAAACAATAGGCCTGGTGCACACTGGAATAGGCCTGCTTCATTTGTTTAATTACTTGGAGGTTATTTATGTATTTATTATTTTTTTATTTTTGGAGCATCTGGTTGTATGTGTGACTTTTTTTTTTTTTTATGTTTTGTGTGTAAATCATTGTCTGCCTTCCTCTGTTTATCTGTGCTTTTATTTTTTGTCTAATATTCGAGTTATTATCGTTTTTACACTGAAGACGATGAAAGTAGTTATTTTGATTTCTTACCTGCGTACTGAAGATTGTGGTTTTGATTTTATTCTTTTAAATATTCGATGTGGTGTTCTATCTGTCGTTCTGTGTTTCCATAAATATATATTATAATTTGTATTTGATTTTTTTTTTAAACAGAGTTCTTGAAGATTTTTTAAACTATTTTTTTCACTTTTACTTTTTTCTGTGAATTTTGGAGAGGGGGGGGTGTTATCCTCCACAGCACAAGTTCAGGTCATTATGTAAAAACTCTCGTGGCAATTTTAAGATTTTTTTTCTCTCCTGCTTTTCTACTCGAGGATTTTTTTTTCCCTCGCCTCCTTAGAAGTTCAGGTCATTAACCCCTTCACTGCGAAAGTCCCTCCCACCCTGAAGATAATCGTCTGGGTGTAGCGGGAGTAACATTCAGGGTAGTTCGTAACAAGCACTGCACTAGAAACGCCTGACATTAGCTTGTGTGTTGAGGAGACGGCTCAGTCGGCTGGTGTGGGCGTGGTTGTGGCAGTGGGAGTAGGAAGTGAGTAAATGATGCTGGGTAGATACTGTAGGAAGTGAGTAAATGATGCGAAGACGGAAGGGAAAAAATATGAGATTCTTACGCAGGGTAGTCCATACATTACGCCTCCCATATCTCGTGTATTGCTGGAACGTCTCACACAGGGTTACTTGTGTCTCTTCTGCATCATCATCTACTTATAACCCTTTTTAAAATAATATCGTCTTTATTACATACATGCGCGGTTCAGTATAATTTTTACTGTAACTTGGCCTAAAATTGCCATCCCACCATCTTGAATCCTCTACGTAAATCATGCTTAGAGAAACTTAAAAATAAAGTCCCCTGGTGTCGGTGTGTGAGCTGGCTATGAGGAAAAGAAATAATTATTAGGTAAAAGTATAATGTTTGGTTACTGTGGGTGTGTGAGTGTAGGGTACAGTGTATGAATTAGTAGGAAAATACAGTGTTTAAGGAACCCAAAAGGATAATACTTGAGTGGGGGTAAAAAGATAATGTGTGAAATGAGCGTAGGAAATGGTGTTTGGTTTTGCGTAAAATTGTAGTGTTTAAGTGAGCGTTAAGGTGTAATGTTTGGTTAGGATGTTTAGGTGAGTCCAGCTTGCCCCTTTAAGATGAGTGTTGACAGTGAGGTGAGGTGGGGTGAAGATCTGGTGTGTGTGGTGTGGTGTGGGACGGTGTGGTGTGGTGTGGTGTGTTTGGTGTTGTGTGGTGTGGTGTGGTATGGTGTGATGTGGTGGTGTGTTTGGTGTGGTGTCGTGAATTGCGCGGTGTTGTGGTTGTGCGGTGTGATGGTGTGGTTCGGTGTGGTAAGGTGTGTGGTGGTTTGTGATACGCGACCTGCCCGCCTGTCAAATAGAGTACCACATCTTCACCACAGCATCGACCCCATAGCCGCACTTCAAGTTGATGTCACCCTACCTACTTCACTCATTCCCCACCCTGTCTTTTGAACTCCTCTGACGTCCCTTTCCATTCGATGTCTCCCGTGCTTCAAGTTGCCCTACCAGCATACTTCATCTTCACTCATTTCCCGTTTCCTCTCTTTTCAACTCATTAGACTTTTATTTTAGTGTCATTCCATCTTTTTTTTCCCTTACTTCACCTTGATTTCAGTGTCATTCCAGCATTCTCTCTTTTTAACTCATATGACTTTATCCTTATATGTGTATCCTCCTCCACCCACACATCAAACCTATTCATATCCAGCTCTTTCCTACTAACACTTACACAGGATCGACCCCACACATTCATCCCTACTCATTCCGACCTCATCTTACCCCCCATGAGGACGGGAGGGTATTTCATTTTAACATGGCCTGATTTTTGTCCCTTTGCGACTTATTTCACGTAGCTCAGTGGGCGAAAAAGGACAATACTCCGGCCATACACCGATTCCACAGCACTTCTTCGTGACTAGCACCATATTCTAGTGTTAGTTTCTTGTTACAACTCAGCATTCTAGGTGGATGAGATAACAGTTTTAGGCAAAGTTAAGGTAAACGGGGTATACTTAATTCTGGCTAATCATGATAATAATAACAATGAATACTACTACTACTACAACTAGTACTACTACTACTACTAATAATAATAATAATGTCATGGGTCATTTAAGAGCTCAAAATCCAATATGTAATATCTTTTTTCCTACTGTCCTTATCTTTTACATCGTTGCATCCTATCATCGTACATCATGTCTACTGTCTTTCATGTATATACCCCTTTCTTGTTATTACGCATGACATCACCTTTTCTCCACATAACCCCGTGCACCCCCCCCCTCCCGTGCTTCATGTGGATGCTTTGTACCTCGTTTCATTCTTTTTCATTCCAGACCCTTTCTTAACAAGGATGGCCTCATTCCATCCATGTTACCTTCCCCGCTTCTTTCCTGTTCATCCTAGACCATTCTCTCTTTCACCTGTATTACACACCTGTTTACAGTTAGCGGTACTATACATACATACATACTACATATACATACATTCATATACATATAATTCAGAGTTATGTTCTGTCATGCTTACCATCACCTTTCTTCCGGCATCGATCCATTATATTTCAAGTTGATATTTCCTTCCTCACCTATGCCTGGACCTTTTTGGTTAATTGGGAATGTTAATTGAAGTTGGGAAATTATAAGACTCGAGTGAATGACTATATGGTGTGTTTAATTAGTACTTATGGTGGTATTTCCTGTTGTTTGGTGTTTATATGTTTATTTGTGTGAATTGCCCTGTTTCCTGTTTTTATATGTGAGAATTGGGCGGTGGTGGTGGTGGTGGTGGTGATGATGGTGATGGTGATGATAGTGATGATGATGATTGGTGTGTTTGGTTTAATGCTGATTCTTAGTTTTCTTTCTTTCTTGTCTTTCTTCCCCTCATGCTCTCTCTCTCTCGCTCTCTCTCTCTCGCTCTCTCTCTCTCTCTCTCTCCTTGGTCCCTCCCACGAGAGCCTCACACTTCCTGTCACTTTCCTCTCTCACTCCCTCCCTCCCATCCTCCTTTCTTCCCTCTCCTCCTGTCTCGTTCGTATTCTTTTTCTTTTTCCTTTCTTATTTCCTTCCTTTTATTTCTTTCCTTCCTTCATTTATTCTGTACTTGTTCATCCACGCCATTCCTCCCTTTTATCATCGTTCTCTCCCCCCTCCCCCCCTCCCCTCCCTCCCTGGAGAGTCACACACACTTCCCTCCATTTACCTCCCTCTGTGCCTCCCTCCCTCCCTCCCTTTTTCTTCCTTTATTTCTTTATTATTTTCTTTTCATTTATCTTACACACACTTACTTCCATGTAGCTCCCTCCATGCCTCTCTCTCTCTCTCTCTCTCTCTCTCTCTCTCTCTCTCTCTCTCTCTCTCTCTCGTTTGCTTTCTTCCTGTCTCATCCTCCTTCCTTACATCCGCAATTCTTTTATCATCTTTCACTTTCCTTTCTTAATTTCTTACATGAGTTTTCTTTGTCTTCCTATTCCAACCACTCCCATTATCTTAACATTGTCGTTCTTTTTTTTTTTTATTCTGCTCGTGTTTTCTCTTTATTTTACTTTATTCCTTCTTTGTATTTCACTCCATTCCTTCTCTCATGCATTTCACCTCTCCTTCCTTCCTCTGTGTTTTAAGCTTCTTCCCCTCCTTTCCTCCTTCTACTTTCTTCTCTCCCTCTTCCCCATATCTCTTTTCCTCCTCCTTACTCCCTCTCCCTTCTCTATGGTCTGCACTTCACTCCCTCTCTCCTGTTTTTCCCTCCCTCATTCCCCTCATTACAAGCTGCCTGTTTACTCCTTTCTTCTCACTCCTTCTACTGTCTTGCCTCTCTCTTTTATACTTTTCTCCCTCCCTCTTCCCCCTCCCTTCCATCCCCTCCCACCCTCCATCCCCCGTGCCCCTTCCTTCATTTCCTCCTTCCTTCCCTCCCCCTTCCTCCCTCTACCCCTGCCCCCTGCCACCTCCCTCCCTCCCTCCTCATTTTTCTCCCCTAGTGCCTATTTCCCCTCTCATCATTGTCCTTTTCTGTTGACTCCCATCCTCTCTCTCTCTCTCTCTCTCTCTCTCTCTCTCTCTCCGCTTCCTCCCCCTTCTCCCTCTTCTCTTTCTCTTCCGCTTCCTCCCCCTCATCTTCCTCTCGCCTCCCCTTTCCACTTCCGTCTCCTCCTCCAGCCTTCCTCCCAATACTCCCCACTCCATGCCCTCCCCTTCTTCCTCCCCCTCCCATTCACTCCTCCCTCCCTCTCCCCTCTCCCTCAATTTTTCCTCCTCCTCCTCTGACTCACTCCCTCCCTTTCATTTCCATTTATTTTCCTCCTCATTTCCTCTCATTTTCACTTTTTAAACTTTTCGTCCCTTCATATTTTTCCATCTTTTTCCTTCCTTACTCGCCCACTCTCTCATTTCCAGTCTTACCTCCTCTCTCTCTCTCTCTCTCTCTCTCTCTCTCTCTCTCTCTCTCTCTCTCTCTCTTTACATTCCACTTTTTCTCATTTTCTTTTCGTTCTTTCCTATACATTATATCAGAACGCCCTCTCATTTCTCACTCCTCTTTCATTTTCTCTCACTTTTAAGTCTGTTGTGTCCTTCTTATCACCTCCCTTCCTCCCCCTTGTTAATTTTTCTCTCCATCCTTCCCTCTAGTTTTCTCTCTTCTGTTTTTTCTCTTCCTCTCTCTTTCTGCCCTTCCATTTTCTTTTCTCCCCTCCTTCTCATTACATAGAGTATTTTGACTACCCATTCTGGTCATGTGCGCACTTTCTGGTTTTGTATTCTCCAGTGTGTGTGTGTGTGTGTGTGTGTGTGTGTGTGTGTGTGTGTTTGTGTGTGTTTCCTCCTTATTCCATCTCCCCCTCCCTACACCCCCCCTCTCCTTTCAATCCCCTATCCTTCTCTCCTCCATCCTTCCATTCAACATCCCCTCTCCTTCACCCATCCCATCTCCATCCCCTTCCTTCCCCCCACCCAACTTTTTCCACACCCTCCCTTTCTCCCTTCCCATGCCAACTTTCTCCTCTACCTATTTCTCCCAATTCCCCTTTTTACCTCCTCCCACTTCTTTCCCCCCCTTCCCCTCCTCGTTTTCCTCTTTTCCTCCCTCTTCGTCTCCCTCCTCCCCTCTCCTTCCCCCTTCTTCCCCACCTCCCTCCCCCACGTGTTGCCAGCTACGTGTTTAACAATAACTAGTTCTTTTCCTGAAGGCTTGGCACATTCTGCATCAACACTTTTATATTTGTCATTTGTGTTTTAGATTGAGGGGGTTATTTTTTGTCCTCCCTTATATAACCTGTTGATTCTTTCCTCTCCACGCACCCCCTCCTCTTCCTCCCTTCTTCCCTCCCCCTTTTAACCCCCTTCCTCCCCCCCCTCCCTTCACCCCGTTCTCCATCATCCTCCCCTTCTTCCTTCTTCCGTCTCTCCCGGCTTCTTGACACCCACCTCCTTCCGTCCCCTTCCTCTACCCGTCGTTCTACCCTCTACCTTAGCTCCTCCCCCCCCCCTTCTGTTTCCCCTCCCCTCTCCCCTCTCCTCCCTCCACTTACTTCTACCCCCTCTCGATCTTTTCACCGATGTCCCTTCCCTCCCTTCCCCTTTCCCCTCTTACCCTCTCGTCCTTCTTTTACTTCCCCTCCTACCTCCTCTCCATTCCTTTCCTTCCCTCCTTCCCTTCCCTCCATCCATTCCACCCCCCTCTTACCTTCCTCCCCCTCCCCTCTTCCCTGTCTCCTCTCTCCATCTTCCCTCCCTTCTTTCTCCCTCCTTCCCTACCCTCCCCCTCACCCTTCTCTCCGTCCTCTCTACCGGGAGAATGAGCAGTCCTAAGTCTATAGGGGGAGTAACAATGGCAGCATAATGGTGAGAGAGAGAGAGAGAGAATGGGGGGACTGACGTAGTAAAATAAAAATCGACAGAAAGAAAAAGGTACAGATGTATTAAATATATACTGGAGAGAGAGAGAGAGGGGGGAGGGGGCACAAAAATCCCCTCCCCCCACCTGTTAATCACTAGCCTCGTTATTGGCGTCTTGTTTACGTTAGCCAGGCGTCTATTTAGTCATTAATGGCTGATAAATGGCTAGCATACACCCCTGCACCTGATGCATTGGTAACCCGGGTACGAACACACCAATGGCAAGAACGAAAACAGTAATAGTACAAACAAGAAGCATATAGATTTACAGCAGCAAGCATACACATTTTCAACAACAGTAGTATCACAAACATCAACAGACATACAGTACAACATCAGCATTATCATCACAAACATCAACAAGCATAGAGATTTACAACAGCAACAACAACAGCATCACAAACTTCACTAAACAACAACAATAATATCACAAACTTCAACAAACAACAACAGTAATATCACAAACTTCAACAGACATAAAGATTTACAACATCATTAATATCACAATCACCAACAAGCGTACAGCCATACATCAACAACAGAAACAACAGATTTACAACAACAGCAAGCTTATAGATTTACAAGAGCAACAGCAGGACATACAGATTTACAACAACAACAACTACAACAATAATATCACAAACATCAAGAAGCCTACGGATTTACCACAACAAAAACAGCAGGCATATAGATTTACAAGAAAAACAACACGCAAGCAGATTTACAACAACAACAGTAACAGAAACAGACAATAACAGCAGGCATAGATTTACACCCAGAGAAACAGATGTAGTAACAGACACAACTGTAACACCTTTGCGAAAACAACTATGTATTTCCAAGAGCAAGAAAATATATGCAAGAATTAATAATATACGAATGAATTAAAGAAAATAAAAAAACATAAACGGGAATAGGGCAAAACGAAGTAGAAAAGATACAATATGTTTATACGTGGATGTGATGAATTTAAATGGTAAAAAATAGTATAGGTACTTTTTAACCCTTCAAAGTGCATTTCCTAACTTATCTATGTCTGTCTATCTATCTTCATCTGTCTATCTCTGTCAGTCTATATCTCTAGCTATGTATCTATCTATGTATCTGTCTGTGGCTGTTTGTCTATCTGCCTATTTATCTATCTATCTGTATGTGTATGCAGGTGTGAGTTGCTTAATAGCCACAGGTGTTTCACAGGTGTGTGCGTTTGAAAGAGAGAGACAGGAGTGTATGTTATGTATGTGAAAGTGGTAGCTTTGTATGTGTGTATGTGTGTGTGTGGTCATAGATAGATAGATAGATAAATGAGAGAGAGAGAGAGAGAGAATGATTACCAGCGTGTGTCCAAATGGATATCTGTACATTTGAGGACTCTTTCATGTGTGTGTGTGTGTGTGTGTGTGTGTGTGTGTGTGTGTGTGTGTGTGTGTGTGTGTGTGAAGGGATAGGGCGTTATTGAGGAGGGACAGGTACCTGGGATGCTTTTTTCTTGGTGCTATTTATCACTGGATGGGGCGTGAGTCAGTAGATAGATTGATAGACTTAGATAGATACAGACATATGGATAGATGTATAGATAGATGGATGATTGGATGGATATGAACTTGTAAATGAAGGGTAGGTAGATAGATATAGTAAGTAGATAGATCGATAGATAAAATTACATAATTTATTTTTTCGTCAAGGTAGAATGATTAAGTTTAACCCTTAGACTTTGGGTGTATTCTCATTATCTCTGTTTTTCGCTAAAAGAATCTGATTTGCGAACTTGATTGAGGATGCTGGATGGTCTCTCTCTCTCTCTCTCTCTCTCTGATTTTGTCTTTATATGTCATTGTTTTGCTGTCAGACTGTATTATGTTTGTTATCTTTGTTCCATTTCCTCTCACCTCTTTTATTCATTTCACTTCTCATGTGTCTTCTCACGCCTGTCCCCATCCCTTCCCCTTTCTTTTCACATCACATCACATCACATCATCATACGCCTCTCCACTGGTATTATTTCATCATGTTCCTCTCTTATCTTTTCCACACATCATCCTCTGTGCAGAACTATTCTCTCTACGCTTCCCATGTCCTCTTCCTCTTCCTCTTCCTCTTTTCATCCGATCTGATATCTCCGTCGTATCCCTTTCCATCGTCTCTTTCACATTTCATTCTCAGTACTCCTCTCTTCGCGTCCCATTTCTTCCTCTTCCTCTTTTCTTCCGATCCGAAATCTCCGTTGTATTCATTCGTATCGTCCTCTTTACAGTTCATTCTCGGTACTTCTCTCTTCACTCCCCATTTCCTCCTCCTCTTCCTCATCGTGTTCCTCTTTTCTTCCGATCTGATATCACCGTTGTATCGTATCGTCTCCTTCACGTTTTATTCTCTGTACTCCTCGCTTCGCTTCCCATCTCCTCTTCCTCTTCCTCTTCCTCTTTTCTTCCAATCTGATATCACCGTTGTATCGTATTGTCTCCCTCACATTTCATTCTCTTTACTCCTCTTTTCGCTTCCCATCTCTTCCGCCCTGATATCTGTGTTGTAGTGGTCCGGTCCCTTCAAGTGCTCCGGAGATCGTTGAAGAATTCCACCATAACTCACGAGCTTTAGCCAGAAGGACAGCTGGGGGAGGGGGAAGGAGGGGGGATAGGAAGTGGGGGGAGGGGAGATGGAAGGAGGGGGGAGAGAAGGGGGTAGAAAGTGGAGGGGGAAAAGGGAGAAGTGGAGGGGAGGGACTGAGGGAAGGGATTCGGTGGAAAACGTCAGGGGAAGAGGGGAAGGGAGGGGGGAAAGTGGAGGGCAGGGTAGAGGGGAAGGAAATGGATAGAGTGGAGAGGAGTAATTGAGAGGGGAAAGAAAGTGGAGGGGAAGGGATTGGTTGAACAGGGTGAGGGGGAGAGGGGAAGGGAGGGGGAAAGTGGAGGGGAGAGAAGGGAGAAAAGGAATGAGTGGAGTAGGTGACGGGTTAGGAAGAGATCAGGAGTAGAGGGAAGGGGGGAGTTAGGGGAATATGGACGAATAGGGTAGGTATGGGGGAAGGGGTGAGAGGGGGAGGAGGAAGGCAAGGGAAGAGGGGAAGTGGGTAGATGAGAAGGGGGTGTTGAAGACAAAGTGGGCAGGGGGAGGGAAAGGTTAGGAAAGACGAAGTAGGAAGGAAAGGATGGGGGGAGGAAATTTGCGGAGAAAGATATAGGAAGAGGAGGGAGGATTTAGAAAGTGTAGGGGAAGGGGAGAGGGGGCACACGAGAAAGGAAAATGGAAGGAAAGAGGAAGTAGGTGAATGAGAAGTTGAAATGGAGAAAGAGAGTGAAAATAGGTTAGAGAGAGAGAGAGAGAGAGAGAGAGAGAGAGAGAGAGAGAGAGGGCGGGAGGGGGAGGATGAGGCTGGGAGGGGGGTAGTAGTGTGGTTAAAGTGGTGGTAGGGGGGATGGTGAGGGTGAAGGAGTGAGAGGAGGGTAGCGGGAGAAGGAGGTATTGGAAAATGATTAAGAGGAATATTGAGATTGTGTGGGGTGGGACTTGAGTAAAGGAAATTGGTGTATTGAAAAAGCGTAAAAGAAAATAAGGAAGAATTAAAAAGAAAAAAATGGAAGTGGACGAGACTATAATGGGTTGGATAGGAGGAGGTAGGATAGGAGAGGATAGAGCAGAGCAGTGTGGCATGATAAATTTAACCCCTTCAGTCCAATGATGCAGTTTTATAATGCTGCCACCAAACGGTTTTTATCCGCCTCAGGACACCTTTTGTTGCGAAGAAGTTCATGATGGCAATATCTATTAAATACGCTGGTTTGAAAAGTTGTCCGTAGAGCTGAAACATAGTAGTAGTAGTAGTAGTAGTAGTAGTAGTGGTAGTAGTAATAGTAGTAGTAGTAGTAATGGTGAGAATAAAATATAAAAATAGCCATAGAAGTTGAGAGGTTGTTTCGCAGAGGCTGATGCATTTTGGTTATTTTATTGAGGCTAACACCATAGGATTTATTTGTTCATCTTGGAAAAAATCCATAGCAATGAGAGGCTTCAAAAACTACGTGGAATAACTCTTTCTCTGCTGTTGGTACACCTATGATTTTTATTCAGGGAATGCCAGTTGATTTTGTTCATTGGAAACGTATTGTAGCAGTGAAAGGGTTTAGTAGGGCAGGACAGGACAGGAAAGACTAGGGTTGTGTCCAGTAGGGTAATGTGGAGGAGGATAAGGCATGACGAGGTTAGACAGGACAGGGTAGGAAAGGATAGGGCAGGACAAGGCAGGAAAAGGTAGGATTGTGCGTAGTAGGGTAATGCGGAGGAGGATAGGGCATGGCAAAGTTAGATAGGGCAAAGTTAGATAGGGCAAGGTAGGATAGGATAATATGGGAAGTTACAGTATGAAGATGAGGACATGATAGAATTAGGATCGGGCAAGAGAGGACAGAAGAGGACAGGATAGACCGAAACAACACAAAACATGGCAGAGTAGGACACGGCATGGAAAAGGGGAAAGGAAAACGTACCGATTGTGTTCAGACCCCAGCACCCCCACCCGCTGATCGAACCCCCTATCCAGATACCGACCCCCCTCCACCCCCTGTCCCCATCTTTGCCTTGCCTCTGTTGCGATACCGCCCTTCGCCTCTCGTATATCACGTCACGGATTTACACCACAAATGGCTCTGTCCTCCTTCCCTCTATCTACAGCGACATCCCTCCATCTCGCCCAAGTGTTCTCTCTGCCTCCTGTGTATCTATCTGTCTATCTATCTATCTACCTATCTATATATTTATCTGTGTGTATCTTCTTCATGTCCGCCTTTTCTTTCTTATCTGTCATCTCTCCTACCTTCCTACTTCATTACGTACATTTTCTCTCCGAGCCACCTTCCCTGGTCCTTCTCCCTGCAGCCCCGTATCTATCTCTCTTCTTTCCTAATCACTCATTTGCCTACCTCCTTAATTCTCCTTGCCTCCCTCCCTACCTTCCTCCCTGTCTGCTGCTCCCTTCCTCTCTGTATCCCTCCATTCCTTCCAGTCTCCTTCTCCTTCCCTCCCCCAAGTACACTGATTTACGTAATTGGGGGAGATCTCACTCCTCGTACCTCTTTCATCCATCATTCCCAGCCTCTCCTTCCCTCCTCCCTCTACCCCCTCCCCCCCTCCCCACGCAACCTCGATTGGATGCTTAAGCCTAATTTAGTTCTGTGTGTGTGTGTGTGTGTGTGTGTGTGTGTGTGTGTGTGTGTGTGTGTGTGTGTAAGGAGATAACATTGTATCAGTTTCGTATAACGGAAAATTAATATTATTATTGTTATGAGAGAGGGGTGTGTGAGCTGGGAGCAGGGCAGCGAGATGGCGGGGGACAGGGCGATATGGAGGCGATTTGTTTGTGGCCACCCCTTACGGGATTAAGGCGTCTGGCAATTGGTATAGATAGATTATTATTATTATTATTATTATTATTTATTTATTTATTATTACTTTATTTTCGTTAATATTCCCTCGACATTTTCTCAGACCTTTCGTGCAGTAGGTTAGGGATCATAACTGAGAGAGAGAGAGAGGGTGGAGGGTAATTTGGTTGTTTTTCTTAACTTGAAGAGATAGAGAAGGGTGAAATTCAATTATTTTTTTTTTTTCTTGATACCTTTACTCCAATTAATTCGTAGTTTAATTAATTCTTGTTACCTGTAGACGAAATTCAATTATCTTTCATTTTCCGTAATACCTTTACTCCAATTAATTCGTAGTTTAATTAATTCTTGTTACCTGCTGCCCCAGACGATTTTTGTTTTATTTATTGCTGCCCCAGACGATTTTTTGTTTATGTATTGCTGCCCCAGACGATTTTTTGTTTATGTATTGCTGCCCCAGACGATTTTTTGTTTATTGCTGCCCCAGACGATTTTTTGTTTATTGCTGCCCCAGACGATTTTTGTATTATTCCGGACGATTTATTCAATTTAGAAAAGCCATCTGATGCTGAAAAATCTCGTTAAGCTGAGTAAAATCGTCTGTAGGTAGTGAGAATAGGAAAATTGAAGGCGTTATCGTAGTAAAGGGGTTGGCTTGATAGGTGTTAGTCTAGGTTAAGATTTATAGTGAGTTTGTCATTCTCTCTCTCTCTCTCTCTCTCTCTCTCTCTCTCTCTCTCTCTCTCTCTCTCTCTCTCTCTCATATGTTTCTCCCTTTTCACCCTCCCTCTCTCACTTCTTATATCCTCAGTTATTACAATCTGCGTCCCTCCCTGTCACATTCCCACTCACGTTGTCTCCCATTCCTCCCTTTCTCCCCACCTCTCCCCCTCCTTCTCCTCCTCCCCTCCTTCTCCTCCTCCTCTCCTTCTCCTCCCTCCCTCCTGTACCCCTCCTCCTCTCCTCCTGTAGCCCTCTCCTTCCCTCCTTTGCCCCTTCCTCCCCTCCTCCTACCTCCCCTTTCCTCTCCTTCTACGCCTCTCTTCCTCTCCTCCCCCCATCTAGCATTGTTTCACCTTCTTTTTGATGTTTTGCGCTGTCAGGCTTTACTCTCCTCACCTCCACTTTGCTCACACCACCCATGAGAGAGAGAGAGAGAGAGAGAGAGAGAGAGAGAGAGAGAGAGAGAGAGAGAGAGAGAGAGAGAGAGCGTAATCATTTAAGCCAGGTGGCATGCGTAAGCAAGGATTTGTCATGAGCCTCACTGCATGACTGATGAGGGGTAGATAAGGGATGTGAGGAGGGAAGGGATAAGGAGGAGGAGGAGGAGGAGGAGAGGAGAGTGTTAAAGGAGAGGATACAGGGAGGGGAAAGGGAGAGGAGAAAGAATGGGAGGTGAGGAAGAAGTATAGAGGAGGAGAAAGAGGGAACTAGAGAGGCAGAATATAGGAAGTATGGCAGGAAAGAGGGAAGGGAGAATAAAAAAAAACTAGTTTTTTTTGGTAGTTTGTGTGCAATATTTCTTTAGTGAAGGTGGAATACTGCTACTACGACTACTTCTTACTATACTACTACTACTACTACTACTGTTACGACAACTGCTGCTACCAGTGAGGCGAGGTACTGTTGTGATAGGGAGTTAGGCAGGTAAATAAGAAGCAGTGGTGTGCGATAAGGGTGGTGTGTGTGTGTGTCAGGAGAACGACATCCACGACCCCAGGCACTCACACACACACACACACACACACACACACACACACACACACACACACACACACACACACACACACACACACAGTCACTTCCTTGTTCATTCTTCCTCGTTGTCTATTCATCCCTCTTTCCCTCTCACCCTCTTTCGTTATTCTCCCTTTCTCCCTCCCCCTCCGCGCTACTCATTCTCCCTCCGCTCCCTTCACGCCCACATTCTCTTCCTCCTTCCCTCCCAAGTTCCTCTCTCACTTCCTCCATCACTCTCCCTCCCTTCCTCTCTTCCCCTCCCTAGATGCAGTACCCTTATCACCCTGGCTCCTCCATTCACGAACAGTTTCCTTCCGCTCTCTTGTTCCCTTCCTCCCTTTCTCTCTCCAGCCCTACCTCCCTCTCCCTTTATTATCTTTCCGCTTCTCTCTCCCTTTCTCTCTCTCTCTCTCTCTCTCTCTCTCTCTCTCTCTCATTGTCCTTAGTCTCCCATACCTCTCACCTTTATCTTTGTATTTTTTTTCTCGTCATTCCTGGTGTCTCTCTTTTCTCCCTCTAACTCCCTCTCTCACTCACACTTATTTCCCCTCCCCACTTTTTTTTTCCCTCCCCACTTTTTCCTCCCTCCTCACTTTTTCCTCTCTCACTTTTTCCTCCCTCCCCACTTTTTTCTCCCTCCTCACTCTTTCCTCCCTCCTCACTTTTTCCTCCCTCCTCATTTTTTTTCCCTCCCCACTTTTTTTTCCCTCCCCACTTTTTTTTCCCTCCCCACTTTTTTTTCCCTCCCCACCTTTTTTCCCTCCCCACTTTTTTCTCCCTCCCCACTTTTTTCTCCCTCCCCACTTTTTTCTCCCTCCTCACTCTTTCCTCCCTCCTCACTTTTTTCTCCCTCCCCACTTTTTTCTCTCTCCCCACTTTTTCTCCCTCCCCACTTTTTTCTTCCCACTTTTTTCTCCCCCAACTTTTTTCTCCCCCCCCTACTCTTTCCTCCCTCCTCACTCTTTCCTCCCTCCTCACTCTTTCCTCCCTCCTCACTCTTTCCTCCCTCCTCACTCTTTCCTCCCTCCTCACTTTTTCCTCCCTCCTCACTTTTTTCTCCCACCTCACTTTTTTCTCCCTCCCCACTTTTTTCTCCCTCCCCGCTTTTTTCTCCCTCCCCACTTTTTTCTCCCTCCCCACTTTTTTTTCCTTCCTTCCCACTTTCTTCTCCCTCCTCACTTTTTTCTCCCTCCCCACTTTCCTCTCCCTCCCCACTTGTTTCTCCTTCCTCACTTTTTCTCCCTCCCCACTTTTTTTCTCCCCACTTTTTTTTTTCTTCCCTCCCCACTCCCATTTTTCATTCTGCACTTGGTTTTCTTGGATTGTGTGGGGAAGCTTCGGCAAATATTAACCGCAGGCGATAGAGGTTAGCAATGGCCCATCTCTCTTCTCTATTCCTCCTATTTTTAGCGATGTTTTCCTCCCTCCTTTTCTCTCCTTTCTCTCCTTTCTTCCTGTCTCTCTCTCTTCTCTCCGTTCTGCCTGTCTCTCTCTCTCCTTTCCTCCTGTCTCTTCATACCTCCTCCTTTTCGTCTGTTTGGTTTCGTTTTCTTCCGTCTTTGTGTATCGTTTTCTCTCCTCAAGTTCCTCCTTTAGTCATTATTTCTTCTCTTTTTTTTATTTTTCTCTTTTTACTTTCTTCCCAGTTCTCTTTTCTTTCTTTCTTCTTCTTCCCTGTTCGTACTTTTTTTTTCGTGACTCTCTCTCTCTCTCTCTCTCTCTCTCTCTCTCTCTCTCTCTCTCTCTCTCTCTCTCTTGCACCCTGGTATTATGGTGATAAGGAAGTGATGGTGATGATGATTTTAATGATGAAGCCGATTGATAATGATGGTGATTGTGATGATGGGTGATAGTGATGTGATGGTGATAGCGATTATAGTGCTATTATGGTGCCTGGTAGTTATAGGATGATGATGATGATGGTTATGGTGACGATGTTGGTAGTTGTGGTGGGTATGGTGATGAGGATGGTAGTTGTGGTGATGGTGGTAGTGTCGATTGTGGTGAGGTAAGGTGCTGGTAGTTGTGGCGATGATGGTAGCGCTGGTAATGAGTGGTAGCGGTGATGGTGGAAGTGTCGATAGCTGTGTCAATTACCGCAAGAGAATAGTAATTGTGAAAATGGTGGTAGTTGTGGTGACGGGTGATGATAGGTGGTGGTGAAAATAATGCAAATAATGTTGGTAGATGGTGATAGTTGTAATAATGTTGGTAGATGGTGGTAGTTGCAAAAATGTTGGTAGTTTATGGTAATCACCCTTCTCCCGTTGAATATTGATATGGGAGTACAGTTACACCCACACACACCTGTTTCTTTACACACCTGTACATCATTCACCTAAATTAATTCTTCTTCCTTTTACGGCTGGATTCCTTTAACTCAGCGACCAGACAGTACAACAGCTACACATCCTTCTCATAGCACTTCTTCGTGACTAGCATCCTATTCTAGCGTTGATCTGTTGTTACACCTCACCATTTAAGGTAGAGATGGAAAACTTACTCCGCAGTGAACAGAGCTTATCAATACGGTATAATTATTACTAGCAAAGGGCAATGCAGGATAGACTTATATTTTTTTACTGATTGCTAATTTTGTAACGAATAAGAAGATTAAGAAGAAAACGATGGCGACTAGTTTGATTTCTCCCCCTTTTTTTGTCATGGAATAAAGTTTTGCGTGGCGAGAAAGATCCCGATATTTGAGAGATGCAGTTGGATAATGAGGTGTCAGAAGGGTTATTAGGGAAGGAGTGAAGTCATAGAGCAGGGTAATTTAGTGGTATTATACGGGCGGGGTGGGGGGGGGAGGCAGGGCAGGTGGTAAGCCGGGAAGCACAGGTGGAAAAGGAATTAGAGTAGGGTAATTACGGAAAGATTTATTTGAACTTACCAGCCGTGTTTCATGTGTGTGTGTGTGTGTGTGTGTGTGTGTTTTATCGTGGACTGTCGTGTGTTCTGGCCTGACTCTTAAGCTTCTCCACGTATACATACCCCATTTATTCCAGTACACTTCAGTTGTTGTTTTGTCTGTCTGTGTGGGATCTTAGTGAGGACTGTATGTTTCAGGACCAGGGAACAAGGATGTTGTTGTGGCCCCAGACTCTTGTTGACGTGAGGGTAAGGTACTGGCGATGATTTCGTTGCAGGGTCATTAATGATGAACATGTAGTGTGGATAGGACAGTACCGAGTGTCCAGGGGAGTTAGTGTCAAGTCAAGACAGTGTTGTATAGGGGAAAATAGCCATGTCCCGTGAGAGCCTTGGTTCACTTGGCGGTAGTGGTGTGGTGCGCGTGCTGCGGCTGCCACTGTCGCCGCGCCGCCACCGGGGGCACAAGGACCACCACGGCCGCCGCCTTGACTCCCCTCCCGTCACTGTCCCCGCAACCACCAACATGGCGCGCCGCAAGAGCCTCAGCGTGGCCGACATGCGGGCCTACACGGGGCGGGGGCGGGGCGGCCTGGTGCCGGAGAATAACCTGGCCCACCAGAGTCGCTCCGAACACGGCTCGCACGCCAGTCTGGGTCAAGGGGGGCGCCTGCCGGGGTGCTCCCTGGGGGACCTCATGAACTCCACTGACTTTCGCCCAGGGGGTCACTGGTCCCCCCGCACCTGCTCCCCCATCACCCTCTCCATGGTGTCCATCGCCGCCCACCGTAGCGTTGAGTGCCTCCACGCCGCGCCCCCGGACACAGAACACAAACTCAAAACCAGCCACAGCCACAGCCCCGCCTCCGCCCCACACTCGCCCCACGTGCCTGCTGCCCGCATCTCCCTCCCCGCCGTCACCCTGGCCCCCCCCCATCAAACCGCACCTCCAGCCTCCTCCAAGGCACCCAAAGCCCCCACAAGTCTCCCCACCGCCTTAAGTCCTGCAAAGAGTCCAGTAGAATCCCCCAAGGTGACCATCGCCGTGGACTCCCCCGGCGATGCTGCACTGGAGGAGCCTGTAGTGCTGAGGAGGACGGTGACGGTGGGTGCGGTGGGCGGTGGGCGGGTGGCTCTGGGCGGAGGGCGTGTGGGTGCGGGCGGGAAGAAGCTGAGCATGGCCGAGCGCACCCAGCACTTCGCGTCGCTGATACACCACCACCACAGCCAGCGTCATACCACACCCTTACCCGTCACCACCACGCCCACGGGTGAAGGCTCCCCCATACCCACGGTGAGGCAAGGTGTTGACACTCTCAGTACACTTAAATCATCACCACCATTCCCTACAGACCCAGTACATCACCACCACTACCACCACTCATCAATATTCACCACATCACACACAATTCACTACATCACTACCACACATCACCATCATTCACCACACCACCACTCATCAACATTCACCACATTACCACTCACAAGTCACTCCATCATCACCACCATTCATCACCATCATTCACCACACCACCACTCATCAACATTCACCTCATCACCACTCACGAGTCACCACATCATCACCACCACTCATCACCATCATTCACCACACCACCACTCGCAGCAACCACGGCATCACCAACAGTGCTTACCACATTCACATCTTAGTATAGCCAACACCACGACCACCACTATACCATCACCATTCACATCGCACCATCCCCTCACACACCTCTCATTCCAGCACCACACCACACCACATCATCACACTACCACACCACACCACATCACCACACTACCACTCACCATGCCATCAATACGGCTAACATCACCAGCCACATACAGCAGTCGGTATAAGCAAACACATTATTTATACCCTTACTGATGCCAGACGATTTTATTCAGCGCAGGAGTGCACCGTTGTAGTGAAGAGGTTGAGGAAAGCTGTATCTAAAGCCCCTCTTCTGGTCGGTTGAGTAAGCTCCCTAACACCCTTTACTCGGCGATTTATTTTGCTTAATGCACCATACTGTCTCTTCCGTGTCACGTAAATTCTTGTTCGCCATACTCTGCCTAAATCACTTACAAAAGAATATTAAGCTAACCACCCATATCCAAAAATAAATCGCTAAGGAAGAGGTTTTAGGGAGCTTCCATAATGGACGAGAATACGTGCCTGTTGCAAATTAAATCGTCTGTATGAAGGGTGTAAGAATAAGGAGACGTCCTCGGGGTGAGAGGGTGAATTGCAACTGCACACACTCATCATGCAACACCTGGCACTTCCCCTGTATATGAACGCTGCACATTTCACGCAGCTAAGAAATCGTGGGGCTCATTTATTTTATTTATTTATTTATTATTATTATTATTATTATCATCATCATCATCATCATCATCGTTATTATTATTATCATTATTATTATTATTATTATTATTATTATTATTAATGTATGTATGTATTTATTTTTTCGATTTCATCCACATATTCATCTGCCTGCATACCTGTAACTTACCTTGTTTTTCTGGACGCTGTCTCAGATTTATCCAGATAGCAGTCTCAGCATGCATAGAAAAGCATAGAGACCCAGTGTTGTTTCTTCCTAATTCAGTAACACGCAAATGCTATCGCTAAATTTTCGTACATATATAATTTCAGTTTTATATATGAGCCTTACGTACATATATCATTTTTTTTTTTAACTCTGATAGGCACATGTTTGCAAAGAATTCCTCCACATAATCATAGGAAGTACAGTGTAATATATCTGCTTTAGTGTTATTTTTGCTCTCTGACAGTCACGTTTCCCCCAAAAATTCATTCACCTAATCGTCACTCTTTGCACACATTATTTCTGCTCTCACATGCACGAACGCTTCCTTAGTATTTCCCTAGTATCGACCGCCAGCTCCACACCTAAGCTCACAAACATGCACATACGTCTTTACATTAGGCACACACATCTTTAACTTCCAGCGCAGCCCAGTAGCTTAAGGGAAAAAATTTATCGTGCATTTTTTTTTAAAGAATGAGTGAAGAAATTGTGAAGGAGGTCTGAAAAATAGAAGATAGCACGGTTGAAAAAGAAATGAATTGACTCTGTACGAAGCATCATTATCGGTGAATGTAAAGACGTGTTTTATTCTTCACACACACACACACACACACACACACACACACACACACACACACACACACACACACACACACACACACACACACACACACACCTTCCTCTCCAGGTGTGGTAAGGGAAGAAAGAAACTCGTGCGTTGTTGGGTGGGATCTCTGGTCTAATCTTACCTTGGAATTGTTGTGAAGTTTCTCCTTTGTACCTTTGTTTTTGGCCAAGTGAAGATGTATAGGATTGGTGTGTGTGTGTGTGTGTGTGTGTTTGTGTGTGAATAGAGCTTAATTCTGTAAGTTTATATGTGAAATTAAGCTTAGTATTGTAGTATTATATGAGAGAGAGAGAGAGAGGAATCTGAAGGATGAAAAAGTTTGTTATAAAACCCAAGAATGACGATAAATGTCCCTTTGTTGAGTTAAATAATGTTTCACTAGATTAAGTAAAATCCGTAAGTCGTCATGGAGCCTTCCTTGTGTAGTTTGAGATGGAATTTGGTTATAATGACGGTCGGGAGAAGGTGAGGTAGACCGAGAATGATATGGAGGGGTAGGATTAGGTGTACATAGTTTTACATTGCAGAGGAGTGATTGTGTCTGGATGTCACCTCGTTCTGAATTATATGTATGGACTAGGGTTGTGGATGATGATGAAGATGGTGATGATGATGATGATGATGTAAATAGTTAGCGTGGATGGGACGAGGAGGAGAGGTAGCCCAAGAATGATATTGAGGGGTAGAGCTGTGTACTTGGCCCATATTGACGTGGATAAGAGGAGAAAGATAGATCGAGAGCGAAATTGATGGCAAGGGATGGTAAGGGGTCTTTTGTCCGGAAAACGCGGTATTAGAGCGGATAATGTCGACAAGTAGAGGAAGAGTGGAGGGGAGAAGAGAAGAGAAGGGTGAGGAGAGAATAGAAGGGAGGGAAAAGAGGAGAAGGGGGAAGAGAAGAGAGTAGAGAAGGGAGAGCAGAGAAGGGAAAGGAGAGAAGTAAACAGAATAGGAGGGGGAGACGAGAAGGGAAGTATGAGGAGAGAATAGAAGGGAAGGAAGAGAGGAGAGGGGGGAAGAGAAGAGAAAGGTGAGCAGAGAAGGGAGGGGAGAGAAGAGAAGAGTAGGGGGAGAAGAGACGAGAAGAGAGGGAGAAGGAAGGGGGAGGGGGAAAGAGAAGAAATGATAAAGTAAGAGAATGAAAGAGGAGCGGAGAGGATGGGAGAACAAGAAGAAAAGAGTAGGGAAAGGAAAGGAAGGGAACAACAGAAGAGAAAGGAGTGGAAGAAAAGAAAGGAAAGAAGAGACAGGAATGGGAAAGGAAGACGAGAAGAGGGGATTGGAGAGGAGAAGAAAGACAGGAAGGGGAGAAAAAGGGTAGAAGTAAAATAAAGAGAGAACGCAAGAGGGGAGGATAAAAGGAAAGGGAAGGGAAGGGAATAGGTAAGAAGAGATGAGGAGGGAGCAGAAGAAAGAGGGGAGAGGGGAGAAAAAAAAGAATAGGAAAGAAGTGAGGGGGAAAGGAAGGTACTGGGAGGAATTAAGCAGGTATTTACTCCTCGTCCCTACCTCATCCTTTGGTGGGAAGAGGTCTGGATGATGGTATTGATGTATGTATTAGTTTTGTTTAGTTTGGTAGCGATTTCACGTATAAATACTAATCATTTAACCATTTCATTACGGTGGCGCCTTTTATATTTCATTCCTGCTGTAATCATACCACTTGAACTTATAACTATTTTTTCTCAGTTGAAAGCCTGTAGCAGGACTTTAATATCTTCATGTGTCTTTATATTAGAACCAGACTAAGTTTAAAATCATTCATATGTGCGTTATTAAGGATATTTTTTATATTATTTCTGCACCATGACTTTTCTTTATACTTAATGGAAAACAGTAGAGCCAATATTTTGTATAAGCCACGAGTACAGCAGCGATTGTAAATACACGTGTCACCCCAGTAATCGGCATCAAAGAAAACCCCGCAGGAGCATGCCCATTTTCTATGTTTCACGTCGTGTTTGGATTTTGGGAATATAAAATCAGAAAATTGGAGGAAGCTGGGGTGTAATTATTATATACTGTGTCGTGGAAGTAATGTATGTAATATTTTATCGAAGTGTTGTAGGTAACATGAAGGATTTATATGTATTATCTTTTAATATTGTTTTCCATCATAGCATAGTGTACTGTGTTATTCCTAGCTTATTCGTTTGCCTGTGTATCATTACTACTTTACCCTCCCTCTCTCTACCACTGATCTCTCTCTCTCTCTCTCACACACACACACACACACACACACACACACACACCTTATCTAGCTTTTTTCAAGCCCCTCTCACCCCAACATCCTTTCCCACTTGCTCTCTTTCTCACAGCATCTCAGCTTCACGTATCTCCTTCCTTCCCAAAAGTACCCCCCCTCCCCCCCTCTCTCTCTCTCTCTCTCTCCCTCTCTCTCTCTCTCGTGCTTGGTAATTGGTGTGGACTAGTTAACCTGTGGCTTGTTAGGGTATTAGGCCGGGGATAATTGGCTTGTTACCTGCCTCCCCTAGTTGCTTGGTGGGGCCGTGTGTGTGTGTGTGTGTGTGTGTGTGTGTGTGTGTGTGTGTGTGTGTTTGTATGGGAGGTGTATGGGTGTGTATGCATGTCAGGTGTAGTCGTATGTATGTATATATGTGCGAAAATTATCATTCTAATATCACCATACTCCTCATAAACCATCCACAGAATTTTGATAACTGGCCGTATCCAAAAATAAACCGCCAAGTAAGAGGTGCTAGGGAGCCCGCTTTAACGACGAGAATACGTGCCTAGATGGAAGATAAACCCGTGCATGTAAGTTGAATTCGTAAAGAGTAGGAGTGCACGTAAGAACAAGCACTAAGAGAATACACATACACGTAAGATAGAGTACGTAAAGCCGTGCATATAAAACAAATTAATACTGACTGGTTCCACGTCAAATAAAGTTCGTGAAGACCCCAAGCACGTAAGACCAAATCCGTGCAGGGCGAGAGTACGAAGCGTGGCAACTAAATTGGATGGACGTAAAGGAAATCTGGGAAATTTAATAAAAATCTGAGAGAATTGAATTAAGAGAGTGGACCCAAGAAGTGGCCGGTGGGAGGGTTACGTGCACGCCTCAGAGTAGACGTGCATGGTGGAGAGTGGCCGTGCATGGTATACTCATAGGAGGGCCGTGCAAATTGGTCAGCCGTGCGTGTTTGGTAGTGACTATGTGCTAGGGGAGAGCCGTGCCCTAACACCATGGCCCTGCACGTAATAGGGAAGGCGTGCATATCATAAGCGAGTTGTACATGTCAGAAGGTAGCCGACTAGCCATGCATGTGAGAGGTTAGGATTGCACGTACTGGAAGAATCGTGCATACTAGGAGAGAGCCGTACATATTAGAAGATTGTCGTGCACTTAGAGGGGGATACGTGCATTTAATTGTAGCCTTGGGTATCATAGCATTCGTGCATGTCAGAGTCGCCGTGCATAGGAAGGTAGCCGTGCATCAGAAGGGAGCCATGTACGTTATAGGGGGAAACCTGCACGTTATAAGGGAAACCGTACATGTTATAGGGTAGGGCGTGCAGTGGAATAAGGGGACTCTGACAGGATATTAAGGAAACAGTGCACGTAACTTTCTGGACACCCACATTGGTAAAGCCGTGCACGTGGGAGTAGTACACACACACACACACACACACACACACACACACACACACACACACACACACACACACACACACACACACACACACACACACACACACAGGGTACGGAGAAAGAGGAAAACCGTGCACAAAACCTGGAGTACGTGGATGGGACGAGAGAGAGAGAGAGATGGGCCAAAGGGAGAAGGGGACCGCCACTTAAACCACTTGTAACTATTGCCTCTCTCTCTCTCTCTTTGTTAAGCACATCCACTCACTCATTCGTATGCCTTATTATTTTTTTTATTGAAGCTTACTCACCCACTCTTGCTCTAACTCAATCTCTCTCTCTCTCTCTCTCTCTCTCTCTCTCTCTCTCTCTCTCTCTCATAGTCTCAAGGGGAATCGTTCGACCGTTTCCAATTCACTTACCTCGTCTTTTTTTTTTTTTTTTTCCATGTTTTCTCGCTTATCTTGGCCTGTAGTTTTTCTTTTTGTTGTTTTTTGTTTTTTTCTCTTCCAGCTGCCATTCTTCATTCGTGTAACTCGCATTTATTTTGCCTTTCTTTTTCAGTTCTCTCTCTCTCTCTCTCTCTCTCTCTCTCTCTCTCACACACACACACACACACACACACACACACACACACACACACACACACACACACACACACACACACACACACACACACACACACACACACACACACACACACACACACGTGGACTGAAATAATTAAATCATCTCTTATATCCATTTTTCTTTTCAGTTATCTCGTCGGTAATCATAAAGGTCTACATCATGTTTATATTTTTAGTTACCATGGCGACAGATGGGTGACGTTTTAGCTGTGTGTGTGTGTGTGTGTGTGTGTGTGTGTGTGTGTGTGTGTGTGTGTGTGTGTGTGATATTTTTGGTGATCTGTCGTTTGGTTTTTGGTATGAATAGGGTTGTTAATTGCATGTGACGTCACGGGGAAAAATAGAATGTAGTAGCCACCTAAAAAACTTCAGTAAATATAATCTTAACTCCTCAGTAAAGAGAAGAGCCTTAGCAGCCTCGAAATAGCAGAGCAGTCAACATTAAAGGTAGTCAGATCCGTCAACAATAAAATAAATAAATAAAGGTACAAATAAATGTCGGTCTGCACAGCTAGAGAAAGAGAGAGATAGAGAGAGAGAGGGAGGGAGGGAGGGGGGGAGCACACAACAGCCGCCACTATATTAATGCTGACCAGTTGCTGACCCAACCCCATGACCTTAACCCTTGACCTTAGAGAGAGAGAGAGAGAGAATCCTTTTACTCCCCTTGAGATGATCCCGCCATAATAGAAAAGATTGCTCCCTGGTCGCAGAGAGAGGGAGAGAGAGGGGGGGAGACTTGAACAGTAAGACGGAAAATTTGGATGGTTGGGGAAAATAAAAGTCTCTCTCTCTCTCTCTCTCTCTCTCTCTCTCTCTCTCTCTCTCTTATTACATTACAGGTCATGAATATTTTATATATCTCAATTTTACCTTGCCTCTTTTTCTTCAGGATATTTCCTTTTTTTCTCGTCCACTTTTTAATGGGCGTATTTTTGCATGAGAGAGAGAGAAAGAGAGAGAGAGAGAATTTACCCTCTTCAGTGCAATCTCTTTCCTCCTCCTCCTCCTCCTCCTCCTGCCTACCTCTCTCTAATATAGTAAGAGGTAGTTAAGAATGGGAATATAATATGAATGCAAATGTCCCTTTAGAGCTGGCTCTTACGTTCACTCCCCTTACATTCTCACTTTATCTCACTCACTTTCTCACATTTATTCTCATCTCTGTCTGTCTCTCTGTCTCTGTCTCTGTCTCTCTCTCTCTCTCTCTCTCTCTCTCTCTCAGACCTAACCCCATTACCTCCATTACCTGAGATTAACACCTGTCCCTCCGCCCAGGTGAGGAAGAAGGGTTATAATTCAGAGGGCCTCGCTGAGAGAGAGAGAGAGAATATCTTTACTTTTAACCCTTTCTGGCCGAAGACGTGCTTTAAATCTTAATGTCCTTTTTTTTTTTTTTTTCTTCGCCGTAGGAAAAGATCTTGGCGGTGAAGAGTTAATGAATCTTTCTTATAAACCCTCTGTCCTGATAAGCCTCCCCCGGGTCAAGAAAATCGTCTGGAGGTAGAGGGAATAAAGGCGTCCTCGTGGTGAAGGGTTAAAGCAATCCGGTACAGCGATTTATTTTTATTTATCATTTCTGTTATTCTACCCTGTTACTTTATTATTATTTATTGCTTTTTTCAGACGATTTTTCTCAGCCTATGGGGGTTTGGAACAGGAGGGATTTAATGCAGTAGCTTTCATTAACCTTTTCGTTACTTGAAGCTGAGGGAAATCGTGTGGTGGAAGCGTGACTGAAGTGAGAAATAAGGTTTGGGAACAGGGAGGGTGTTTTTGGGCTGGAGGGGTTACGAGGGGAAATATTGGTGTCTACAGGGGGTGTGAATCGGGCACCTAGCCATGTAGAGATCACAGCTACAGGTTCTTGGCAGCCCCTGAGAGAGAGAGAGAGAGAGAGAGAGAGAGAGATTAGTCTGTAGTTATCGAAATCCGTAGTACTACCCAGTATTCTCCATACAGTTAATATACAGTATACTTACACTGCATCAGTCTCCATCAACCAATCTACACTGTGTCTCTGTTTGTATCTGTCTGTATGTATGTCTGTCTTTGTATTCCTCCGCCTTCTGTTGGTATTTGAGGTCAGATCTGGATGTCATATTAAAATGATAATAATAATAGTAATAATAATGATAAAAATAAAAATAATAACAACGTTTCGTCTCATCATAGGCCGCGTTAAATAATACCAAGGTGGCCTTTTGGTGCCTCGAAGTAAGGTGGATTCGTCAGCCAAACATGATTCCCAGGTCCTCGTAAACGGGCTCCCTTCCAAATATTGACCAGAGCCACAGGTTGCATGGGGAGGAACTAGATAACATTTTTTCTTCCTTAGACCTAGTACAGAAAAAATGGTTGCTTTTTGTTTCGGGGTCTCGTACTGTGTGTGTGTGTGTGTGTGTGTGTGTGTGTGTGTGTGTTTTATAGCTTGGGACACTTTATTCTTACACCTAACCAAGAAAAGTATTTAGTATATTTTGCTTCGTTTTTATTTTTGGCTTTATTGTGCTTGTTTTTTTATATATAGATTCTTCCTCTTGTTTTCTGGTTGGAGCCAAGAAAGTGTTTGTCTTTTGTCTTGGAAGTTCTGTCGTTTATCTCTTGTTTTATTTCTCATTCTATAGCCTCCCACCTTTTCTCCTGATATGGCTGTTATTATTATTATTATTACTTATTGTAGAGAGTTCAGAAAAGTTATAGGAAGAGGAATGGAAGTGGGAAGGAGAATGGAAAAGTGTAAGAAGAGAGAGAGAGAGAGAGAGAGAGAGAGAGAGAGAGAGAGAGGCGAAAATGGAAGAAAAGGGGAGGACGAGAGAAGAAATCTATGAACCTTCGCTTGTAGTAAGTATGGGTTTAGGAGAAAGGTTAGAGGTGGGGAAGGGAGGGAGGGAGGGACGAGGAGGTAAAGGGATGGAGGGAGAAAGGGAGGAAGGAAAAGAAGGAGAAAGGGATGGAGGGAAGGAGAGAAGGTGGAGGAAGAATATGGGAGGGAAAAAAAGGAAGGAGGTAGAAGAGACAATAGGAGTGAGGGAGAAAAGGAAGGGGAAAGGATAGGAATGACGACACTGAGAGAGAGAGAGAGAGAGAGAGAGAGAGAGAGAGAGAGAGAGAGAGAGAGAGAGAAGTATGGGAGGGGAAAGGAGGATATTAAGGGTGATGTAAGAGGAAGGGAGAGGGTTAGTTAGGAGAAATGGGAGGAGGGTAGGGGGAGGGGAGGAGGAAGGGAAGGTGAGGGAAGGAGGGAAAGGAGTGGGGTGAGAGGAGAGTAGGACGGGAGTAATAATAGGAAGGGAAAAGAGATAAAAGAGAGAGAGAGAGAGAGAGAGGAGGTCGTGAACTATGGAAGGGATATTGTTAATTGATGAGGAGGTCTTGGGGAAGGCAGGTAGGTAGGTAGGTAGGTAGGTAGGAAGGGAAGGTCGGTAGCTAAGTATAAGATGCTGTAGGTAGTTTGATACGTTGGTAAGATGGGGATTTGGTAGGTAGAGTTAGTGAGGCGGAGGTTGGATTGGTGGGTAAGTAGGTGGGTAGATGTGTAAGTAGGAATTGTAGGTTGGGAAGAAGGTACTGAGGTAAGTAGGCAGATACGTAGGTAGGCACAGGAATAAACAGATCAGTGGGTAAGTAGATAGGTTGATACTGAAATAGGGTAAGGGGTAGGTAAGTAGGTAGGTAGGTAGGTAGGTATGAAGTGGCCATTTGGAGACATCTTTTTAATTATTTTTTCTATCTGCATAGTTTTAATGATCAGGTGATATTTTTGGCAGCGAAGAGGTTAATTAAAGGTATATCTCCCCCCCCCCGTTCGAAAAATCTCTCAAAAACCGAAAAAAAATAGTTTGTCGATAGCAGGAGTATAAAACGTCATCGGGGTGAAGGGGTTAAGTAACTGATTGATGTAGGTAGGTAGGTAGGGAAGCAGTAAGTAGGTAGGTAGGTAGGTAGGGAAGCAGTAAGTAGGTAGGTAGGTAGGTAGGGAAGCAGTAAGTAGGTAGGTAGGTAGGTAGGTTGGTAGGAAGGGAGATAAGTGAGTAGGTAGGTGGACATAAATTGATGGATTATGTGGAGAGAGAGAGAGAGAGAATTTGCCTTTCATGTGGTAAACTTAAAGGGTAACGGGTGAATGGAGGGAGGGAGGGAGGAAGGGAGGGAAGAATTAAGGAGAAAGAATGTAGGAAGGGAGAGAGGGAGAGAATGGAAGGTGGGAGAGAATGGATGGAGGGGTGGAGGGAGAGAGAGAGAGAGAGAGAGAGAGAGAGAGAGAGAGAGAGAGAGAGAGAGAATAAAGGGATGGAAGGAAGAGGAAATGGGGAAATGGAAGAAGGGGAAAAAAATGAGAAGAAAGTCAGAGGAAATGAGAATAAATGGTGTGTGTAGAGAGAGAGAGAGAGAGAGAGAGAGAGAGAGAGAGAGAGAGGGGTGAATAATAGACCTTCTCTTCTGGTAAGTATGGGTTTGGGAGGAAAAGGTTAAAGGGAGGGAAGGAGAGTAGGGGAGGGAGGGAAGGAAGAAAGGGAGAGTGGTGGAAGAAAAAGGAAGAGTCAAGGAAGGATGTAGAGGGGGGTAAGGGGGGGAGAGGATGAAAGAGAAAATGTGGATTGATAAAAAGGTGAAATTGAGAATGAAAGAGAATACGAGGTGCGATATTGTAAGTATTGTATTGTTATTGTAATTATGAAGAAGAAATATCTGCTGAAGTATGAATAGGAAATCACACACACACACACACACACACACACACACACACACACACACACACACACACACACACACACCATCATCATCATCATCATCATCTCCCCCGCCCACCATTCCTCGTGGTATAATAGCCTGTAGCAAAAATAGTCACTTTTGTTAGGGAAACACGCGTAGACGTTTTTACTGAGAAGACAGAAGAGGAAATACAATAATCTAAGTTTTTATACACACACACACACACACACACACACACACACACACACACACACACACACACACACACACACACACACACACACACACACACACACACACACACACACACACACACACACACACAGAGGAGAGGTAAGATAGAGAATAAAGAAAAGCGTAAAACTGAGGTAATGGAGGGAGAGAATGAAAATGGAGAGAAAGAAGGAGAGGAGAGAGGAAGGGAAAGGATTTACGGAAGCCCTACCATCTTGTAAGGGGAAATTGACGTTGGGGAGAGAGAGAGAGACAGACAGACAGACAGAGACAGAGGAGGAGAAGTGAGGGAGGGAGTATGAAAAGGGGAATAGTAGGAGAGAGAGAGAGAGAGAGAGAAGACGGTCATTTCTAGGGTGATGATAAGAGAAAAAGTGGCCATTCGCTTTACGAGAATCTGCCAGAGTGATGAGTAGGGTGTGGATGGGTGTGGGTAGGGTGTGTGTATGTGAGTGTGTGTGTGTGGGTGGGTGGGTGTGGGTGTGGGTGGATGTGAGGTTGACTAGATAAAATAAGTGCTTAGGAAAAGGAACTGACAGGTGATATTTATTAATGACACCTGTATTAAAATCTTATCCAAATAAAGTCGCATCGTACTGGAACTCAGTACGAAGTGTGGGAGAAGAAATTACTAGTATGTAAGAATAAGGAATAAGATAAGAAAAAGAAGTAAGGTAAAGAGGAGAAACAGAAACCCAAGGAAACACTAGAGCCCCCATTACACAGCTGGAGACTTTGAAACCTGGGAGAGAGAAATGGATAATGCCTAACCCCGTAAATTTGTCTTTAGCGCTCCCGGTTTCTTTGACAACGGTTTCTCCTTTAGCTGCACCTCCACCTCCTGGAAAATGGACATGCGTTGCCCACTCCACGCACAGGCTGTGGAGTGGGGGTATATGCAATTAGAGTGAGAAAAAAATGTTATCAGGAGAGAAAAGAAGAGAAGGCGAGTGGGAAGTAGATGAAGGTAGTACGGTACGTAAATGAAGTGAGAGAGAGAGAGAGAGAGAGAACAGCGAAAAAGTTTAAGGAAGACGAGAGATAAAGTACCTAAATATATTCATGTATTCTCAGAGCTCTCCCATTTTTTCCTGCATCATGGAAATTTATGGGGGGACTTTGCAAAGAAAAGGGCACTACTTTGTTTCCATTTTTGCCAATTTTGAGTCGTAATGTGTTTTGGAATTGTTTTATTGTTTGTAATTGCTCTCTCTCTTGTTTTTATTCCCAAACTCTTGCATCTTCGGTTGTTTTTCTTCCCTTTTATTGTCTTACTTTTTTGTCTTCTCTCTCGTTGCCTTCCTTCTTAAACTCTTTCTATTTGAGTTATTTTTCTTTCATCTTTCATTGTTCCTTCCTTTATCTTCACTGTTTCTTGATTTTTCTGAATGGATCCTTCGTCACTTACCTTCCTATTCCTCATCCTCTCTTCCCTCTCGCTTCCTTAATGAGTGGTTCTTATTCATCCTTCAATTTTCTGTTTTTTTTTCTTTCACCAGTTCTGCTTATCTGTTTATCTGTATCTTAGTCCATCAGTATATCTATCTCGAACATTTATGGAGGCAGGAATTTGCAATACAGTAATCCTTTGAACCACAGCATAAATCCCATTTCATTAATCTCTCTCTCTCTCTCTCTCTCTCTCTCTTGTAGGTAGTAGCAGTAGTGTTTTAGTATTTTTTTCCATTGGTTTCTAACATTTCTCGTCTTTCTCCTTTCCACTCCCTCCTCCTCCCTCAGTATCCTCTTCTTCTTTGTATTTCTCCACTTCCTCTCTCTCCCTGTCCCTCCTTGTCTTCTTCTCCTTCCTCTGCCACTGATCATTCCTCCTTCCTTTCTCGTTACTCCTGCTCCCGCTCCATCTCACCTTATTTCCTCCTCCTCCTCCTCCTCCTCTGCATCCTCCTCCCTCGGGCTGTCCTTGTAATCATCTGCCTCTCTCCCCATTACTTGAGAATATGGGAAATTAACTAGGAGAGAGAGAGAGAGAGAGAGAGAGAGAGAAAGGGAAATAAAGTCGAAAAAATTCTCTCTCTCTCTCTCTCTCTCTCTCTCTCTCTCTCACATTGTTAAAGATGAGATGAGTTGGGTCCTTATACAGATTACATGCCTCTCACGTCACTTTCATGCCTCCTCCTCCTCCTCCTCCTCCTCCTTCTTCTCCTCCTTCTTCTCCTTCTCCTTGTTCTCCTCCTCCTCCTCCTCTTCCTCCATCTCCTTCTCCTTGTCCTCCTCCTCCTCCTCCTTCTCCTTGTTCTCCTCCTCCTCCTCCTCTTCCTCCATCTCCTTCTCCTTGTCCTCCTCCTTCTCCTCCTCCACTGGTATAAATAAATAATAAATAATTAAATACATCTGGCTGTCCAGGCATCCATCCATTTATCTTTATCTATCTATCTATCTGTCTATTTGTTATCTATATCTATCTTTCTGTCTGTATTTACTTCCACATTCCTTGACTCCCTCACTTTTCTTCTCATCCACTTTTCCAACACTATCTCACTCCTCACCTCTCTCTCTCTCTCTCTCTCTCTCTCTCGCATAACATTTACTCACACTCTATCTCTTTTATGCCTCTTTCCCTCACTCGGTTAGCTTCGTTTACAATTTAACTTGACTCGTAGAACTGTGATCCTCTCTCTCTCTCTCTCTCTCTCTCTCTCTCTCTCTCTCTCGTGATGGTATTAATATTGATAGTGTTATTTGTGGTAGTGATGATGGTGATGGTAGTGGTTATTTATTTCTTTTGAGGATGGTGTTACTAATGATGATAACTACATGTGATTGTGGTATTAACTGGTATTGGTGGGAGTGTTGACGGTGCTGGTATTATTGGTGTTGTTCAGAGTGGTATTAGTGGTAGTGATATGTGCAGTAGTGGTAATAGTAGTGGTGTTGATGGTATTGTTGATAGTGGTGGTGGTGTTTGGTGATGGTATTTCGTGGGGGTGGTGTTTATGGTGCTGGTGATGGTGGTGGTGTGGCTGGTGTTGGGGAGGCAGTGAGAGAGAGTGGGATGCTGTCGTGGGAGGATTTTGTATTGTTTATGTCAGTATAGGTCACGTGGCATTGATACCTCTCTCTCTCTCTCTCTCTCTCTCTCTCTCTCTCTCTCTCTCACACACACACACACACACACACAGCTTTCCCGTTCTTCCCGTTCATGTCCTCCTTTCCATTCCACTTTGCTCTCCCTATCAGTCTCATAGAATAGATACCACAGTCATATCCGGCTCTTCATTGCATACCAAGCGTCAGAAGCACCCAAGCAGTCTGTTTGTGTGTGATTCTCTTTTTACTGTTGTCTGTTTCATATTACTCATTACCTTCCGTTTGTCTAGTCTTTCCTCTCCTCTCCTGTCTCTCTTCTCATCTCATTTTTTCTGTTCTCTCTTCTCTTCCCTTCTCTTTTCTCCTCTCTTCCCTTCTCTTTTCTCCTCTCTTCTCTTCACTTTCCTTCTTCTGTTAGACTACTCATTCGTCGTCCTCCTCTCTCTTACTTCCCTTCCATTCCTTTCACCAGTCTCCCCGCCCCTCTTTTCTTCTCCTCCCCCTTCCCCTCTCCTCTCCCCTCTCCTCTCCCCTCCCCTCCCCTCTCCTCTCCCTTCCTTCTCTCCCTTTCCCCTCCCCTCCCCTCCCCTCCCCTCCCCTCCCCTCCCCTCGTTGCCCTTCCTGTTCTCCCTGTTTACTCATTTCTCGTCCTTCACTTTCTTTCCCTTTCATTCCCTTCTTCATTTCCCTCTCATCTCTCACCTCATTTTCTCCTCTCCTTGCCTCACTACTCTTCTCTCTCCTCTCCTCTCCTCTCCTCTCCTCCCTTTGAGAACTTACCTCCTCCTCATTTTCTCTTATCTCTGGAAGCCTCTGAAGTTTTTTTATGTTCATTCTTCATTCACGTTATCTCCCTCCATCTCTTTAATCATGAGGCGGTTCTCTCTCTCTCTCTCTCTCTCTCTCTCTCTCTCTCTCTCTCTCTCTCTCTCTCTCTCTCTCTCTCACCATTATCTCCCCCACGAGAAGACAGTGACAGGCTATTTCCCTTACGTGGGAGTCAGGAAGCTGGGAGGGGCTGTGGTAGTTGTGGTAGGGGCTGTGGTAGGGGTTGTGGTAGTAGTTGTGGTTGGGGTTGTAGTTGTGGTAGGTGTTGTGGTAGTTGTGGTAGGGGTAGTGGTTGTGGCAATTGTGGTAGGGTTGTGGTAGTGGAGGTGGTAGTTGTTGTGGCAGGGGAGGTGGTAGTTGTGGTAGTTGGAGTAGGAGGATAGTCGTTGTAGTAGGGAATTGGAAGTAGTGTGGGTAGCGATGCTGAAGAGTGTGGTAGCTGTGGCGGGAGATGTGGGTCTTGTGGTAGTGGTGGTAAATTGTGGTGAAAGTTGTGATAGTTGGGGTGGGGGTGGTAATTGTGGTAGTTGTAATGAGGTGGTAATCATAAGAGGTTGTGAAGATGTTGTGGTAGAAGTAGTTGTAATTAGTGTGGTAGCGGTGATGGCAGTTGTCGTGAGGTGGTGGATTGTGGTAGTTGTGGTAGAGAATGGTGGTTGTGGTGGTAGGGGTTGATAGTGGTGGCTGGGTGGGGTTGTTTGTGGCAGATGGTGGTAATTGTGGTTCGGAAGGTGGCAGAAGCTGGTGCCGTAGGTGTCGTGATGGTGATTGTGGTTGTGGAAATGATGGTAGTTGTGGTTATGGTGGTAGTTGTGGTTAGCTGTGGTAGTTTTAGGAAGTTGAAAGGGTGTTAAGTGACTGGGGAGGAAGACAGGGTGAGAGGGGAATTCCTGGAGAGAGAGAGAGGGGGGGGGGTAGTGGCAAGAGAAAGATAGGTTAACAGATGGAGGGGGGGAGAGAGGAAGAGAAGCAGGGGAGGAGGAAGAGGGAGGCAGACAGGGAAAGAGGAGGAGGAGGAGGAGGACAGTTACAAATGGAGGGAGGAAGGCATTGCGAGGTGGAAGGAGGGAGAAGGATAACAAGGAGGAAGTGGAAGGGAGGGGTAAAGAGGAGAAAGGCTGATAGGGAGGTAGGTAAGAGAGACGCAGGAAGGAGGGAGAGAAAGTCGTGGGAGGGGAGATATAACAGGGAGGAGAGAGGGGGTGGGAGGGGAGATATAACAGGAAGGAGAGAGGGGGTGGGAGGGAGAAGGATAGGTAACAGGAGGAGTAAAGTGGAAGCTAGAGGATAACGAGGATCGAGGCTAATAGGAGGATAGATCAGGGAGGAAGGCAAGGAGGATGGAGAGGATGAGTAATGCGAATAAGGTGGGGTAATTGGAAAGGGAGGAGAGAGGGGAGAAGGGAGAAGGAAAGGTAACAAAGGAGGGAAGTGAAAGGTAGAAGTTAAGAGAAATGAATCAAATTGGTGACTTGGTAACAGGAGGTTGGAAGGAGAGTCAATTTGGCGTATAAGGAGAGATGATTGGATAGGAAGAAAGGGAGGGAGGGAGGGGGGAAACCTAGGTAAATGAGGGAAACAGGAGTGAGGGAGCGGAGGAGGCAAGAGAGGACAGATTATAGGATAGGGAGGAGAGTGGGAAGGATGGTGAAGGATAGGTCAGTGAGGGAAACAGGAGGGAAGGAATGGAGAAGGTGAGGGAGGAGACACAATAAGATAGGGAGGAGAGAGGGAGGATGGTAACAGGTAAAGAGGAGAAGAGCAAATATGAAAGAGTAGGTAATAGGGTGAGCCAGGAAGGAGAGAGATAGTAGGGAAGATAGTTAATAGGATTGGGAGGGTTGTGGGATGGGGATGGATTAGCAGGGGGAGAGAGTGAGACATGGCTGGTGGTGAGGTCCCAGGAGTGAGAGGGGAATGTGGAGTGTGAATGAGGTGTCAGGCAGTGTCACCCACACGACCTCGCACCAGGGCAGGGCAGGGCAAGGCAGGCCAGGGCACAGCAGAGTGAGACAGAACAGGGTAGGGCAGGGAAAGACACGGCAGGACAGGGTACGATAGAGTAGGACAAGATAGGACAGGGCAGGGTAGGGCATGGCAGAGTAGAGTGATAAAGAGCATGGCAGAGTAGTGCTGGGCAGGGCGTCATTATTGTGCTTGTGTAACACTATTCCCAACACCAGCATTGTAATGTAACGTTAAGGCGTACCTATTATTTGTATTATTTGTAATGTTGAGTAGATAGACCGACTCATACACATTTATCATTTTTCTTTTTCCTCTGAACCTAAATGTGGACTCGGAAATATGTATCATGTAAAGACTAAAGTTTTATACCGTATTTAAACAGTGAACGAATATGCAGGGTCAGAAAATAACTTAAGATTTATTTATTCACCTTTTTGCTTATTTGATGTAATGTAATTTACGTGTAATTAATGTTTGTTTTTATTTTCTCTTTTCAGGTGAGTATTGAAGGTGTCTGTCTGGCTTCTGAGGCGGGGTAGTGTGAGTATTCTTATTTTATCCCCTAATTCTTGTATCTTTTTTATTTTTTTTCACTCTTAGTTAAAAGGTAAAATACTGTACTTGATCTGTGTGTGACCGATAAAATACAAAAGCTAATTGAACATTTTGACACGGAATTAGGAAATTATCGGATACATGAGCTAATTAATTTGGGGTGAAATTTTGATGTGGAAAACCAGGTAGTTGAACGATGATATGTAGTGACGTAAACGAGACATTGTGAGAAATTATGTGTGTACGGAAGGGTAAGTATGAGATATTATTGGGTCGATACATTGCGAAACTGAGCGATAAATTTTGACAGCGAACACCTGATATCGAAATTTAGCTGAATAAAAGCCCCATATATTGATAGAACGATATATTGGACAACTGAACGAGGAATTTTGACATGAAAAGGAATGGTGTCTGATATGTTGGGCGAAATATTGTAAAACTATATTAAATTATTTGAGACATAGATGTGTGGTAAGGTTAAGTTGAATAAAGGTATCGAGTATTTAGTGAACGATATATTACGAAACGATCAATACCCGGTGATAAATGAAGTAAAGAATATAAATGAAGTAGAGGAGGAGGTAGAGGAGAACTAGGAAGAGTTAAATGAAAGGAATAAACGAGAAAGTGTTAGTAGTGTGGTAAATGAGGTTATTAATGTGTCGTATTTATTTCCTTGAGGGAGTGTCTGTGAGAGGATTACGACGGACTGTGATGTGTTGATGTGAAGGAATATGTGGAATGTGTGTGTGTGTGTGTGTGTGTGTGTGTGTGTGTGTGTGTTAAAGGGAAGGAGGGCGTCTGAATATTAATATTATGTGAAAATGTGCCATTAAACTGAACACACACACACACACACACACACACACACACACAGCGTCTCTCTCTCTCTGCCTACAAATTATTCAACAACGCCGTGCTGTAAAATCCACGGCATAAATGCATCGGACGGGCAAACAGTAATGACAAAGGCCTGTGTAATGCCATGGGAACAGCCGCCATCACGCAATACTGAAATTAATAAATAAATGATTAAATAAAAGATTTTATATGTGAGTGTAAATTGGTTACGTGGAATTTTTTTGGTAAACATATCCCGGTGTCATTATTATTTCGATCATTACCATTATGATTATCTGAATTATATGGTTATAATAATAATAATAATAACAAAATTTTATTATTATTATTATTATTATTATTATTATTATTATTAAGCGTCATCATCATCATTATTATCCTGTTTCAGAGAACTACCGCAGCGAACTTTCAGCACTTCTGTGAACGTTAAATGTTATTGTGTATATTTTAACTTAAGAGGAAATTACGAAGTTGTTTTACCGACACTGATCGTCCTTCCCACGCGATTACACAACCTGGATATGCCACCGTTACGCGAACCGGATATTACACCACAACGCAACCCTGATCCAACACCTGTGCAACCTTGATTTATTTATTTATCTATTTTTTGCTATGATCCACAACACAACCCTTATCTACAACACAAAACAAGCCAGATCCGCAACACAACCCTGATCCAACACCGCAACACAGCCCCAATCCACAACACAACCCCGATCCAGCCCCATGACGTAACCCTGATCCACAACGCGACCCTGATGTAATAATGAGCGCGCCATAGAGTGTCCTATCGCTAATGGGGGCCGCGCTGTGAGGTAACGCGACCCGTATTTAGTGTTTTATTGACTGCCATGGTCGGTGAGAGAGGAAAAGCTGGCCTCGTTTGTGTTTTATTTGGCGTTATTTTTATTTTTTTGTTATTTAGGTTAATTAGATGTGATTTTTTTTTTCTTTGTCTATATTTTTTCCTTTTCGCCCTTCTTGATAGTAAGCTTTCTTCCCACCTTCCTTTAATTGTTTCTCCTTGCTTGCTTGCTTGCCCGCTGCCTTCCTTCCTTCCTTCCTTCCGTTCTTTTTTTTTTTCCTTTCATTCCTACCTTCAGTTCATACTCCTTCCTTCCTTCCGTCCTTCGTTCGTTCGTTCGTTCGTTCGTTCCTTCCTTCCTTCCTTCCGTTCCTTTTTCCTTTCATCCTTACCTTCCTTCAATTCCTACTCTTTGCTTGCTTCCTTCTTTTCTTCCTCCATCCTTTGCATTCTTCCTTCCTTCCATCTTTCCTGTTGAGCTTCATCTCTTCCTCCTTTTCCCTCGTCCTTCACTTCTTCCCTCCCTCCCTCCCTCCCTCTTTCCTTCCCTCCCTCCCTCCTTTCTAGACGTCTCTGTCTGGCCACATAAAGGATGACTAAGAACTGTGCTTTCATAACCCGAGAGAGAGAGAGAGAGAGACTATACTGTCGTGTTTATGTTGTAAAGTCAGCGTTTTGGTCGTCCTCCTCTCTTATTCTCTCTTAGGAACCCCCCCCCCTCTCTCTCTCTCTCCTGCTAACCCCTCTGCCAGCCTTTCCCTCCCCGAAGCAGAGGCTTGTGTCGTGTTTTCAGGGAATTTCTTGTTATGCTTCTTTTAGCAGGAAGGTCAAAGGGCTTAGCTACCACATCTACCAAAATTACTACCACAGCTACCACAATTACTACCACACCCGTCTCTATTACTACCACAGTTACTACCACACCCATCTCTATTACCATCATGACTACCACAGTTACTACCACACCCATCTCTGTTACCATCATGACTGCCACAATTACTGCTACACCCATCTCTATTACTGTCATGACAACCACCATAATTGCAACCACAACTACCGCTTCTGCCAATGCAGTGCCACACTTACCACCACCTCTGTCAGTATTACCATAATAACTACTATAAGTAATACCACAACTACCGCTGCAACTGCCACTGCAATACCACAACAACTCATGCTGCACTTACCACCAGACCCATATGTAATACAGTACTACCTTAATTTCCATAAAGTACACTACAACTTCCATGATAGCTACCACGTCAATAGTATCATCATAACCACCATAATTAATACCACAACCACCACAATTACCACTAGAGTTAGGGATGCGTAACTAAGCCGCGTAGAATTATTCCTAAGCAGATACTTGTCACTTATATTTATCAGGGGCCATTTATTAGTCTGAGTTAGTAGATAAGCAGATTACACGTCACCCTGGGTAAATAAGTAAGTGAGCGAAAAATAAAGGAAATAATTATGCAGCCAACGTAATTAATAAGTAATTTAGTCATGCATTTTAACTAGAAAAAAATAAAAGTGTTGTCGCGGACGAAGATTTATGACGCGTACGATCATTACCAAAAGCCAGGTAGATAAATTACAGCCCATGCTAAAAGTTTCAGTCAGTGTCTATTTGGTTGGGTGAGTGGACTTTTTGCGGGGCATTTTTTTTCCGTGTTGTTTTAAAGTTGGATTTTAATGATTTTAGGGTGATTGAGAGAGAGAGAGAGAGAGAGAGAGAGAGAGAGAGAGTGTGTGTGTGTGTGTGTGTGTGTGTGTGTGTGTGTGTTTTGTATCCCCAAGCATAACTAAAGAAAATTCATTCCAAGCATCTCTCTCTCTCTCTCTCTCTCTCTCTCTCTCTCTCTTTTCAACTCTTTAGGGTCTTCTCTAATTTTATCTCGCCTAATGACCCTCACAGCATCCACGGTCCCTCGCATCTCGTCCTTCCTCTCCGTCTCCATCCCATCCCATATTACATTCATTCTTTTTCACTCGGGGTCAGAATTGCGGTCATCTTTTTTTATATTTTTTTATATATTTATTTTGGGGTGAGGCATTGTTTTGTATGGCCTCCCTCTGTCTCGTCCCCTCCATCTTCCTCTCATGCCATTTTAGTCATTCTTTTTTTCAGGTTAATTTTTCGGATTTTAGCATTTTTATTTTTGTTTTTTTCTGTGTCGTTGCTCCTCAATTCCCCCTCCTTTTTTTTTTTTTTTTTTTCCTACAGTGCTTTTATTATATTCATATTTCCTCCTTTCCTTTTTCAAGTCTCTAAGTTTTCCTGTTTTTTTTTTATTGTTTATATTTATTTTCTTTTGGCTCCTGTACCTCTTTTCTCCTTTTCCCCTTTCCTTCCTTACTTTTACCCCTTTTCCATTATATTCAGTTATTTTTCCACCATTTCTTCTTTGGTTTTTAGCTTTTTTCTTTTTAATTTATGGTGGTTTTTATCGTCTCCTTTATGATTTCGTTCGTGTTTTTTCTTTCTCCCAGCATTTTTCTTTCGTCACTTTCTTCTATCCTTTTTCGTCACCTCTTCTCCTTTTTCTTTTTCCCCACCTTTATCTTCTTGTATCCATTTCTGTCTTTCGTTCTTTCTTCTTTTTCATATTTTCCCTTCCTCCCTGTTTTCCCTCCTTTTTTCTTCCTTCCTTCCCTCTTCCTGCCTTCTCTCCTTCCTCCCTCCTCTTCAGTCTCTGTCCCCATCATCACGAGTTCTTTTCGCCATTCATCTTGTTTTTTTTTTTAATGTATGTTCCCTACTTCCTCTTTCCTTATGCCTACTTCTTCTTCATTATTTCTTCTTTATGTCTCCTGCCTCCATCTCACATTTCCTCCATTCCCATTTTTTATCTTGTTTCCTTGCTCTCTTCCCTCTCTTTTCCCGTCTTTTCTCTCTCCTCTCCTTTCTTACTTTCTCTTCTTCTCTGTCTTTTCTTTCCCTTATCAGTTTTCCTTTCACACATTAGTTCCCTCTTTTCTTCTGTCTTTTCTTTCCTTCGGCTTTCTTCCATATCTCCTCCTCCTCTTTCTTCCCCCGCCCCTGTTGTCCTGTCTCAGCTTCTCGTTCCTTTCTCCCCTTCAGGGTTTCTCTCCCTCTTTCTTCTTTCATGTGTTCTCTCCTTGCTTCTCTCCTTCACGGCATCCTTCCTTCTTTCCTTCCCATCCTCCACCCTTCCTTCCCTCTCGCATATTCCCCTCTGCTTCCATCCCTCTCCTTTTCATGTATTCCTTCCCCCCATCTTGCTTTCCTCCCGTCTTACTTTCCTCTTCCTTTCCATCTTACTTTCCTCTTCCTTTCCATCTTACTTTCCTCCTCCTTTCCACCTTCCTTCCTTGAGGCGTCACCTTCGTCCATTCCTTCCTTCCATCCTTCTATCCTTCCTACCTAAGTTTTCTTTCCCGTCCCTATCCTTCCTTTCCTTTCCCCCCTTTTTTCAAGCGTCTTTCCCTTCGTCATTCCTTCATGCCATCTTTTCTCCTTACTCCTCGCATATTTTCGTCTTCCTTCCTCTCCTTCCACTTTACTGCTTTCACATAGCAAGGGATGTCCTTCCATTTTTCTTCGCCTGTTCCCCCATTCCTCCCTCCTTCTTTCCTTTCTTCCTTCCTTCCTCCCTTCCTCCCTCCCTCCCTCCCCCAAATCTTACTTCCTTCCTTCCTTCCATTCTTTCCTCGCCCCCCTTTGTGTACATGCCTTCCTTCCCTCATTCGTTCGTTCCTTCCTTTCCTCATTCATGTTCTTCATTCTTTCCTCCCATTCTTCTTTCTTGTCTCCTTTTCTTCCTTTCTCCTTCCCTACTTTCTCTCCTCGCCTCCACTGAATCATTGAGAGGTGGAGAAGGACCTACAAGTGTGTCTTCCTTCACACATGTCTTCCCTCTTTTCGAGTTCCCTTTCTCCTTCCTTCTCGCTCTCCCTCCTTCCTTCCTTCCCTCCCACTCTCCTTCATGTATTCATTCTTCCCTTTCTTTCCTCCCAGTTTTTCACTTCTGTCTTACCTCCCCCTCCTCCTCTCTCCACCTCTCCCCTCCGCTTCTTTCTTTCCTCCTCTCCAGTGAAGCCTTGAGATCCGGAGAAGACCCTGCGATTGTTCAACTTGGGTGTGAAAGTTTACCAATGAATTCTTGTGCTTTGGAGGAGGGAAGAGGGGAGAGGAAGGAAGAGAGGGAAGGAGAGTGGAGAGACAAGGTGTGAAGGATAAAGCAGGAAGCAAGGAAGGAGAGACGGAGTTAGGAGTTTGGTGCGTGGAGGAGGAGAGGGAGAAGAGATGAGAGTGGAGGAGGGTGTTGGAGAGGAGTGATGAGATGGGGAAGAGAGAGAGGAAAGATGAAAAGTGTAGGGTGGAGCAAAGAGGTGAGGCGGGGTGGAGGGAGAGATGGAATGTGGAGGATGGAGCAAAGAGGTGAGGGGAGAGATGAGGTGGGGAAGATGAGGGAGGAGGAGGGGAGGGGATGGGAGAAGAGGGTGATGGATATGAAGGAGAGAAAATGGGAGAGGAGAGGAGTAGGGTGGAGAGATGAGGAAGGAAGGAAGGAGGCGGTGATAGAATGAAGAATAAAATGATGTAAAAACAGAATGAAAAATAAGGACTGGGAGGGATGGGGAAGGATAGATGGATGGAAAACAGAATGAAGAATAAGACGATGAAAAATAAGAAGGGTTGGGGTGAGGAAGGAAGGAGGGATGGAAATAGGATCAGGAGTAAGGTGAAAAATTGGAAGGGTAGGAGGGGTGGGGAAGGAAGGAGGGAATAAATAAGATAAAGAATAAGGTGGTGAGGAATAAGAAGGGTGGGGGAAGGGAGGAAGGAAGGAGGGGTGGGGTGGCACTGAGCAAGACAATGGTAAGGCACAACAATGGCACTATGGACTCTGGTGGTGCCATTGTTGCCAGCACTGCCCCAGGCCCTTACTTGGCCCTCATCCTGCCCTGCCCTTCTCTGCCTTGCCCTTCTGTCCTCCGGTTCTTTCCTGCTTCCCTGCCTTGCCCTGCCCTGCCCTGCCCTCACTGTCCTACCCTGCTCTCCTGCATTCTTAATAATATATTATGCCATGCTCTGTCCAGCCCTGCTTCCCACCACCTCCCTTCCCTACTCTCCAAGGGTCGGGCACTATCCTACCTGCCTTCCACACTTTACTCTCCTTCTCCTTACTTTCCATTTCTTCTCTTCTCTCCTTTTTCACCATTTCTCTATCCTTTCCTGTCATTGCTCTCATTTCTGATCTCTTTTTTCTTCCATGTCCTCTTCTCTTCTCTGCTTTTTTTTACTTTTTCTCCCGTCCTTTCCTCTCTTTATCCTCATTTTTTATCCCCTCTTTATTCTTCCTTGTCCTCTTCCCTCCTTACTCCATCTCTCCTCTCCTCTTCCCCTTACTCTTTCTCTCCTCTCCTCTCCTCTCCTCTTTTCCTTGCTCTTCTTGGCAGTGTCTTGATACTCCATGCTTTTCATCACCTTAAATTCTGTTTTAAAGAAGTGCCATCGAAAACAAAAACGTGACTACCGGCCTCATGAATATTATATACAACAATACATAGAGAATTCCTTACACCTGGCCTTCCTACGTGATACCTGACTCCTATCCCTCATACCCTGGCCTTATACCTGACTCCCCTTCCTCATATCTGACATTCAGCACTTGGCACTCCATTGAAATTCTTGGATGCAGGCCCTTCCTTAACTTTGACATTCTTTGCCCTCCCTCACCTGACCCGACCCGACCCAGCCTTCCATAACCTGACCTGACTATTGCCACTCCAACTGTCACTCCCTTACCTTGATACAGTTTCAGGTACCCCTATAAAGTTTCATTCGTTTATTTAGTGTCTGGCACCTTATTGTCCCTAATTTCATTCACCTTTAACCCTTTCGGTGTCTTCCTGAGTTTCTTACATGCATATAAGTTGACTCACCCATGTATAGTGTCATTCACTTATACTTTCGCGCACCCATATGTAGTTTCAGGCTGTCTTGTGGAGTTTATCATCCCTACAGAGTTTCACATTCACTTATTTAGTTTCAAGCACCATTGTTTCGTTTGTCAGCCAGTTTCAGTCGCCCTTGCTTGTCACTTGTAGTTTCAACTCACATTCTTTCACTCACCTTGGAATATTCCCTCACCCGTTTCATACACCCATACTGTATATACCTTCACTCACCCATAACTTACAATCATCACTTCACTCACTCATGTAGTTTCATTCACTCTCACTCACCTGTATGTAGTTTCAGGCAGTTTTATGTGTCACCCTTGTAAAGTGAGAGAGGCTTGGACAGGTAAGGAAGTTCCCTAGCACCTCTTCTTCAGCGATTTATTTTTGTATATGGCTGGTTAATATCCCTTTGCACGTTACGTATGCACAGTATGGCGATATTAGACTGATTTTTGAAACACGGACAAGGACAGTAAGGTGTACCAGGCAAAATAACTCGCGTAGGAAAATGTGTTAAGGACGAGAAAACGGGCCTTGGTAGGTTTCTCTGCCCCTTACATGATTCTCTTTGATGTGAGGCCTCAGGGAAGGGAGTGACGGGCGTGTTGTAGAGTGTGAAGGAGACGCAGTGAAATACGGGTAGGCCTTTTTGTGCCCCCCTGTACGCATAAAAAAACACACAGTCACATACACGTACATATCCGTACGTACACATACACTGTCACACAGCGTACACTGATACATACACGCTCTTGCATATTCATACACATACATATGAGCGCTTTACATATACACATGCCCAACTTGCAAATGAGCTAGGCCAACACACACACACACACACACACACACACACACACACACACACACACACACACACACACACACACACACACACACACACACACACACACACACACACACACATTCCAACATATAAGCTTGCTCACGTACATGTGTGGACTTTGTCCCCCCGCCTCTCTCTCTCTCTCTCTCTCTCTCTCTCTCTCTCTCTCTCTCACGGGCGTAATGAGCGAGCTTTAATTATGCAAGAGGGACTTTAAAGAGGACCACGTGACTCGCCAGGAGGTGCTACAGCTTTAGGTGGGTGTAGGTGGGTGTGTAAATGGGTGTAGATGTAGGTGGAGATTTAAATGAGAGAAGCTGTGGGTGTAGGTGGGACTTTTAAATGAATTTTGGTTGGACTTTAATTGGGTGTAGGTGGGACTTTAAACAGGAGAGAAGAGGGCACACGCGTTTTGGTGGGGCTTTAAATGGATGAAGGTGTAGTTGGGGATTTAAGTGGGAGTAGATATGAGTGTAAGTGTAGTCAGGGATTTAAATGGGCATAGATATGGGTGTAGGTGGGGATTTAAATGGGTGTAGTGGGAATTTAAATGCATGTAGGTGGGAATTTAAGTGGGTGTAGGAGGGACAGAGTGTACTGGAATATAAGGTGATTTACATGTGTGTGTGTGTGTCTGTGTGTGTGTGTGAGAGAGAGAGAGAGAGAGATGTGCAGGAGCAAATAAGGTCCCTTACACACTAAAAAAATATCATGGCGTCGGTTCAGCGCACCTAACTTCTGTGAACTTAATGTTGCAAGAGAAGTAGCATGATCCTGAGAAAATGATACTGAGGATGTTGATGAGAATGAAGAACTTTAATTTTTTGTCGGTGGAGTTTAAGGTGAGAGTCGTATGGAAGGTTATAGATGTAGATAGTTGGTTGTAGCTGTGTGAGTGTATGGACATGAGTAGGTTGGATGTAGTTTGGGTGTATTTGAGTGTATTCGAGTGGGTGTAGGATGAGAATGTGAGGTTTTATGTTTAGTGGGTATATAAGGAAAAGTAGGTGGGTGTTGGGTATGTACAAATAGGTGTAATCAGTTGAGTGTAGACAGACAGGTGGGGGTATAGAGACACACAGGTGGGTGTAGGGTGGACGGTGTCATGGAGGGGGTCGCATGAAGATTACAAGACAACGTCATAAGAGGCTTACTTCAGGTCCCTCCCTTCTTTTATGCCCTCCCTTCCTCCTTCCCCTCCCTTCCCCTCCCTTCTTACCCCGTTTTATCCTTTCCTCCCTCCCATTTTTTCTCTGTTCTTCCTTCATTCCTCCTCCCCTTCTTACTCTTCCCTCCCTCCTTCATTTTCTCCGTCTCCCTTCTTCCATCGTTGCTTTCCCTTCCGTCCCTTTTCACTTCAATTTTTCCTTCCCTCTCTCTTGCATTTTTTGTCTGTCCTTTCTTCCTTCATTTCTCCTTCATCTCTTCTTACCTCGTTGTATCCCCCTTTTTCCTTCATTTTTCCCTTGTTTTCCTTTCCTTCATTTCCTTCACCCCCCCCTTTCTACTTGTTTCATTTTATCTCCCTTCCTCCTTCATTTTTCCTTTGTCTCCTTCTTTCCTTCATTTCTTCTCTCCCCTTTCCTCTTACATCATTGAAATCCTCACTCCCTCCTTCGTTTTGCTTGTTTCTTTCACTTCCTATTTTTTCCTTTCTTTCCTCACCTATTTTCTCACCCTTCTTCTCTCCTTCATTCACACATTTCCTCTCTCCGTCCGTACTTCATTCATGTCATTCATTTTCTCTGCCTCCTTCCTCCTCTTCTACTTCCTTCTTTTCTTCCTTCCTTCATTTGTGCCTCCTTCTATGTATCTTCCTTCCCTCCTTCCTCCTTCCATCTATCCTTCCTTCCTTCCTTCCTCTTCAATGCAGTCTCCATCATTCCATCTATACCTTGTCCTTCCACCGCTGCCCTCCACCCTTCCTATCTCAATTATTTATCACCCCTTGCCTGTTCTCTCCACCCTTTACATGTATTCCCTCCCTCTCCTTCCCTTCCCTCTTCCTCCTGCTCCTCTTTCCTCTCCTCTCTCTTCGCCACTCTTCTCTCTCCGATTTCCCACTCTTCCCTTCTCTATCCTCTCACATTCTTTTTTCGCTGTTTCCTCTGTCATTTTTCTCTTCTTCCTTCACGACTTTTCTCTCTCTCTTTTTCCCCTTTCCTCATCTTCCTCCTCCTCATACGAGTACCATCCTTCCCACTTCCTTCCCTTTCCTCTTCCTACTTGTCCTCTTTTCCTTCTTTATTTTGTTTTACTTCCGTCTCTGCGTCTCTTCTACCTCTCTTCCTTTCATTATCAGGTCTCTCCGTTCTTCTCTTCTCCTCTTTTCCCCTCTTTTCCGTCCTCTCCTCTTTTCCTCTGTTTCCCTTCTCCTTCCCTCACCTCATCTTGTATCTTCTTCCTCTCTCCTTTCTCCTTTCCTCTCTACTCCCGCCCGTCTCCCTCTACTCTCTCTCATTACATTCCCTCTCCCTCCTCCTTTCTTCCCCTCTCCTCTCTCCTCCTCATCACTCCGTCCGCACTTTCCTTCCCTCTCCATCTTCTCATGTCTTGACGTCACTCATTTCTCATCTTCTCATTCGTCTTTCTCCCTTCTAAAATTTTTTCATTTTTCAGTCCCTTTTTTTTTTTTTAACTTTCCGGATATCATTTGCACATTTTTTAAAATTGAGAGAGAGAGAGAGAGAGAGAGAGAGAGAGAGAGAGAGAAAGGTAAACAGAGGAACAGGGAAGCTAATCTGCATATTGTTTGGCCTGTGAGGAACTGAAAGGAAAGCAGGTACACTCTATTACTACCCCCCCTCCACTCCCCCATCCTCTCCCCCACCATCTCCCCTACCCTCTCCCCTACTCCCCCCTCTTCTTTCCTCCATCACGGACCCCCCCCCTCCCTCTGTGCCCTTCTCCTCTCTGCTTTCTTTCCTCTCCTTATGTCCACCTTCCTTGTGTCCTTACTCCCTCTCTCTATCTTTCCCTCCCTCTCCCTGATTTAGAGAGAGAGAGAGAGAGAGAGAGAGAGAGAGATTCAGTATCGTGAGGGGAATGATGAGGAGAAGGAGGGAGGAAAGGAGAGGGGAGGGGGAGAGAGAGTGGAGGGGGACGGGAGGGACGGAGTAGCAAGACTAAACATCCATTACCGGAATTGATTTTTTGTAACCAATTAAGTTTTTCTCCAAATTTTGCGCTTAATATTTTCCCCATTGGCAGTATATGGTTTGGTGGTCGTTTTCTCTCGTATATTTTGGTTTTGAGTTTGGTATTTCTTTCTTTTTTCTTTTTTCTCTTTTCTTCCTTTTTCTTTTTTCTCTTTTCTTCCTTTTTCTTTTTTCTCTTTTCTTCCTTTTTCTTTTTTCTCTTTTCTTCCTTTTTCTTTTTTCTCTTTTCTTTTTCTTTTCTTTTCCTTTTTCTCTTCATTCTTTTTCTTTCCTTTTCTTTCTTTTCCTTTTTGTTTCTTCTCTTTCTTTTTTCGTAGTTTCTCTTTTCTTTTTTCTTTTTGTTTCTTTTCTTTTTCTTTCTTTTCATTTTCTTTCTTTTTTTTTGTCGTCTTCCTCTTATATTAGCTTTGGTGTATGTGGTAATTCAGGAGTTTTGTGACATGGTGATTTTAAACCTTTCACTATGATGACCTATTTATTGATTTTCTTTGTTTTTCTTTATCATTATTTCTTTACTTTTTTGCTGATTTCAGAGACTCTCATTCTTTTTTTTTTTTTTTTTTTTTTTTTTTTTTTGAGTTGGTGGCTCTGTCTTGTTCAGTTTTTCTAGAAGGAGTAACATTTTTTACCAAGCGATTTATTTTTTTCGCTACACCATGTTACATAAACCCTTCCAATATCGCCATACTCTGCAAGAATAACATACATAAGGGGTATTAACCTGTCATATCCAAAAATAAATCGGTAAGGAAGAGGTGTTAGGGAGCTTCCTTACCCGACGAGAGTGCGAGACAACAACAACAGAAACAACAACAACAACAACAGTCCACCCCGATCACATCATAACAGTGTTTCCTAAGCCGGGAGATGTTTGTTTGTTTGTTTGTTTACCCGTTGTGGCATAAACAGAATAAACAACCTGAGGGAATCGGTTTGTCTGGCCTCTCACAGTTATTGGCGGGTGGGGAGGGGTGTGGTGGTGGTGATGATGATGATGAGGAGGAGGGGGATGTTGGTGGTGATGATGATGATGATGATGATGAGGAGGAGGAGGAGGATGTTGTTGGTGGTGATGATGATGATAATATTGTTGTTGGTGATGATGATGACGATGATGAGGGTGTTGTTGTTGGTGATGATGATGGTGATGAGGGTAATAATAATAATAACGATAATGACAAATGATAATGATGAAGGGAGTAGGGGAAATAATTCGCCTATCATGTTTCCTGTCCCATTAACCCTTTGATAATGACGATGATGATGATAATGATAGTGATAATGATGATGATAATGATAGTGATAATAATGATAATGATGGGGAGTAAGTTAATTCACCCACCGTATTTCTCTAACCATTAACCCCTTCCGTCCGAGTACGTCATTTATTCCTTGCTATTTTATTCAGCCAAAAAAGTCGTCCTTATATTGAAAGGGTTGGCCAAGGCTGTCAAACCCCTCCAGGTCTTTAAAAAAAAAAATCACCTCAATAAAATCGTCTGGAGAGAGAGAGAGAGAGAGAGAGAGAGAGAGAGAGAGAGAGGCTTTATGGCAGTGGAATTAGTATGATTTATTTATTTTTTTTTTTGTAATAATTGTGAGGGTGGGAGTTTTTTCACGTGTTTAAACCTTGCATGTGTAAAGGGAGTATTGATTGTAGCTACACAGGTGCACACATGTATACTGCTTCACACACACACACACACACACACACACACACACACACACACACGGGAAGTGCGTGGAACAAGGGCATACCACTAACAATCCAACTTTATCACGCCACAACGCACAACTTTCAACCCCTCCTCCCCACTCCTCCTCCCCTTCCCTCCTCCCCTCCCCTCCCCGCTCTTCCTTCAGATTCCTTGTCACCATTTGTCTCATTTCTTTTCCTGCTGTCTTCCTCTTCACCAATGTATGTTTTTCTCTCTTTCCCTGGTTCTTGGCTATCCTTGTCATAGCCTTTAGATTGAGTACCTTACTTGCCTATACCAAAATTAACTGGAAGAGACCAATAGTTTTTTTTTTCTTCCTTCCTTCTCTTTGTCCTCTTCTCTTCACCCTTCTTCCCTTTCCATGCCTTTTTTTTCTTCCTATTCTTCCTGCTGTCTTCTCTCGCCTCAGGCCCCATCTCCTCACCTCCCTTCCTTCATTTTTCTTCCCCCTCCTCTTTTGCGCTTCTTCCCTTCTTTCATTTCTCTTTTCCCCCCCATTCGTCATTGTCTCTGTTTTTCACTTGTCTCGTTTCCTTTCTTTATCCCTCCTTTACCCCTCTTTACCGACCTTTTATTGACTTCTCTGTTCCCTCTCTCTTCTTTTTCTCTTCTCCCTCTTTTTTTCCTCCCTCTTCCATGTTACCACATATTCCACACTGTCCCTCTTCTGTGTCTTTCTTCCCCTCTTTCCTACTTCTGTTTCTCGTTCCCTCTTTTCTGTCCCTCTTTCCCTCCTTTCCGTCCCTCCTTTCTCTCTCTTCTTTCCCTCCTTTCTCTCTCTTCTTTCCCTCCTTTCACTTTGTTTTCTCACTTCTTTCTCTTCTCTCTCTCCTCTCCCTCTTTTCTCTCCCTCCGATTCCACTCTACTCTCTATCCTTTCCCTTTTTTCTCCCCCGCTTTCCCTCTCTTCTTTTCTTCCTTTACCTCTCTCCTCTCCCTCCTTTCCCTCTCTTCTGTCTCTCCTTTCCCTGTTTGTCCGGTCTTCCCAACTCTTCCCTCTCTTTCCCCTTCCTGCCCCATTCCCTCCCTCCTCTCCTCCGCTCTTCCCCTTTCCATCTCTCCTCTCCGCTCCCTCCTTCCGTCTCTCAACATACTTTACCCTTATAACTGTTTTGTACCCTCCTAACTTCTTTGTACCCTTGTAACTCTTATGCAGTTCCCTTGTTCCAGCCTAACTAAATTGTTCCCTTTTGCCTAACAACCCTGATCCCATGTTGCTAGTATATCTGATTCCCTTCTAGCTCTCGTGTGTACTCTAAGATCATTTGTACCTCGTTCAATCCAAAGTAGTTACCTCTTATTCCTCTGTAATTACCTTATGACAAACTACCTGTCTTCCGTCTAATTCGCACACTTCAATCGTGAACCTTCTAATTCCTCTGTCACATTCTAACAACCCTGTACCAATGCAACTACCCTGTTTCTCTCAGCCTAGGGTGTTCCGGTATGCAGTAGTCTAGTTTTAGTCTAGGTATGTTACAGCTTAGTTACTTCCGCTCCTTCGTAACTACCTTGCATCATCGTAACTACCGTGCAACGAATAATTACGTAGTTACATTGTGGCTCAGTTACTCCTGCCTCGTCGTAACTACCCTCTTTGTACCTCGTCAAATCTCGTGTAATTCCCTCTCATGCTTTGTAATTCCCTCTTGTACCTGTGTAAGTACCTCGTGTCCAACTACCGTGTACCGTGTGACTGTTTGAGTGTTACGTTACGGCCTCGTTACTCTTCCTCGTTACTGGCTATCCACTGCCGGAATGACCTGTAAAGAGGAGAGGTGGGTGCTGGTCGTGGTTTTATAGAGGTGTAATTGGTGGGTGAGAGAGAGAGAGAGAGAGAGAGAGAGAGAGAGAGGAGACAAGATGGACATGAAGAAGGAAGGAAGGAGAGATGAATGAAGGATAAAGCAAAAGAAGAAAGGGTGGATGGGGGGATGAAGGAAAGGAAGAAAAAATATTGCAGAGAAAGGAAGGAAGGAAGGAAAGGATAAACAAAGGAAGGAAGGAAAGGTGTATAGATGGATGAAGAAAATGAAGGAAGGGAGGAAACAGCAAAGGAAAGAAGTGGGAAAGGCAGCAAAGAATGTTGAATATATGGATGAAGGAAAGGAAGGAAAGATAGTGCAAAGGAAGGAAACGTAGGAGTAAAAGCAACAAAGAAGGTTGGATGATGAAGGAAAGGAAGGAAGGAAGGAGCAGAGGAAGGAAGGAAGGAAGGAAGAACTGAAGGATGAAAGGCAAAGTTGGAGTTATGAAAAGTTTGACGATGAGATTCGCGGTAGAGATGCAAGGATTACGGGGCTTGGCGGCTGCGGTATTGTGGTGGTAGTGGTGGTGGTTGTGGTGGTGTGGTAGGGGTGGTTGTTGTTAAGGTGGTAGGTGTGGTGGTTGTAGTAGTGGTAGCGGATGCTGTGGGGTGGTTATGGTTATAGTAGTGATAGTAATGGTGGTGGTTGTGATGGATATTGTAGTTGTATGGTGGTGGTGGTGGTAGTAATGATAGTGGTGGTTGTGGTGATGGTAGTAATGACAGTGGTGGTGGTGATGGTGGTTGTGGTGTGTCGGTTGTGGTTGTGGTTATGGTATTGGTTGTCATAGTGATGGTTGTTTTTTTCGTAATGTGGCTGTGGTAACGGTGGTATTTGTGGTAGTGATGGTTCTGACGAATGGTTGTGATAGTAGCTGTGCACTTGATTCCCCCCCCCAAAAAAAAAAAAAAAAAAAAAAAAGGTTGAAGGGTTAAAGTACTCATAATAGTTTTCAAAAGTACCCATTATTTTTTTGGAGTACCCATTTTTTCATTAAGTACCCATTATTTTTCCCAGGTACCCATAGTTGTTTTCAGAAATACTTACCAGTTTTTCGAGAACCCATTTTTTTTTGTCACTGAGTACCTATTATTTTTTCCAATTACCCAATAATTTTTTTCCCATTCAGTACCCATTATTTTTCTAAAGTACCCATAGATATCACGCTAAGTGCCCCATAAAATTGTTCAGGTATTTAACACCTCATTTACAGCATCAGGTGTGTTGAAGCACCTGGTAGGGTATATTTGTTTGTTTGCTTATTCTATGTAGGATTCTGGAAGCTTAATTTATTTCTCTTGGTTCTCTCTCTCTCTCTCTCTCTCTTAATGCCGTGGACTCGGGACGTTGCTGTTACTAATTTATTCTGTTATATATTGTCTCTGTTAATCTCTGTTTTTATGCCTCTGACTCCGGGTTCTGTAATTTTCCCCCCTTTCATATATTTTCTTTTGATTATCTTGCCTCTTACTGCTTTCCTTTTCCTTTTTGTTAATACATGTTTTCTTTATATTCATCTGTATATCTATTTATCAGTCTTTATCCATCTATTAAGGGGGGAGAGAGAGAGAGAGAGAGAGAGAGAGAGCAAACAATGGTGGGTTACGTAATGTCTCCCTAAGTAGCGACTCTTCTCAAACTAATGACTCCTAAACAAAGTGATAACCCAGAATTATACACACCACTTTTATCACTGCTGCTGGAACGGGTCGCCTTCACGTGGTGGCACTGATATGGCCGGCCGGGGGAACTGCCCAGGTATACAGGCGCTCCTCGGCTCACTCCCTATCCCCGAAAAGGAGGATGGTGGAGAGAGGATAGAGGGTGGGGGATCGAGGATAGGGGGTGGTGGAGTGAGGATACAGGGTGGTGGAATGAGGGTAGAGGGAGATGGAGTGAGGATAGAGGGTGGTGGAGTGAGGATAGAGGGTGGTGGAGTGAGGATAGAGGGTGGTGGAGTGAGGATAGAGGGTGGTGGAGTGAGAATAGAGTGGTGGAGTGAGGATAAAGGGTGGAGTGAGGATAGAGGATGGGGGACCGAGGATAGACGGTGAAGAACTGGGGATAGTGGTTGTTGGACTGAGGATAGAGGATAGTGGAGTGAGGATAGAGGATGGTGGACTGGGGATAGAGGGTAGTGGACTGAGAATAGAGAGAAACTACAGCCTGCAGTACACCGGGTTCACGTTTGAGAATGACTAACAAATATAAAAAAAAAGACAATATCAACCTCAGCCCAATTTCCCTTTCCATCCAAGCCACGTAAAGGCATCTCTGTCATCCCAAGCCACTTTCTCCTTTAAAACCCATCTACTAACCCAGTTCTTGAGAGTGAGAGTGACTTTTTACACGCAAGCCACTTTAAAACCCCCCCACTTGCAACCTCAATTGAAGGTGGCAACAGAGGTAGGGCTGTGGGCTGGGAGGGAGCTGGGGTTAAAGATGTGTAGGCCCTAGGAGCATAAGCTGTGTCTCTCCCTCTCTCTCTACACTTGCTCTGGAGGTGTAGGTGTGGGCGTGGGTATTGGTGTGGGTGTGGATATGGGTTCTGGTTGTGGGTGTGGATTAGTGATGTTGGTGTGGGTGTGGACGTGAATGTGGGTGAAGGTGTAAGGATGGAGAGTGTAGGTAAGGATGTGGGTGTGGTTAGGGTAGGAAGGTTTGCTGGGTGGAGGCTTGGGTTAAAGATGTGTAGGCCCCAGGGAGCTTAAGCTGTGTGTGTGTGTGTGTGTGTGTGTGTGTGTGGGTGGGTGGGTGTGGGTGTGGGTGTGTGTGTCTGTGGGTGGATGGGAGGGCGGGTGGGTGGATGGGAAGATGAGGTATGATGGAGTGTGTAGATGGATGCTGGTGAAGATGATGTGATGGGTGAAAAGGTGTGGAAGAGAACGGTGGTGTAAGTGGGTGTAGATTTGGTTGATGGTGTAGAGGGAATAATGGTGTAGGTGGTTTGATTTAAGGTGTCGAGGGTGTAGTTGGTTTTGTTAAAGGTGGGTGTAATGGTGTAGGTGGGGGGTGCAGTGGGCGTGTGGTAAAGCATTTGTTAGCAGTAATTGCCCTGGGGTGGGTTAAGGGGGGGTCCTGAACACGCCCCCTTCCCCCCCCCTCCCGGTCAACAGCTGGCCTTGGTTCACACACACATACACGAAGACACGTACATATGAATACACAGATACATACATGAATACATAGACGCATTACTTGCATACATAGTTATACATAGCCTACAAGTATACGTTCACATCAGTACGGTACATACATAAGCACAACGTACACACACACACACACACACACACACACACACACACACACACACAATCTAAACCACGTGTATAAAGCAACGCCATACATTTACAGTACATGCACATGGAATCCCAGACATAGCCGCACACGTACACAGCCGTACACATGGAATCCCATTACTCCAGGTCTGCATATTTACATTCACACGGACTGCGTACACGTGACCTGTATTCTCCACACACACACACACACACACACACACACACACACACACACACACACACACACACACACACACAATACGCATACTATACGTTTATCCCCTCCACACATGAGAGAGAGAGAGAGAGAGAGAGAGAGAGAGAGAGAGAGAGAGAGAGAGAGAGAGAGATCTAGGGGATTGGCCAGGGGATTGAGAGGGCATTGTCGGCTCCTGGTGGTGTTGAAATTAGGGCAGAGAGGTACGGGGAGCATTAAGTCGCTTGATCGAATCCGGGATTGTTTAGCTGTCGACATAAATACTTCATACGATAAATAATGGCACAGTGAACAGTAATTTATGAAACCCATTGAGTATATACTCGGAAAGCAGCGGGATTTTTCAGAATATTACAAAAAGTTTTCATAATGTTTCGATAGTGAAGGTGATGGAAAAGATGTTCACTGTTTCCACCTGGCGAAGATCCCTAATTGGTAGCCAGGTGTAGTCAGATTGGAGGGAGGATTTGACTGGTAACCAAGGAGACTCACCCCCTGCTTCACCACCAAGGGCCATAATATAAGCCCCATTATTGGCATCGTGGCTCCATTTTCTTAGCGATTTATTTGCCTTATTACGTAGCTGGAAAAGCCACTTGTAATATGCCCCTGAGATGTGAGTGACCCAGTTCCCTCAGATGAAGGGTGTAAATGCAGAATAATTCGGTGAGCAAGAAGTGTTACGAAGTTGCAAAGGCCACTATTATGGCCTCAGATTAAAGTAAATTGGCTAAAAAAATCAACCTAAAGTCTTTCTCTCTCTCTCTCTCTCTCTCTATGCTACATCAAACTATTTTTTCCAATTTAGGGAATGCGCTGTCGTAATGAAGGGGTTAATGAAGCCCATATATATATATATATATATATATATATATATATATATATATATATATATATATATATATATAGTAATTTTAAAGGTAAATAAAATCGTCAGGAGAGAGAGTATATGAATAAAAAGACGTCAGCGTAGTGAAGAGGTTAAGATTAAGGAGGAAGGAATGGTATTGTTTGTGTTTGTAAAGTAGGGTAGTAAGTTGTCTGATAATCGTTCTTGCCTTTGCTGTGATAGATAGATAGATAGGGAGAGAGAGAGAGAGAGAGAGAGAGAAAGGTATGAATGGGAGGAAAGGGAAGGAGAGAGGAAGTAAGAAAGGAGAAAAGGAGGAGAGTCGGAGATAAGAGAAGTTATGAAAAAAAGGGACGGAAGGGAAAATATGGAAAAGAAAGTAAAGGAGAGAGAGAGAGAGGGGGGGGGAGAGGAAATTGAAGGATTAATAAAACCATCTGATATAAAAGACGAAGAAGCGAAAAAAAAAAAAAAGGGGGGGGGGAGAAAAAAATCGAGAGAAGTTTTTTGCATCTCCCTGTCAGCAGAAAAGGGAAAATTTCTAACATTGCAACGCCTGTGTGTGTGCAACAAAAAAAAAGTTATTCCCTCGACACGCAAGCACACTCACACGCACGTACACATACATACGCACATACACATACACGCTGTCTGTCTGAGTCTGTGTATTTGTGCACATGTCTATATTAATGTTTGTTCAATTTGTATGTGTGTATGTTATGTTTGTTTTATATTCAAGTCGTCTCTCTCTCTCTCTCTGTCTCTCTCTCTCTCTCTCAAAGACCCAGTAAGAAGAAGTAACAGCATCAGTCAGGGTTGTACCGCCTCGTTTTACAAGGGATGTGTTAAAGAGAGAGAGAGAGAAAGAGAGAGAGAGAGAGGGAGAGAGAGACTTCATTATTCATCAGGTGGGCGACTCTAAGCCAGATTAAAGGAGACATTCCCTCCCTTCTGTCAGCGAGAGAGAGAGAGAGAGAGAGAGAGAGAGAGAGAGAGAGAGAAGGGAGGGCAGAAGGAGGGAAGGAGACAGAGGGATTGGGAGGGATGAAGTGGAGGAGGAGGGAAAGAGGGAGGAGCAGGGAGGGGGAGGATGAAGTGACGAAAGTAGAGGAGGAGAGAGGAGAGGTAGAGGTAGAGAGAGAGAGGGGGGGGAGGGGAGTAACGAAGGTAGAGGAGGAGAGAGGGAGAGGCAGGGAGGAGGGGGGGATGGGGGGTAAGAGAAGTATATCAGTTCAAAGAAGTAAAGAAAAGATGAAAGGGTTGGTGAGGAGAGTGACATTGAGGGGTCGGCCTTCTCTTTAATGCCACCGTCCCTCCCCTCCCCCCTTTCTCCTCCCTTCCCCCTTTTCTCCTCCCTTCCCCTTCCTCCTCCTTTCCTCTCCTACTCCACGTCTCCTCCCCTTCCTCCCCTTCTTTCCTTTCTCTTCTCCCCCTTCATCATCTCATATCTTCCCTCCTTCCTTATCTCTCTCTCTCTCTCTCTCTCTCCGTACTTGGATAACCTGTTTCTACCATTAAAAAGATAAAGAAAAAAAGCCTGCGCATTATAAACATTACACACGAAAGTTTGGCAATAATGTCTAATTTGATTTTTATTTTTTCGTTCAGTTTGGTTTATATTGGAGAAGTTGCAGTTTGAGAGAGAGAGAGGATATTTGGGATTCAGAGTTTTGTGTGTGTTTGTGTGTGTGTGTTTGTGTGTGTGTGTGTGTGTGTGTGTGTGTGTGTGTGTGTGTATTTAATGGGCTGTGAAAAGTGTACTGCCGAGTGTGTAGGTGTGTGTGGTTTGAAATGTGAGGTGATTATACGAGAATAGGTGTGTGTGTGTGTGTGTGTGTTTGTGTGTGTGTGTGTGTGTGTACGCATACTAATTCCCGTACACGTGTAGGGATCCAAATTACTGAAGGTAGTTTCCCCCTCTTCATTAGTATTAATTTAGTTACATCTCTCTAGGGGGTGTATTTCTGCATAGTTTAGTGGAATCCTTTACCTCAAGTTTGTGTGTGTGTGTGTGTGTGTGTGTGTGTGTGTGTTCCTGCGTGCTTGTTTATAGATGTGCTATATATTGGAATTTGTGTGTGTGTGTGTGTGTGTGTGTGTGTGTGATACCTGGTGTAAACTCTTGTGGTAATTACTTAAACTCCTGCGGCTAAGTTTGTCTGAGAGCAGGTGTTCTGGATATTGTGGAAGGGAGGAAAGGGTGAGGCAGAGGAAGGCAGAGGAGGGAGAATGTAGGCAGAGGAAGGCAGAGTAAGGAGAACGTAGGCAGAGGCTTGGTATGGTTAGGAAAATGGTAGCACGAAGTAGGCATGATGGAGAAGAATAAGTAAGGGAGGATGGTAAGTAGTTGATAGTAGAAAAGCAGGTAGGGTAGGCAGGATGATTGGTAGGGGGAGAGGTGGGACAGTAGGTAGGGTGTCAGAGAATGCAGGCTAGGTAGGGTGGTGAGGCTTAGGGAAGAAAGGCAGGATGCAGGGAGAGGCAGGAGGAGTTAAGGTGGTGGTTAAAAGAGGTACACACACACACACACACACACACACACACACACACACACACACACACACACACACACACACACACACACACACACTCTCTCTCTCTCTCTCTCTCTCTCTCTAAAAATGGAGTGTGTGAAATAATTAACGGCGATGACACCTTCATATTTACCGTCCCTTTCCAAATTCGAGTGCCACTTCTTATTTGGTGGGGAGGCAGGTGTGTGGGTAATTAGGTCGACAGGTGTGTGGGGAGACAGGTGCATGGGGTGTCGGGTGCGGTTAAATTAGAAGACACGTGTGTGGGTAGAAAGTGTGGAGATAAAGCATGTGTGTCGTTATTTATTTAAGTGATACTGGAAGGAAAGCGTTGTATCGACGTGTGTAGGTAGACAGGTGTGTTGGGAGGCAGGTGTGTAGTTGAGTGACCAGGTGTTTGAGTTATACAAGCCAGATGTGAAGGTGATAGTGTTGATAGATGTGAAGGTAGGTGGAATAGGGATGCAGGTGTGTGGGTAAGCAGAGTAGGTACGCAGATGTATAATTAAGGTGTTTGGAGGTAAGTGTATTGGTAAGGTGTTAGGTAATCAAGTGTTTTAAGTCTGTGTGTGTGTGTGTGTGTGTGTGTGTGTGTGTGTGCTTAATGTTATTTTTACTATCTTCACACGATCATCCTTGGCCTCAGAGATATAAAAATAAAGGAATTGGATACATCCCTCATTTCTTCATGGCAAGAGGCCTCCCCTGGGCTGAATATTCTCTTCCAGACGTGGCAGGAGAGGAGGAAATGGATCTTTTATTTAACCCCTCCAGTTCGAGAGGCCTTCCTCGAGCTGAATAAAATCGTCTGGAGTTTGGATAAATTAGGGAAATATAAATTAAATAAAAAATAGGTCGCCATACATAGAGAGTACTGGTATATAAATACTAAGGTGTATTATTAAATATTACAGGTAAATAGAGAGAAGCTAATTATATATGTACTCAAATAGGGAAGGTACGAAGGTAGAGTTAGGGGGTAAATTCTCTCTCTCTCTCTCTCTCTCTCTCTCAGGTAAGCCAGGTGTGATAATTGTAGGTGTGAGTTTTTTGGTCAGGTGTGATGATGTAATTTGCTCTTAATGACTTTCGCTGTCACCTTCGTCAAACTGCGGGGACATTTTTATTATTATTATTATTATTATTATTGTTGTTGTTGTTATTGGTACGGGGATGTGGTTAATATTTTTCATAGTATTCGATAACTTGTCATAAATGTACTCATAAAAGTAACAAAATTTTATAGCCTCAAACTATTTCACACACACACACACACACACACACACACACACACACACACACACACACACACACACACACACACACACACACACACACACACACACACACACACACACACACTACAATATTTCTGTCACCTGTTGCCCTGAATTCCCCAGGCCAGCCAGCCCATCGCCCGATTCCCTCGCCTGACCTATCACAAGCTGGGTCAGAGGTCAACTGTGTAGAGGTCACTAACTCGCCCTTCAGCAAACATCACGCCATATTGTACACACACACACACACACACACACACACACACACACACACACACACACACACACACACACATTTTTTCATGGTACTCGTGTTTATTTACTGCGCGTTTCTCTCTCTCTCTCTCTCTCTCTCTCTCTCTCTCTCTCTCTCTCAGTTATCAGAGTATATTTTTCTTCACACTTTTTTGAAGATTTTCGTGTTTTTTTTTATTCCATGACAGTATTTTTTCACTTTTTAAATAATATCATTTTCTTTCCACACATTTTTCACAGGGACTGTCTTGCTTTTTTCTCAACGTCACTTTTTCTTCTTTGTAATTACAGTTATCCTTTCGTATATATTTTACATGGATTTTTTTTTTTATCATATAACTTTCTTACTTATCGTCATCTTTTTCTCATTGTTTATCACTGTGGATTTCTTGTCTTGTCATGTACTACTCATTTTGTCATTTGTTTATTCTGGTTTCATTTCGAGGCCATTCTTTATCGATTTATTTTGTCAGTTTCATTTCGTGGTAAATTTATCATTCTATTTTATCACTTCTCCATATCCCCATTATCCTTCATTAGTGGTAAAGGATAAATTAATGAGGGACGAACAGATCTGGGGGACGAAAATAAACCCGGGAACGAAAAAATAAAGTTATAAAAAAGAAAAAGAAAAATGAGAGCGTTAAAAATTATTAGTGGGGAAAAGGCATTGAATGGTTATGAGGTAAAAATGAGAGAGAGAGAGAGAGAGAGAGAGAGAGAGAGAGAGAGACATGAACGAAAAAAAAAAACAAGCGAAGTAGAATATGAGAAAAAAAATTGTATTGAGAAACCTATTAACACGAAAAAACTATGGGAAAAAATTATGGAATATTGTAATGGAGAGAAGAAAAACTGGGACGAAGGAAGGTAGACATCTTGTGTTATTAAAAATCCAGTTTCCTGATATTTTATGTATAGTCTTGAATAGGGAAGGAGGGGTTATGGGGCAGCATGGTGTGGAGCGGCGGGAGAGGGTGGAAAGGAGGGGCAGGGGTTGTTATTATTATTATTATTATTATTATTATTATTAATGTCTATTTTTATTGTTTGTTTCATCATTACGCGTATTGTTATTATTATTATTATTATTTTTATTATTATTATTATTATTATTATTATTATTATTACTACTACTACTACTACTACTACTACTACTACTACTACTACTACTACTACTATTTTATTTACTTATTTTCTCCTGGTGACCGTGGATGAGCGTTGAGGTCAGGCGTCTGGCAAGAAATGGATGAAGATAAATTGAAGGAGAAACTTTTCTTGTTGATTCTTTGGACTTTTATTGCAGTTTCAGTTTTATGACAAGCATAGTTTTTCTCCTTTAGTTGTGTGTGTGTGTGTGTGTGTGTGTGTGTGTGTGTGTGTGTGTGTGTTTGTTTTCCGTTCTTGAATGTCTCTGTGTCCGCCTGCTTCTCTCTCTCTTTGTTTGTTTGTTTGTCTGTGTCCGTCCGTCTGCCTCTCTGTCTTTTTGTGTCTGTCTGTCTGTCTCTCCGCCTGCGTCTGTCTGTCAGTGTCTGTCCGTCTGTCTGTTCGGGCCCTAACTTTTGGAGTCCTTGATCCAGAAGCCTCATACTTTTCGTAGGTCAGGATTACAGTATGAAGGTCAAAGGTCAGAGGTCAGGGTCAGTAACGTGAAATGATGCCTGACCTAAGTAAGTGGCTGGATTCTGGCTTGGTTTGATTATTTACGTGTATTTTTATCTGATTATTATTATTATTATTACTATTTTATTATTATTATCATGCTATTGGTATAAAGTATCATTTTCATTCACCCATCATCTAATCCAGTGTTGCCCCATGAGGAGCGTAGGAGCCCGGGGCTAGGCAAGTTGGTCTTAAGATTTAAGATGAGAGTGGCCAGCCTCACATCCCTGAGTGGCATTACGTGAGCAATAAACCCCAACCACCCCTTGAATATAAACCTGCACTGGCTCAATCCGATTGGAGCGCCTTCATTGCCCACCAAACCACGAGGCGCCATAATTTGGTTATATGGTTAACACCCAGCATAGTAAATGGTTTCCTGGTGTACAGAAAACTGTTTGGCTTGTCACTCAGTGTAGAGTCACCCGTAGACAGAAGGAAGAGGAAAGAATGAAGGAAGGAAGACAGAAGAGGAAAGATGGAAAGAAGGATGAGAGGAAAGGGCAGGCACCCGAGAGCAGCATTACATCGAGTGAATGGAGGGTGAGCGCCCCCACCAATCAACATATCAACATGCGTGTGTAATGAGAGAGAGAGAGAGAGAGGGAGGGAGAGAGAGAGAGAGGGAGAGAGAGAGAGAGAGAGAGATTTGGCTATTCTGCTTTATTACTTTCGTCTTAGACCTCTTAGATAAGCAAATCTCTCTTTTACTGTCAAGGTTTGACTGCCAGGGAGGGACATTGAGACTGGTGTAACACTCTCTCTCTCTCTCTCTCTCCATTCTGCATAGCTCCCCCCTGACCTACTAGCCAGCCAAGTCAAAGGTCACAGCCAAAGCGTAACTGGCCATCCCCTTTGGGAGAGAGAGAGAGAGAGAGAGAGACTGTTACATACAGTAGAGACATCAGCCTTTGGAAGGACCTTTGTAGGTGATTTAGCTAGTGTTAATAGAAGGACTCACTCTAATTGCAAAAGTTTGAGAGAGAGAGAGCGAGAGAGAGAATGTGACCTATTGCCGTGCCTTTTCTTGACCTGGCTTACGTCACAAAGGTCAGGGGTCAAGCGAGAATAGGTCACCGGCTCCTTATTTGACCTCCCCACCTCCTCCTCGACCTTTCTCGCACAGTATCCCCTTCAACGCGAGGGTCGTGACGTTATGGTGATGATGATGGTAGTGGTGAGGATGATGTGGTGATGGAAATAATGATGATGGTGATGATAAAGGTGATGACAGTGGTGATGATGATAATGGTGGATTTGGTGATGACGAGGGTTGTGGTAGTGGTGAGAGTGATGACAGTGATGGTAATGATGATGGTGATGGTGATAATGGTGGTTTTGGTGATGACGAGGGTGGTGGTAGTGGTTAGAACGATGACAATGATGGTGATGATGATGGTGGTGGTGGTGGTGGTGGTGATGATGATGATGATGATGATGGTAGCGGTGTTGGTGATGATGGTGGTGGTGATGGTCGTGGTGATGATTGTGATGGACGTGATGAGGGTGATGAGTGTTGACAGTGGTGATGCTGCTGCTGCTGCTGATGATGATAAATAATGATTTTTTTTGTCACCCCTAGCACTCTCACAACACCCCGAGGTTTGATTAGGTAAGAGGTCACAATAGGTCAGATGAGAGGAGGTCGTGTCACATAACCTCACTTCTAATAATACTCTCCTCTTATGCAGCTCATTCTGTATTTATTTACTTATTTATTTATCTTTATTTATTGTTTATTGTCAAGATGTATATTCTCACCACTAATTGTTCGATCTGTTATGAAATTCTTGTTAACTGATCTGGAATATGTGATGGGTTGTTAATGTGACTGGGTTTACTCATCGTTCACTGACTCGTTGTTTATCGTTCACTAGTGGATGAGTCTATCCGTATTCTCCTCGTTAGTGAATCTCCCTAACACGTCATCTTAAGCGATTTATTTTGCTTATTACACATATTTAGCCTTTTCTGTGTCTTTAATTGTTGCAAAATCGCGAGAGTCAATATATACCATACTAAATTGTGTTAGCCAGCCGTATACGAAAATAAATCGCTAAGGAAGAGGTGCTAGGGAGCCGTTTTACCCGTCGAGAATGTATCCAGTAGCAATACACACATAAAATACACATAATTACCTGACGTACATACAAGGAGTACACACAGAATACGCAGACTAGCCTTCGGTACACACAGATTAAAGTACACACATAAAATACACACAATAACCTGACGTACATACAAGGAGTACACACAGCACGCAGAGTGGCCATCGGTACACACAGACCCAAGTACACACATAAAATACACCCCCCCCCTGATGTACATAAAGGAGTACACACAGAATACGCAGGGTGGCCTTCGGTTCACACAGATCAGAGTACACACATAATAACACCCAACCTGACGTACACACAATGAGTACACACAGAATACGCAGAGTGGCCTTCGGTATACACACATCCAAGTACACACACGCTTTAGTACACATATAGCCTAAGGTACTGTGGGTCAGAGAAGTATCGGTGCACAGGAGAACGCTATATAAACACAACATTTGCAACCGTATATGATTGCAGAAGGGTATTGCAAACGATATATAACACCTCCCGACACAGGGCTACCAGCGTGGGGCAGGTCGGACACTAATATTTCAGTGGCCTTCGTTCTGTGGTGCCAAATGGTTCACGGATATATTGTGCACCGATGCTTTTGTGACTCGTACTACGTATTACCGTGTGACTTGTTAAGAGAGGCGGCCTGTACATCATCTTAGGGTTGAGGCCGGGGGACGTGTGTGAGTGTGTGTGTGTGTGTGTGTGTGTGTGTGTGTGTGTGTGTGTGTGTGTACACTCTTGACATGAGGCGGGAGTGAGTTAATGAGAATGTCGTTATTACCTTCATTACTTGATTAGATAATTATGTAGAGAGAGAGAGAACTACATGTAAAGTATTGATGTTTAGGGAAATGGAGTATATAGTGAATACGGTAGAGAGAGAGAGAGAGAGGTGTATAACTGTATTACATTTAATAAAGATGGAGTCAGTGCTATACCCCCGAGATAAATCATGATAAAAAATACCATTCTGTTCCAGTAATACTCTTTCCCAACCCACCAGCTTCCCTTTGTTGTTTTTAGGCGGAGAAAAAGTGAGGCAGCGCCGGTCCCGCTCTCGTTCCCTCCCTTCTCCACCTTTCTCTCCATTCTCTCTCATCCCTTCAAGTTTATTTTGCTTTCCTTCTACCTCCTCTCTCTTTCCTTTTCCTTCTCCCTCCTTCCCCTTCTTTACTCTTCGTTGTTTCATTTTACATTTCCCTTCCCTTTCTCC
>NC_137051.1:2172500-2195000 GCF_032717465.1 Coenobita brevimanus
TCCACTGGGAGAGAAACAGAAGAAGCCAGTGCCCAATGTTCCGTGTCCCCGTATACAAAATGGCGCCAGTGTCCGATTTTCCGGATACAAAATGGCGCTAATGTCCGATCTTCCGTATTTCCGTATACAAAACGGCGCCAATGTCCCATCTTCCGTATTCCTGTATACAAAATGGCGCCAGTGCTCGGTCTTCCTTATTTCCGTATACAAAATGGCACCAATGTTCGATCTTCCGTATTCCTGTATGCAAAATGGCGCCAGTGCCCGATCTTCCTGATTCCCGCATACAAAATGGCGCCGCTGTCCTCTCCCAGGCAGATCAAAAGCAGCGCGAGCAGTAAACCGTTAAAGCGGCCGCCCAATTAAATCCCCGACCCGAAATTGGATCAGTCGCGTTGGGAGATTTCGAATGTTTTTTTTTTTTTGAATTTTGAACGGTTGACAGTTATAACGGCCCCAACGGAAAATGTTTTGAGGGGAGAGAGGGGTGACTATATAGGCGGTAAGGAAATTGATATATGGATGAAGGGAGGGATTTGAATGGTTGTTGAATTTTGAGGAGAGAAAGTAAGATCCACAACGGAAAATGTTTTGGAAGGGAGAGGGGGTGAATTTATGAACGCTAAGGAAAGTGAAATATCGGTAAAGCAAGGAGTTTGGATGTTTTTTTGAATTTGGGAGGGTGGAGTGTTTTTGAAGTTTGAACTTCTGACGGTTATAACGGCTTTAACGGAAACTTTTTTGAGAGTGACTGAAGAGTATATTTATGACCCTTAAGACAAAAATATGAATAGAGAAGGTTTAAAGAGGTTTGATAGAAGGACCGTTAAAATGAATGAATAAATGATTAGAGATAATACAGAATGAATTTAATAAGAGTTTAGTGTGTTAATAGAGAGGTCAGCGGAGGACGGTTATAACGGCCGTCAAGGAAAGTGGTTTTTGAAGAGTTTGAATTTTTGGCTGCCAAGAATGTGCCGGGCTTGTGTAAGTGAAGGAATGGAAATGAATAATTGATGAAGGAATGCAGTGAAGGAATAGGGGTAATAGTGGGGAGCCAAAAAAATGTATGTATGTGTGTGTGTGTGTGTGTGTGTGTGTGTGTGTGTGTGTGTGTGTGTGTGTGTGTGTGTGGTTTTAGTTTAATTTTCACGAGGAGTAAACGAGAAAATAAATATGTAAAAAGACAAGAAAAACACCATCCTTAGGTGGAAGAAAGATCTGGATGATGATGTTGATGATGATTGATGGTATGAAAATGATGATGATGATGATTGATGATATGAAAATGATGATGATGATGGTATGAAAATGATGATGATGATGGTATGAAAATGATGATGATGATATGAAAATGATGACGATGATTATGATGATGATGATGATGGTATGAAAATGATGACGATGATTATGATGATGGTATGAAAATGATGATGATGATATGAAAATGATGATGACGGTGTGAAAATGATGACAATGATGGTGATGATGGTATGAAAATGATGATGATGATGATGGTGATGGTATGAAAATGACAGACAGTTACGTACAAGGAATTGATGATATAGTTTAATCGTTGCATAGAGAACACGGGGAAAGAGTCCTTAGAGAGCGCATACCCCCGCCAACATCCCTACCAGACAACTCGACTCACCGCCTAAGTATAATCGACTCCGCCCATGACCCACATCCACAAAATTAAATTGCAGTCCATTAATTATTATTTTTTTATCATGGACAAACAAACAAAGGTGAAAAACATTACCTCCTCTAGCTGCGTTAGGCGAGGTAATTAACGAAGAAAATTTGCTTTATTTTTAAGAATAAGTAAAGAAATTTGATGGTTACAAATTTTATTACAGAAGAGGAAATTTAAAAACCAATATGACGTTTTTCAGAATTACGTTTGAATCTTTTCGTATTTAAATGATTGTCGGTTATGACGGTTATAACGGCCTGCGGTTAAGATGTGGAAAATTGCGGTTTGAAAAGGATAAAGGATCTATTGAGGGTCTTAGCAAGGATGTCTGAAGGAGAATGAAGGAGGAATGATGGCTGGATGGAAGGATGGAAGGAAGGATGGACGGAAGGATGGACGGAAGGAAGGAAAGAAAGAAAGCAAGGAAAGAAGAATGAATGGAAGGAAGGAGGAGAGGAAGAAAGGAAAGAAAAAAGGAAGGCAGGAAAGATGAATGGATGAATTAATGGAAGGAAGGAATATGAGGGAAGTGTTTATGAATGAAGGAATATAGAAGGAAGGAAGAGGAGAGAGAGAGAGAGAGTCGAGGATGGCAAATAATGGATGGAATAGGTAAAGGAAGGACAGGAGAATATATGAATACAGGAAGGAAAGACTTACTGAAGAAGGAAGGAAGGAAACAAAGACCATATTATGAAGGAGGAAGGGAAGGATGGAAGAATATGGGAAGGAAGGAGGATATGTGAGAGGAGGGAGAGAATATTATTTGAAGGAGGGAATGATGTATGAAAGAAGGAAGGAAGAAAGAATGTATGGATGAAGGAAAAATATCGGAATGCACGAAGAACACGCGAAGGAATGAAAGAGGGAAAAATTCTTGAAGGAAGGAAGGATATTTGAAGGAGTGAAGGAGGTGAGGAAGGAGTGGGTGTCCTTGGTCAATATTTTCCAACTTCTCCTCTTCACTGCCTCTCTCTCTCTCTCTCTCTCTCTCTCTCTCTCTCTCTCTCTCTCTCTCTCTCTCTCCATCCATTTGGGATATGAGAGAGAAAAGAAAGTGGGAAGAGGAAGTAGATAAATACAGATAGACAGGTAGAGAGAGAGAGAGAGAGAGAGAGAGAGAGAGAGAGAGAGAGAGGCAGTGGGTGGGGAGTGATGGATGACTGCCAAAGTTTGTATTTGTAAGAGAACCGACTTACCCAATCACACACACACACACACACACACACACACACACACACACACACACACACACACACACACACACACACACACACACACACACAGAAAAAGGAAATATGATTGAAGAGAAGGGTTGGAGGAAGCAAAGAATAAAGAAAATCGACAATGTAGAAAGGAAAGAGAAGAGAGAACCTGAAGAACAGATTGTGAAGTGATGGAAGGTGTGAGAAGGCAGGGGGAATGAATATAAGAGAATGAAAGAAAATGACATGTGTGGTAGGAGCTCTGGGGAGACTGTGAAAGAAGAATGGAGATTGCTGAGTAAAAATGATAGTGGAAAAAGTGACAAGTGGGATCATTTATATATATGACTTGTTTACATATTTACGTCACTAACCTTAGCAGTGTATGTGTTTGTTTGTGTATCTGTCGATCAGAATGTGTTTGTAGGTGTCATATGTCGATTATTAATATCTGTCTGCCTGTGAATCTACGAGTGTAACTTTATTCATCTTATTCTACTACAATAGTTCCCTACTAACTCTGTTTTCCCCTCCACAGGTAAGTACTCAATAACCTGCTAATTGGAGCGACACGTATTAGGTAAGTACCCAACCTCTTCATCTGTAATTACCTTCTCATCGCACCTGGGAAGCACAGGTAAGGATCCCTGGGTAAAGTTGAGGCGGCTGTTGTGTCTTATCGTGTCTTATTTCTAGCATGGGGTGTTTTAAAAGTCTGTGCAGTAGGTGTGTGTGTGTGTGTGTGTGTGTGTGTGTGTGTGTGTGTGTGTGTGTGTGAGAGAGAGAGAGAGAGAGAGAGTTGTGTTAGTCAGATGTGTGTGAAGGGTATGTAAGGTATAGCGCTGATGCAGTGTGAGATTTGGCGCTGTGTAGTGTGATTGTGTGCTGTGGGAGTGTGAAGTGTGACAATTTGAAGTATGGCGTTGTAAGGTGCGACAGTCTAAAGTGTGACAAGTTGGGAGTGTGAAGTGTGGCAGTGTGTGTTTTGACAGTTTGAAGGGTGGTGCTGTGAGATGTGATAGTTTAAAATGCAGCAGTGTGAGATGCAGCTTCGTCTGCTGCACAAACTTTTAAAACCCCTCATCAGTGCTAGGAGTCTGTCTAATTTTTGCAGTTGAATTATCTTCTAACCATTAAACTGTGGCTGATCATTAGAGTCCACTTTCCGTAACAAAAAAAAAAAAAAAAAAAAAAAAAAAAAAAAAGGTGAATTACAAGCCTCAGTATGGTTGTATATATTTTTCTTTTTCGTTAGTCTGTATTTTTGTTTGTGGGATGGAGTTGAAATTTTTGAGTGAGAGGGTGTGTGGCCTGTTTTGATGTTATTTTTTTATATTTCTCCCTATATATTTTCGTGTTTCCTAATATCGCCGTCCCCATTGAGAATACTGGGAATTATGGGTAAAATGACTCGTATTGATGATTCTGTGTTCAGTAAAGTGCTCTCGTACTAGTGATTAGGTTATTTGGGGTATTCACAGGCTGTTATTGTTCTACTGATGTACTACGTGACCCGTAAATATTACTACACTAGAAGCTCATCTGGCGGCGTGTTGTGAGGTGTGGGGACGGCCCTGTGTGCTGGTGTGGGCGTGGGTAGGGCAGTGGGGGTAGCAAATGAGTATATGATGCAGGGTGTGGGAGGGGGAGTAACATGAGTAAGTAGCAGGGTGTGGCAGTGGGAGTAAGAGATGAGTGAATAGCAGGGTGTGGGAGTGGGAATGGCAAGTAAATGATGCAGGATAGACATTGATAAAACTGATAGCCGTCCCGCAGCACACGAGAAATCACCCAGGGGAGGGGAAGAGGAGCCTTATATATGTACCACCCTGTATATAGAGTATTTGGCAGTATTAGTTTTATCAGTAATTCATATATACTAAGAAAATAATTGTGACGGATTCGAAGCGTCAGAAATCAAGGGCTAATCGATTCCGTGTGTGTGTGTGTGTGTGTGTTTTTACGGAAGAAGGAACCAAAGGCCAGAAGCCCACAATTTGTCTCGGTTTTCTCTCGTCCTTTCAGGGTTCAGGGTGGTAAAGGGGATTGTATTGTTGGACACCCGTAAAGCAGGATTTATATCACGCTGGCTCGATTTCCCTTCATAAAAGATTGGGGCATCGTCTGAAAGGCTTGTGTATATTTTTTTATTTTTCGCTGATTAGTGTTTGTGTCAGAATCGTGCAGGTTATCGTAGTTTTATTTTTGTCAGTCTTGTTTGTTCCATCACGGCATTTATTACATTGGGGAATTTTGTATAATAGCCCAAGCAATGGCTGATTGATCTCATCGCTTTTTGTAAACTGAAGGTATACAGCAGTACTATAATAGTAATGATAATAGTAATAATAATGTATTTATTATTATTATTATTATTATTATTGCTATTTGTTCACTGTTGTATATTTTTTAAGGTCATTAATTGTCCTTTGAAGCAGTTGATATTACCTGTGTACTTTAGTTGATGAAAGTAATTACTACATGAAAATAGAAAGATTACCAAATACCCCATTTAAAATATTACCAGTATTAAAGAGCATTAGGCCTATCCCTGTAATTACACCGAAGATATTATGTATAAACCAAAAAAATGTATGTAAACTTTTGAAAATTGGGGGAGGTACAATTGTGTTATATAAAAGTGTTGTTAATGTTGATGTGGACGGGATTGAGGAGGGAGAAAAGAGTGGGGTAAGAGGATTGGGTGGAGAGAGAGAGAGAGAGAGAGAGAGAGAGAGAGAGAATGTAAGTGAATATATCTAAATAAGTGATAGATAACAGGAGAGAGAATGTAAGTGAATATATCTACATAAGTGATAGATAAATAGATAGGTAGATGGATGGATGGACGTAATGTAGGTGAATGGTCAGAGAGAGAGAGAGAGAGAGTGTTGACTTTGTATTTCCTGGTTGTGCGTTTCCTGAATAAATTTTAGACTGATTTTTATTCCCAGCGGGGTTGCGGAGAGGCAGGGAAATTGATGGGTGTGGTATTATTATTATTATTATTATTATTGTTGTTTTTGTTATTATTTTGTTCTGTTATTACAACTACTGTTTCTACTTCTGTTATTATTATTATTATTATTATTATTATTATTATTATTATTATGAAATATGTGGAAGAATGTATACATAAGGTTTGCGTCTGTATGCTGCGTGTAATCATAGTATACATCTGTGTATTGTAGGGGAGGGTATGTGATGCTATAGGTACTTACTGATGAGCATAGAGTTTGGTTTATATGACGTGAGATTATGTGGGATATATGAGTCGCCGAGATATCTCACACCAGCAGCCAATTCACCAGTTCATAGCAGTACTAGATTCCCAGTAATAGTTCCCCAGTTCATTCCTGTACCCGGTTCCCCAGTTCATATTGTTTCTGCTCCAAAGCCCAGTACCCCAGCTCTTTCCAGTAGGTATCCAGTTCATGTCAGTACTGGAGTATGTAAGGTTTTAATCCCAGTTCACGCCAGTATGTAGTGTCTCGGAGTATACCAGTTCCATGGCTCCCCCAGTACACAGTTCCTCAGTTCCTATCAGTGCCCCTTGCCTAATAATACAGGTTCTAGTCCCCTCCTTTCTAGTTCATTTCAGGAATCAGGTCCCCCAATTCATACATATCATTCCCTAGTTCATACCAGTCCCCGGTTCATAATTATCAGTTCCCGGTTCCTCCTGTTCCCCAGTTCATACTAGTCCGCAGTTCATACTAGCCCCGGTCCATACCAGTACCATTTCTAGCCCCTCCTATACAGCTCCCTCCAATACTCGATTCCCCAGTTCCCCCTCCCAGTCCCCAGTTGCCCCCAGTCCGGTCCCCAGTCCGTCCTTTAGCTGGGAGGGTGATGGCAGGCAGAGTATTGAAGGGGACAGGAGTGCACTTTTCTCCTATCAGTTTTACCGTCATTTTTCTCGTCTTCGTCTGGACTATTACCAGCCTGAGATGAACGAGGAGAGAGGAGGGGGGAAAGGAGTGGGGTATGTGGGATGGGGGTTATTGAGAAGGGAGGAGGTGTTAGGGGGAGCTTGTGAGAGGGGGTTAGGGATAGGGCGATGGTTAAGGGGAAAGAGGGCGGGGGTTTGGAGACGTAAGTTAAGACGGGTTGGAGGTGAGGAGGTAGAAGGGAGAGGAGTGAGAAAAGGGTGAGACAGAGGAAAGGATAGAAGAGGAAGGGGAGGTGTAGAGGAGTGGAGTGAAGGGATAGGGATGAGGATTTACAGAGAGAGAGAGAGAGAGAGAGAGATTGATGTGTTTCGCTCATAGAAATCCCATCATTCATTGTCCTTTTTTTATTTACAGAAGAACAGAGGAAAGAACAAATATAATAGTAAAAAAAAAATCCATACCCAAAAGTGTGAAAAACTAACCCAAAGCAAAATTTCCACACACACACTCCTCACTCTACCCTGCACAAGCTTTTTACACTTAATCCTTTGCCTCAAGCACAGTGTGGGTGGGTCTTTTCTTCATTTACTGCAGCGTGAAAGGAGTTGTTGTGAGCTGAGTGGGTGTGGGACTTTAAAAGGGGAGTATTGGATTTGGAGGAGAGATGAGTGTTTGTCTTGAGTGAGTGAGTGAGTGGGTGAGGGATTGAGTGAGTGTCTTGACTGAGTGAAAGAGTCGGGGATTGAGTGAGTGAACTTAGATGCACGTTTTGAGAGAGCGAGAGAAGGTGTGAATGACCGAGAGATCCCCAGTGTTGCGTGTGTGTGTGTGTGTGTGTGTGTGTGAGAGAGAGAGAGAGAGAGAGGCCGAAATGGTGTCAGTGTCTCAGATCAGAAATATAAGTGTGTCTGAGTTAGTATGCAAGTATTTAAGACGAGGAAGGAGGGTGTAAATATGAGATAAGATGGAAAGTCAGTGTGTGTGTGTGTGTGTGTGTGTGTGTGTGTGTGTGTGTGAGAGAGAGAGAGAGAGAGTCCGTATGCAAGTATATAAAAGAGAGGAGGGAGGGAGGTGAGTGAGTGAGTGTGTGAGTGGAATATTCAAAGCCCCGTCACTGATATTACCACAGCGGCATTCATGTTTCGCCCCTGATGACATTCTCGACGGGGATATGGCCACACTGGAAGCCTGGCTGGGTTTTAAGTGAGATGGCACGTTCTTCTCCCCTTACTTATTTCCACACTTATAAAACACGTATTTCTCGAGACACATAACACCTCTCTTGACACATCTAGAGGTGTCGTAAGAAGGCGTTATGTTCTCCCTTTAGGCATCTTGTTTCTACACATACACGTATAAAACACACATACACACACACACACACACACACACACACACACACACACACACACACACACACACACACACACACACACACACAGTGAAAAGTTACCTGTGTCTTAATGGAGTTTCTTGCATCTAATTAAACTTCTTCTCCATTTGTTGCATCTGTGTTCATTGTGGGCGTGCGTAGAGAGTGTAATTACTGCTACAACTCACTCTCTCACTTTCTTGCTCACTCACTTTCTCACTTTACCCATTTTTCATTTTCACTCATGCAATATTACCACATTCTCCCTCTCTCCCTCTCTCTCTCTCTCTCTCTCTCTCTCTCTGTCGTATGTATGTATGTTGTGTGTATGTATGATTCTCTGTCGTATGTATGTATGTGTAATGTATGTATTTATGAATGTATGTATCTGCCTGTCAACGTATCGCGCGCGCGCGCGCGCATTTCTACATTCCTGTCCATTTCTTTTCTAATTCTAAACACGTCTTATGTATATTATTTTGGTTACTGATTACCTGCCTTTGCGCACGGTAATTACTGGCACTAATACACCTGGATCCGTCGTAATTACCTGTGAGCCTAATTAGATTGGCAGCCTCCGAACATTTGACGCTGTGCCGGGGAGAGAGAGAGAGAGAGAGAGAGAGAAAGGCTTTGTGGTTTTCTGTGGTGTTATTGGGAGCGTTGGCGTCTTTGTAATTAGCGAAAACCAAATTATTTACCAGTGGGATAGTGGCCGTGAGGGGGGAGGGGGAGTCGCCGGATTTAGATTATTATTATTATTATTATTATTGTTTTTACAAGTATTTTGATGATGATGATTATATTGATGATGGTGATGAGATGGTAATGATGATTCTGATTATGACATTATTATTATTATTATTATTATTATTATTATTATTATTATTATTTATTATTATTCCCAGCCCTTATACAGCACAGGTCACTTCCAAAATGAGTGAAAACGAATAACATTACACGAACACTCTCTACTTAGAAACGTATCTCCTTTGCGTTGATGAGGAGAATTTGTTTTAACCCAGTAAATCGTCCCTAAGCTGAATTAAATCGTCCCGCAGTAGCAAGAACAGGGGCTTTATCGCAGCGGGGTGGGGGGGTAGCTCTGGCTTTTAAGGTAGATAAAATAGATACGACTGTTGGGGGAAATAAGGAAATGAAAATGCCATGATGATTGTGAAGAGGATGATGGCGCGTCCTTCAGCCTAATTGCCTCGTTATTGGGTACTTAGGGGAGAGAGAGAGAGAGAGAAAGAGAGAGAGAGAGGATGTGTGGTAATTATTTAGTGTTAGTCACTCTGAGTGATTAGAGGTTAATTAGCCTGTGTGTGTGTGTGTGTGTGTGTGTGTGTGTTTCATGGATGGCACAGAGAAATTGTAAGGAATCACTTGATAATTCGTCTGATAATAGTATTATGATTTGATAATTCGTCTGATAATAGTATTATGATTTTTTTTTTTTTTTTGTACATTTACAGACACTTCAGGTTAACGAAAAATCTCATATATTGGAGTCTGTTAACCCCTTCAGTCCGAAGACGTATTTCATTTTTATTTTTGTCATCTCCAGACAGTTTTGTGCAGCTTTAGAGAGACTGTAAATTTAGATATAGCATTAAATTTCTCACTGTATAACCTCTCCCCGTCCATTAAGAAGACCGTCTGGAAGGAGCAGGAATTAAGCAGACGTCGGTGAATGGAGGGGTTTTATGGTCATATCTCAACCCCACCCAGTTCGAAAAGTCATCCCTCTCAGCTGAATAAAATCGTCTGTATATGGAAAGAAAACGTGGCATTAAATTGCAGGTGTCAGGTAGTGGGAGAGTATGTGAAAGTCCACGGTGATAGCTACCCACGTTTCACTTACTTTGATTTGGGACGTGGCACGAAAAGTTGCATGGGAGAGCTTTGTAACGCTTTATGGGATTCGTGTTAGTAGCTTTAATCTTTGTTATCGTTATCATCACCACCGTCAGTATTATCATTGTCCTCGTCATCGTCGTCGTTAATCTTCAGCCATTATCGATCATCATCCATCGTCATCATCATCACCTGCCTCTGAATTCCAGGTTGTATTTCGTACCTGTGTTGCAGTGATGGATGCCACGTCAGTCGTCTTAATTAACAGGAGATTGCTACCCTAATTACTGTTCTGTGACTCCCTAATTACTGTGCTGTGACGTACGTATTACATTGGGAAGTTATATAATAGCCCTGTGTTTGTATAACGTTGGACTGTTGGTATTGATTGCAGAGAGGAAAGTCTAGGGGAATTGTTACAAAGATTTCGAAGACTGTTTTTTGAGGGTTTATTCTCTCTCTCTCTCTCTCTCTCTCTCTCTCTCTCTCTCTCTCTTTCCTTATCTATATCTATCTATCTGTCTATATCTATCTATCTTTAAGTCAGTCAATCTCAGTTCATGTATAGTAAGGCTTGTAACACGTGAGGATTTTGTACTGATTATTTGGAGAATGATTTCGATTTCAGCAAAATTTCTTGTATTAATCTAGTCTCTTTCTTTTTCTGCATTCGCTATGAGAAGTTTTGATAATAATAATAATAATAACAATAATAAAAATAAGTAATAATTCCACCGCCCTCCAGAGCAATTACCTTCATATCCTGTAGTTGCCATTATTGTACCTGGTTTGTTAATTAAGACTTCACAGGTAAAATGTAATTACCTGGGGAAAAAATACTTATTGTTCTCTGATATTCAAGCCAGCCCTTTTGTTTGCCTAATGGCTTTAAGTGCTTTTGGCTTTTTTATAGAGATTGGCTTTTTTCTTGGCGTGTTTTTGGTATTACTTTTAAAGGTTTTATAATGATTGGCTTCGATTTGTTGCTCTTGTGGGTGTTGTGTTATTGTCATTGCTATTGTTGGTGTTATTATTGTTATTATTAGTAGTATAATTGCTACTACTACTACTGCTACTACTAGCACCATTATTATTATTATTATTATTATTTATTATTATTACTACTATTATATGCCGTTGATAGCATTTTCGTTATTCCCCACTCCCTTTCTCTCTTCTCTTTAAGGTTTCTTCCTCCTCTTCCTCCTCCTCCTCCTCCTCGCTTGCGTGAAATCGTTCGTAGTTCAGTTTTTTTTTTTTTTTTTTTATAAATGTGTAATTACCTCTGTGCCGGGTACTTAGGAAGAGAGAGAGAGAGAGAGAGAGAGAGAGAGAGAGAGAGAGATTTAGTACAGTTTATTGGCGCACATTTCACAAGGTTTAAATGCCCTTCCTTTCTTCACACACACACACACACACACACACACACACACACACACACAGTCTCTCTCTCTCTCTCTCTCTCTCTCTCTCTCTCTCTCTCTCTCCTGTGACGTCATATAGAGAGAGGGATCCATATAGCTTTGAATACAGTAGGCCTGAGTATTGTGTGGCATTGGGAGGGCCCCGAGCTCGAGTCCCGGCTGTGGAATGGAAGTAAAAGATGTAGAGGAAAGTAGAGAGGCAGGAATGAAGGAAAAAAGAATGTCAAGAATGGAAGGATTGCTTTGGGTGGTGATTTGATGTGGTAGTAGTGTTATTATTATTATTATTATTATTATTATTATTATTATTATTACTATTTTTTTATTATTAGTTTCAAAAAATTTTCTACTTTGCTGATAGTTGACTTAAATTTATTCACAAGCTTTTCACGCCTTGTCTGCCTGTCTGTCTGTCTGTCTGTCTGTGTCTGTTTGTTTGTCTGTCTGTCTGATTGATTACGAAAAACTAATTTGAGGATGATGAATATTTTATTGGGTAACTCGTATTGACCTAATTGATTGTGTGATTAAATTTGGGTTTGAGCACGACGGAGTGTTATATTTGCTGTGTGTGTGTGTGTGTACCTGCCAATCTCTTTCTGTCTGTCTGCCTGCCAATCTGTCTGTCTGTCTGCTAATTTGTCTTTCCACACACTTCTTCCTCATCTCCTTATTTTCTCTACCAGTGTTCTTCTCTCTTTCTCTCTCTTTCTGCTCTTCTTTTCCTCCTTTCTTTCCTCTGCATTTCTTTTTACCTCCACTTTCTCTTTTCCTCATCGTCCACCTTTCTGCTGTGTCTCTTCTGTTTACACTATCCTGGTCCTGCTCTTCCTGTAACCTGAGATAGATAGATAGATAGATAGAGAGAGAGAGAGAGAGAGGGAGGACTTGGAAAGGAAACAAGTAGTAACAGGAGAAGGAGAGCTAGGGAGAGAAATGTGGATGGAAAGAGAAGTGAAAGAGAGAGAGGAGTTTGAGATGAGCCTGTAAGCTGACCTCTTGCAAGTTTCTTGTTTGAGTTGGGCTGGAGTGAGAGAGAGAGAGAGAGAGAGAGAGAGAGAGAGAGAGAGAGAGAGAGAGAGAATAGTGAAGTAAAAAATGAGGGAAAGAGTAAACAAAGTAGTGGAGAGAGAGAGAGAGAGAGGGAGGGAGACGGCAAGGAATCTTTGTAAGGGAGAGGGTGAGATAAGAGACATAAAGAAGAGGAAAGAGATAGTATGTACGAGAAGATAAGAAGGGGAGGACCATAAGATAGAGGGAGGGAAGGAAGAAAAAGAGAGGGGAAAAAAGAGCGATAGAGAGAGAACATATGAAGGAATATGACCTTGAACGAAGAGAGAGAGAGAGAGAGACGGAACGAAACATTTTATCTTCACACCTTAATTAAACAAATTAGTCTAATGCAGACAGATCTAACTTCAACCCAGCCTAATCTAACCTTAGCTGACCTAACCTAATATTAGCAAACGTAGCCCAGTATAAACTCAGAGTCAGGCTGAAATTGACCTAACTTTTGACCTAAATTAACCTAACATCCTAACCTACCCACATACTCTACCCCAGTTTAATCAGGAAGCATTATGTGGGTCACTGACAATCCCGAGTTTCACCCCCCACACCCAGACGCCATTATGGGGGAAGGGGCGCATTCTGGGGGTGAGGGAGGAGGGGGGTAAAGGAGGAGGGGGAAGGCGAATGACGTGGCGAGATTGGAGAAGGGGAAAAGAGAAGGGGTTGGAGAGGGGGTAGAGAGAGGGAATGACTCGTATGGGGAGGGGTTGGGAGGAGGGATTGGTGAGGGAGAGAAGGGTGGGGGAGCGGTTGATTAAGGGGTAAGGGGGAGGGGACGACCCGTATGAGGAGGGGTTTGGGCGAGGGGAAGGGGAAGGGGAGGGGTTCGTTAGGGGGGAGGGGGAAGGGATGACTCTTCGCTAACTAGTTGGTCTTTCCCCTTCATACTGGCGGGGAATTTTCTCTCTTTTTTTTGTGTGTGTGGGGTATTTCTATGTGTGTGTGTGTGTGTGTGTGTGTGTGTGTGTGTGTGTGTGTGTGAGGTTTATGTATTTGTGTCCTTGAATAATTGCCCTGTTTTTGTATACGTAAGAGTGCCTGTGTATGTATATCTATGAACGTGTGTATGTATGGATGTGTGTATACAGTATATGAGTATATGTATGTTTGTATGTGAGTGTTGCTTGTTTCATATGTGTTTGTGTTGATGTGGCTTGTTTGCTGTTTGGGTCAGACCAACTTGGCTTGTTAGGTCTGTGTTGGGGTAGGGGATACTGTTTCGTTTTTCCTGTGTTTGTTTTTGAAGATGAGAAGCGAGTATTGTGTGTGTGTGTGTGTGTGTGTGTGTGTGTGTGTGTGTTTGGTTTATGGTAGGGAGTTGTTTCCGTGCGCGGTATACGAGTATGTATGTATGGATGGATGGATGTAATATGTATGTGTTTTATTTTTTCCGAGTAGGCTACCTTTGCTGTGTGTGTCTGTGTGTGAATCATGTAATTAAGCTCTGTGGGCTTGTGTGCATGTGTGTGAGCGCTTATGTATGCATGCGTGCATGTTTATCCATGTACAGTAACTGGAATATCTGTTTGTGTGGGCGAGATTATTGCGGCTGTGTGCGTGTGTGTGTGTATTTATGTATATGTCCGTGTGTAGAATATTTGTGTCTGTACGGAAGCTCAGTACTGTTCAGTATGTGTGTGTGGTGGTGGTGGGGCTGTGGTTGCAACATCTTGTGCAAGGGATTGTATTTTATGCTCTAATAACGAACTCCACGTGTAACCATGTACGTAAGTGGTGTGTGTGTGTGTGTGTGTGTGTGTGTGTGTGTGTGTGTGTGTGTGTGGTGACAGGTCCAGTGCTAGGGTGTGTGTTTTATGGTACCTCTACAACATCCCGTCTGACTTTATTGCGTCTGTGTTTAGTCCTTCGCTTTTATGTCCTGGGAAGAGACGTGTCGAAGGTTGTTTTTGCTGGAGAGGGTCCGTGTCCGTATTTGTGTTCTTGTTTACTTATGTGTACCAGTTGAACACACACACACACACACACACACACACACACACACACACACACACACAGTAAGGATTTTAACATGTACTAGGCAAGGCTTGGGTTAATTACGAGTGACAGGTATCGAAATAAATATAACTGCTCGAACTGAAGACACTGTGGGGAAAATATATCACGGAATTCTCTCATTAGGTCATCAGTAATTGAAGGTCTGGCGGTTGAGATTTGGATCCATAGTACTTAAGCATTTATATATCTAAAATTAGTCTTGGAAATGCCTCCTGAATTTTGACACCCTGTAAGTAAGACTGTGAGTGGACGGGGAGGGAGTGAGCGTAGTCTTGAAATTAAAAAGATTTGTGTGTGTGTGTGTGTGTGTGTGTGTGTGTGTGTGTGTGTAATCTTTTAAGTAGATACAATTGCTGCGTGTGTGTGTGTGTTTCTGTGAATCCTTGTAATATATAACAGCTGGTATGCTTGTGTGTGTGTGTGTGTGTGTGTGTGTGTGTGTGTGTGTGTGGTTATTGAGCAAGATTATTACATATGCGTTTGTGTATCTGTGTTTCCCAGAAGATATATTGCCGCCAGGATACTCGTCTGTGTGTGGAGGGGGGGAGGAGCTGAGAGAGAGAGAGAGAGAGAGAGAGAGAGAGAGAGAGAGAGAGAGACAGAGACAGAGACAGAGAGACCTGGGGGGGGGGATGGGGGTACGGGTGTGTCTGAGGCAGGCGTGCTAGCTAGCTCGCCGCTGTCAGCCCTAGGGGTACCAGCCTGCGCCGACGCTTCTGCCTAACCCTCCTTGCCTCACCCCTGCCTTACCCCTGCCTCACCCTGGCCCCGTTGCCTCTAGTCTCATCTTTCGTGCTTTTATCCTGCTCTGGGTTGTCCCTTTTTTTTTTTTTTTTGCGTGAAATTAAAGGGTTTTCGAAAGTTTTTGTCCTGAGTATAAGAGTGACCCCGGGTTTGTTTTGATTCGGGGCGACCGTATAGAAAACGAGACATTCCACTTCGACCCGACCCTCCCCCCTCCTCCCCTTGCGCTCCGAGAGAGAGAGAGAGAGCGTTTGTGTGTGTGAGAGGGAGAGAGAGACTGGAGGGAGAGAATGTGTATGAGTTTGTATTGACTTGCCAGATACTTCCATACCCCATAATCCCTCCTTGCTGCTCATAAACTTGAGAGAGAGAGGGAGGGAAGGAGGGAGGGAGGTTGTTTAGTAGATTAAAAGATGCGAAAAGAGAAACAGTACGTAGAAACACACACACACACACACACACACACACACACACACACACACACACAGGAGTATTGCCAGAAGCTTCCATACTATGTAATCCTCATCTTACTAACCATAAAGTTTACAAGTCTCTCCCCGTTTTCTTCCTCGCCCATGAACGATACCAAAGTCACCCATTTCCCTAAGAGAGGGGGGTCTAGTCTAAACAGTAAATTTTCTGGCTGATGGTAAGAATGAAATAATAAGGGTGTTTTAATAATGATAAAGGGGATAATGGAGATTTGAGTAATGGAAATTGCCTTTATTACTAAGCTTAACAAGTATAGCGCATTTACCCGAACCAGACGAAGCTCTCATCTCTCTTGTGTCAGTTGGTTGATTTGACTAATAACCAAGGAGACTCGTTACTACCTAATAACCTAGGTCAGTCGAATTTACTACAGTCACGAGTTAGTAATGTTTAAAGTTATCCGTTTCTGTGAGATGAAAACAGACGGAGTGAAGAATGACGGCAGCAGGAAGAAAATAATTGAATGACATTATTGTACAGAAGGATTAATGGGGATTTCTTATATCATGTTCGCTACTAAATCCTCCTACGAAGTTTAATTGTTTGGCGGAAACAGGAAGTAAAATTAAGATATTCCATAGTTCTCAGGTATACTTCATTCACCTTGACTTTTTATTTTTTTTTTTCTCGTAATTTTGCTGCCTCTTACACGTAGCTCAGTGGCTGAATAAGACAATCCTTCGGCATTTTTTACACAGCACTTCTTCATGACTAGTACCGTATTTTAAAATCGTGTTACAGTTCGGGGTTCAAGATACGTGGCAGTTTTTCGCCAGGCTAAAGTGAATAGAGTATTGTTATTAACGGCTGTGTGTGTGTGTATAGGTATTAAGTGTTAGGGTGTGTCTTGTTAGAAACCATGTGTGTGTGTGTGTGTGTGTGTGTGTGTGTGTGTGAGAGAGAGAGAGAGAGAGAGAGAGAGAGAGAGAGAGAGAGAGAGAGAGAGAGAATAGAGAGGCCACCCGAGCTAACCTAATCATCTCCAAGCCTCTTCCCTGACCTCAGAATTCTTAGGACCTGACCTTGGCCTCCTTCAGACCCTTCCAGTGTGCCCTTTGAACCTAACACACACACACACACACACACACACACACACACACACACACACAGACGACATTCTCTCTCTCTCTCTCTCTCTCTAATCCATTATCCAAAAACGAAAATGACAACCTCTTCCATCCAATAACGTGTTTATTTAATTTTTAGCTTATTTTCTATTTCCGGACGATTTCCTACAGCTCAGGGGTCACTTCCGGAGGTTGGGGGGGGGGTAGAGGGTTACCTGTGGAGGTGTATAGTACCTGGGAGGACTTCTTGGCTTAAGGGATCGGACTGTGAAACCTTTACCCAGAATCGGACACATAAAAATATAGATATGGCCGTAGTATATTTTTTCCACGACAACTGAAATAAATCGGTGAGTAAAATCGTCTTCAGGCAGCCTGGTTGGAAGGAAAAAATACATCGTTGGAGGGAAGGGGTTGATTTATATCGTAGGCAAAATGAGACCTGGTAGTGAAGATTTAGGGCTTTGTGTATAGTGTTAGCAGGAACGAAACGAGAAAGTGTGGGGAATAGGCAGATGGTGGGGTGAGGGTAGGGGGAAGATGGAAGGGGAGGGGGGAGAGAGGGAGGAGAGAGGGGGATTGTGCTCTGGTCTTGCTCTCGCTGGTGGGGAGTAAGATTGATCGCTTGGGGCTAGGGAGTGGGGAGGGGGAAGGGGGGATGGTTGTACGGAAGGGAAGGGTGTGGGGAGGGGAGGGAGACGGAGAGGAGAAGGGAAGGAAGATAGGTGTAGGGAAGGGAGGGGAGGAAAGATACGGGGATGGTTGTGAGGAAGGGGAGGGGAGGGGAGAGAGTGAGAGAGAACAGTAGTGAAGGAGGGGGAAAGGTTGGGGAGGGACTGGAGTACTAGAGGGTGGTAGCGAAGAGGCAGGGAAGGGAGGAGAAAGGAGGGGAGGGCAGTGGAAAGAGCATCGTCGTGAAGGATAGTTGTACGCAAAGAAGAGAAAGAGAGGGGAAGGAGGGGAGGGAAAGGAGAGGAGGGCAGGGAAGGGGAAGAAGAGAGAGAATGAAAGGTCAGGGAGGGGAGGGGAGAGACCAAAGTGAGGGGAGAGAAAGTTTTTGGGCAAGGATGAGAAATGATGGAGGGGAGGGTGTTGAGGGGAGTTATGAAGGGGAGAAAAGGGGAAGGAGATGAGGGGAGGGAGAGGAGAGGAAGTGGAGCAGTGAGGGTTGGGAGTGGAGAGGTAAGTGGCATGTGAGGATAGGTAGGATAAAAGTGTGGAGAGGGGAGAGATCGAAGAGTGAGGGGAGATGAAGGGTACGGGCGTGGAGGGGAAATGAGAGAGGGGGAGAGAAGAGGGGAAAATCAAGGTCAGGGGAAACCGGTGTAATGGATGCCGGTGAGAGAGAGAAAGAGAGAGGAAAGGTGTGCGTGGTTAAAAAAAGGTGGAAATTCGAGAGGGGAGACGCACTGGAATTATGGATGAGAGAGAGAGAGAGAGAGAGAGAAATGAGTAGGAAGGAATGGATGAACAAGATAGGGAAGTGACTAAATGATGGATGTTTGGAAATGGGAGCGGTATGAAAATGGGAGAAGTATTGAAATAGGGGAGGTATGGTAGGGGTAGGGGTGTGGTAATGGTAGTGATGGATATGGGAGAGTAATGGGAGTGATGGTGATGGTAGGGGTATGGTAGTGGGATAGGGATGGGAGAGTGGATACGTGTTCCTGGGATTGGTAATAGAGAATAGAAGAGGGAGATGAAGGCAGGGGATTGGTTAGAAAAAGAGAGAGAGGGGGGGGGGAGGCTAGAGAAAGAGTGGATTAGTTGTACGTTAGGTTAATCGCTTCACGGCGTTAGGTGTCCCATAATCCCAGTAATCCCCTGTCACCACCACCACCACCACCACCACCATCCAGACCTCCATATCTATAATACAGAATATAAATAGTCGTACTGAAGAAACAAATAAAGACTAACGATTTCAAAACAGTGCCTCTCAAAAAAAAAAAAAAAAAAAAATCAATCGCTAGAAAGATTAAAAACAAAACAGGATATGACAGTGGAAGGGTTAATTTTTTTTTTTTTTTTTTGGGGGGGGGGGGTTTGACGAAAAATCCAGTGAAAAATAAAAGAGAAATCGTCTGGTGATAGCAAGACTGATGAGATGGTACTGAAGGGTTGAGGAGAAATTGATTTAAGGGGAGACTGAGTGGGAAATTGGAGAAGCCTTGAGAGAGAGAGAGAGAGAGAGAGAGAGAGATTTCTGAAGGCCATTTTGATTTTCTAAGATATTAAAGAGAATGGATGTTTTTGTCCTTGGTATTGTGTGTGTGTGTGTGTGAGAGAGAGAGAGAGAGAGAGAGATATATAGAGAGAGAGAGAATGCGTCTAAAAATGAGAGGGAGAATGTGAAAGGAGTTAGGTTACATGTGGCAAAGAAAAAGAGAGAAAAGAGGAAGATGAAAGGAAGGATACAGAGGTAGAGGAGAGGATGCAGGAAGAAAAAAAAGAGAGTGAGAGAGAGGGAGAGATGCACTGGAGAGAGGATAATTGAGGAGAAGAGAGGAGGAGGAGGTAATGGGATGGAAGGAGAGAGAGAGAGAGAGAGAGAGAAATGCTTAATGAAGGAAAGGAAAAGAGGAAAGTGTAGGGATGAGGAAAGGAAGTAAAATACCTGGAGGCCAAAGACAGAAATAGTCACGATAAAAGATGAAGAAGAGAAAGTTTTGTTGGGAAGAGATTGAGAGAGGGAGAGTTTGGGAAATCATGAGAAGGATGATGATGATGATGATGATGAACGAATTAGAAAAGGGAAAATAAGGGGAAGAAAATGAGGAGAGTGGGGGATAAAAATGTAGAGTGAATGAAGAAGAAAACAGTGAAGAAAAATGAATATGGAGAGGGAATGAAAATGGAGGAAGAAAACTGGAGAAGAGAAATGCCGGGAGGAAGGAAACGGCGGAAATGAGAGAGAGAGAGAGAGAGAAACTACCTCGTGAAAATGATAGCAGAGACGACGAGTGAAACTGAGGGAGCAGAGAAACAGAGAGAGAAATAACAAGATCAAGGCGAAAGGGGGAGAGAGAGGAGGAGGGAGGAAGAGAGTAAGAAGAGCGGGAGCCATCCAGAGAGAGAGAGAGAGAGGTTCCAGTCGACCCTTCTCCAGCTCTCGCTCTCTCCCAGTCGGTGGCTTTCGCTGCCATTGAGAGGGTGACAGTCGCTCCAGCCTCACACCCGAGAGCTTACCGCAAGTCCAATTGCTCAAGGGAACCAGCCCCTAACCACTACAAGGTTGGGACGAGGATAGAGAAAAGAGAGAGAGGGAGATAGAGTTTGGGGAGTGAGAGAAGAAAAAGGGAGAGAGTAAGAGAGAGGATTCGGGTAGCCATTTTCCCGGTGCCCCGAAAAACTAGTGGATTTTTGACCGTTGCGTTGTGGTGCTAACTCACTCCCCACTCCCCCATTTTGTGCTGTGGTGGTGGTGCTGTTAGCGGTGTTGTGATGTGCTGTGGAGTTTTTCATAGTTACCCTTGCAGAGTAAACAAATATATATACGGTTTCTAATAGGAGTCTGAACTCATATTTTCTTCGATTTTATTCTCATTGCTCTTGGAAAATCGAGGTGGCTGTGTGTGTGTGTGTGTGTGTGTGTGTGTGTGTGTGTGTGTGTGTGTGTGTGTGTACCTCAATCGAACGCCTGTGGAAGAAACAGAAGAAAGATGTGGAATGTGAAGGAGGATAATACCGATCTGAGGAGAAAATATCGAAAAAATAATAATCACGCACAGGAACGGGAAAATGAACCGATGAAAAATATTGCCTTTGTAGACAGGGAAAGGAATGCCAATGCGGGAAAATTTGTGCTGAAGAGCGAAAAATAGTCCGGAAAAACAGGCTGAGCCAAATTAGAGAATATCCGTGAAAGGTAAAACATGATGCCGACTAAGAGGGTGAAAAGCCATCTCATGTGGAAGGAAAGAAAAAGGGGAAGAGAAAAAGATATGCTATTTTGGTCCCGTTGGAGCTGAAATTTATGCCATAGAAATAGTGTTCTTAGCAAAGTCGCCAAAAACGGTGGAACAGATTGATAAAAAGAAAGGAAGGAACAGATGTGAGTAAGGAAACAAAAAAACACAATTTATCTTGGTCACTGACAACGCCGAAGTGAACGGCACAGTGTTATCAGACAAATACCTGATAAAATGTGAAACGAATTACCTAGCGAAACGAAAAAGTCATGTGATGTGGAAAAGGGGAGAAAAAAACTTAAAGCTGAATCGATTTAGTCCCCGACAACGCCATAGTGAACACGAGGAGACATTGTAATAAGATAAATCGCCGAAAATGATGGTTAAGGCGAGAATGCTCTCTGGAAAAGGAAAATTTAGTAGGAAGCCGAATCGATTCAGACCCCGAAAACGCCGAAAGATTAGGGTGTAGAGGGAATGCGTGTGGTGTTGTGGTGAAGTGGTGTGGTGGTGGTGGTGGTGGTGAGGGAGGTGTGGCGAACAAGTGTGGTGATAAATGAAGCCTGGAGTGATGAATTGTTTAATGATTTTGTGTTGCGCAATCGTACCACCACCACCACCACACCTCTGTCTCGCAACCTCACTCACTCACTCACTCACTCACTCACCACCACCACCTGCACCACCACCACACCTCTATGTCACAACCTCACCCACTCACTCACCACCATCACACCTCTCTCACAACCTCACCATCTCACTCACTCACCACGCCTCTCAACCTGCCTGCCTTAGTCACTCATTCACCAGACGTCTCTCCCAGCCTTCCTGTCTGCCTCTTACTTGCTGTCTCTCACCCACACTTCTCTTAGTCTGCCTGTCTGCCTCTCACTCACTCACTCACTCGCTCACATACTCTCTTTACGTGTCTGTCCGCCTCATTCACTCACTTCCACAGCTCTCAACCTTTCTGCCTTTCACTCACTCACTCTCACAATTTTCTCTTTCAACCTGCCTGTCTCCCCTCACTCACTCACTCACCTACCAACTATTGTCACTGCCATTACGCTACCATGACTTACTACCATGCCTCCTCCATCACCACCATAATTTTCTTTCACTTCTACCTGCCTTCCATTAGACTACCATATTGTCATTACCACCATACATTTTCCTGCCCTTACCCTCACAGTCAGTACCATAATTTTTCTCATGCCTACTTAACCTGCCCTCCAACCTGCCTTCTCCCCTACCATAACTACCATGATCCTGGACGTAAGGGTAGTGTTAGTGTACATGAACATTCTCTCTGCTACCATATGCCTGCCCTACCATTTTCTACCATTCTTCTTGCTTCCTCCTCCATAACCAGCCCCTGCCACCATGGCCCCCCAACTACCATTAGGGTATTTTTCCACCATTATATACTATCATACTGCTATCGTCACAGTTGCCACTAATACCACTACCATTGGCTTCCACATCACAACCATGGCCTCCCAGCTACCATTCTACTACCATTGTTCCACCATTAGTTACTACCATACTATTACCATCCCAACCACTGCCATTGTACCCCGCAATCCTGCTCTGCGACATCCCATCCACCATAATAATTCACTCATGGTACCATTTTTCAGTACCATACTATTACTACTACTACTACTACTACTACTATCGTGGCCACACTCCTCTACCATTCTATCACAACTGCTACCATACTTCTTACCCACCACCACCATCTTC
>NC_137051.1:2200000-2225000 GCF_032717465.1 Coenobita brevimanus
TGTATGAGTCTGGAGTGTAGTGTGTATCTGGAAGTACTTTTGGCTACATATTATAGTTTTTAATTGCTATAATGTCAACCTTGGAAATCATTATAGGATTGAAGTACTATAATATTGGCCGTCTATATCTTAAACCATTATCGGAAAATCATATTGGGTAAGGATTGTCATATGTAGCTGGAAGTATTGCTTGAACGTGCTATTTAATTGGAATAATATCGGGAAATTAAATCGGGTAAGGATTGTTACACATAATCGGGAAAGGATATCGGATAAGGATTGTGACGTATCTGAAACTGGAAATTATAATGGATAAGGATTGTTACAAATAAGAGATTATATCGGATAATGATTGTTACGTGTAATCGGGAAATTTTATCGGATAATGATTGTTACTTATAATCAGAAAATTATATCGGATAAAAATTGTTACATAGCTGGAACAGGAAAGTATATCGGATAAGGATTGTTGCGTATAATCGGAAAATTATATCGGATAAGGGATTGTTGCGTATAATCAGGAAATTATATCGGATAAGGATCATTACGTACCAGGAACTATAATTAGAAACACGTACTAAACAGAAATACAATCAGGAAGTTATATAGAAAAACGGGTACAGGAAATACCTTAGATCTGGAACATATAATTCAACTTGGATGCGATAATCTGCGAAAGGGGATGCTATAATCGGCCTAAGCTCCCTATAACAACGCCTCGATGTAGTGAAGGAGTTATAGCAAGACACAGAGAGAGAGAATTACACCCAAAGGAATCCGTGGAGTGTATTGGTGTGGATGTGGGTGTAGCTGTGGGTGTGGGTGTAGGAAAGTGCCCCACACCCACATGATAGAGGAAAGGTGAGTGTTTTCCCCTTCATATACACCCCAGTCTTGGCTATATGCAAGGTTTTTATTGTGTATCGTTATCGACTAATAATCGTGTATACTTTGTCATTATCGTACAACGAGTCATGTATACACCATATCGTATAGAGAGTATTCGTGTATACAGTATGTTATCGTATAGGGGGTTGTGGCTTTCCCTTTCTCTGTTATTATCACTATTTATCACCATAGTATACAGTATATCTTTTATCTTCTATGGAGTTTTGGCTTTCCCTAATCTCATTTATTAGTATTTATCATTATTGGAAGTACAGGTTTATTTATTCTTTATTAATGTTACTTACAATTAAAGAGATTCGTTGCTCTTTTTATTTTATTTAAGTGGTATTTGGAATTTCAAAAATTTCATGTTGTAGGGAACTATTTTCGTATTATTTTTTGGAAAGTTATAGATTTTTTTTTTTTTTAATAGCAAACTTTGGCTTTTTACTCATCTTCATTAAATTCTGTAGATATATATTTCGGGAGTTGTAGCCGCTCTCTCTCTCTCTCTCTCTCTCTCTCTCTCAGTATTTAGGGGTGGTGGTTGGAGTTAAAGTGGCCCGGTCCAGATACGCTCCAGTGTTGCCTTATTGTTTGCTGGGGGCCTGTTTGCGGGGATGTTGTTTGACTTCGTTTATATGTGATACCTTCTTAGTTTTTGCTCTTGTTTTTCATTTTCTTCCTCTTGTTTTGTCTTTTCCTGTTTTGTTTTTTCCTTTTTTCTTGTTTTTCGTTTCCTTTCAAAATTTTTCGTTTTTCGTGTTTTTTTTCCTTTTTCGTGTTTATCTTTTCCTTTTTTCTTAATTTTCTCTCTCTCTCTCTCTCTCTCTCTCTCTCTCTCTCTCTCTCTCTCTCTCTCTCTCTCTCTCTCTTTTACGTATGATATGGTCTTTTGGTAATGCACTTTTTTAATATGACATTTTAAATTTGATGCTTCAGTTTACACACTTCATGTTTTATTTATTTATGACACAACATGACACACTTTAGTACATGTGACACCTCTGTACATGTAATGATTGGTGTACATGTGGCACTTTTTACATACGGCTTTATTACAAGTGACACGTTCTTTATATGTAACACGTGCCACTTCGTTGTTTACACGTGTCACTTTTTTGTTTATATGTGTCACTTTTTTGCTTATATGTGACACTTTTTTGATTCTGCCTTTTTTTTTTTTTTTTTTTTTTTTTTTTTTTGACGACACTTTTACATGTGCCACTTTTTTTTTTTATGCCACTTTTTTTTTTTACATGTACCACTTTTTCCATTTTTTTTTTTTTTTACACATGACACTTTTACTTATGATACGTTTTTGCTTGTGCCACTTTTTGTTCATCAGGCATTGCTTGTTGTTATTGATTCTTGTTGTGTTGTTGGTACTGGCGCTTGGATGGGCGTGACTTTTATTATTCTTGTTATTTTTATTTTTTCTTCTTTAGTTTTATTATTTTTGTCTTTTTATTTTCTTGTTCATCACGTGCATTGTTTGGATCCACGTGGTATATATATATTTTTTTTCATTCTTCCTGTTCGTATTCCTTCCCTTTTTCTTCTTCCTCCCTCCCTCTTTGCTCCATTCTTCTTCTCTCCTCCCTCCCTCTTTTCTCTCTGTCTTCCCTCTTTACCTTCTTCCTTTTTCCCTTTATTTCTCCTCCTTCCTGTCAGTGATCCCCCCCTCTCTCTCTCTCTCTCTCTCTCTCTCTCTCTCATCTCTTTCCTGCATCTCACCTTCCTCTTCCTCCTTCCCTCTATTTTTTCTCTCATCCCCTGAATTGATCGACAGGGGAACGCTGCTTTATCTCTCCCACATCTGGCAGGGAGAGAGAGAGAGAGAGAGAGAGAGAGAGAGAGAGAGAGAGAGACAGGCCAGACAGATAGACAGTGGGGGGGGGGGCGCAGGCAGGAGGAACTCAGCAAAAAACCTAAGTCCAATTAAGCTGACATTGACAAAAAAATGGAGGGGAAAAGACGTAAGATTTAAAGGAATCCAAAATCTTTTATGAAAGCCTGGAAGGGGAGTTCAAAATTTTAAAAAGCATTACACCCAATTAGATGGAATTCAAAATGGTAACCATGCGAATTCAAACACGTATTAGCACAGCATTTCACACCCAATTACCGATGGAATTCAAAATATTAACCAGGGGAATCCAAACACATATCAACATGGTCTTACACTGTGAATCCAAACCTTATAAATCTCTGAATGCTAAAACCTCCTTATAGAAGTAATCCAAAGGTAATTCAAAGGTCCATGGCAGTGAATACAAGAATGTGTGAATCCAAAGGGTACTTCTAAATTGCATCCCTAAATGAATGAAGGCAAAATCAGTTTATAAGATCAGTAAATCGAAAAATAAATAAATAAATAAATAAATAATTTGTTTTCAGGATAATTTTGAATGAACTGAGAATCCACTGAACGACAATGAATCAAATCCTTAATAAATTAGAAAATCTTTAAATAAAAATAAAGTGAATTAAAAGAAAGTAAGAGTAAACCAAGAAATCAGTAAAGCAAATATTAAACTTGAAATAGATGTAGTGACGAGTAATTAGTTAAAGGAATCAGTGAGATGTGTAAACTCAGTAATAAGAACCAGTAAGAACACACACACACACACACACACACACACACACACACACACACACACACACACACACACACACACACACACACAGTAAACCCCGAGTGTATATTTCAAGTGCAGTGTTGACTTAGAGGGTTTGAGTGTAAGTGTATTCGACTGACTGAAGTGCCACTCCATCACAATATTGACTGGAGGCGATGGTCGAGTGGTAGGGTCCTCCTTCAGGGGTCAGGTGTGGAGGCTAGGTGAGGCAGGTGTGTGTGTGGGGAGGGGGTATGGGAGTGAATTGCGGGTTTGGGTGGGTGGGTGGGTGAATTGTGTGTGTGTGTGTGTGTGTGTGTGTGTGTGTGTGAGAGAGAGAGAGAGAGAGAGAGGAGTGTTGACAGAGGCAAGTGCTTGACATCGCCACCCTTCCTGTCCATTTCCTTTCCCTCCTCCCTTCCCCCTCCCCCTCCCCCTCCCCCTCCCTTCCCTCTCCACTGCAGGTCAAAGCAAGGGGAGATGAGGGAGGGGTGAAAGTGATAGGGAGGCATTCTCTCTCTCTCTCTCTCTCTCTCTCTCTAAGCCACAACATCATATCATTTCAACCCCAAATTAAATCCAATAATTCCTTGCATATAGCCAAGTTCCTTTATAAATATTTAGATACAGTAATGCCCTGTGTATGTTTATGTATATCCCCATTGAAATATACTGTGATATACTCTAAGCCTGTATATAATGTGTCGGATATATCGCTCTCTGTGGTGCTTCGGTAAGTAGGGTTGCCTCTAGTGTCAGGTATAATGTATATGTTGATTTATAATGACATACTTCCGGATATATTTTTCCTTTCGGGTTCTTTCTGTCTGGTAATGGGGTATATTCTCGTATGTTTGATTTGTAGAGTATGATGGTATATTTGTGGTATGCTTTTGCGTGTGGTTGTTGTGTTTTTTTGTAAGTTACGATATACTTCTTGGTTCATTCATCTTGCTGGTATTGTCGTGTGGAGTATGCTGGTATATTGCGTGTATTGTTTTATCGGGTACCGAGAATATTGGATTTTTTTTCTTTTGAGTAGCGTGGTTGTATGCTTTGATGGTGTAAGGTATTGTATTGATGATTTTCATGGGGTGTTGTATTTCTGGAATGGACTACAGTACAGTGTTTGGTTGTGTAGTTGAGGTGTAGTGTATGTGGAGCTGGGTGTATCTGTAAGTGTTTCCAGGGTGTGGTTGTGAATGTGGTGTTTTAATAATGGATGTGGTCGTGTTTTAGGGTGTAGTGTATGTGTATCTGTGTGTATGTATGGTTGTTTGAAGGGCGTGTTTGTGAATGTGGTGTTTTAATAAAGAATGTCGTAGTACTGAAGGCGGAGGTGACACCTGGGAAAGATTACCTGTGGATGATGGAAAGGGTAAGAAAATGAGTGGAGTGAGGGGAAGGGATGATGATGAAGAAGAGGGGTAAACAGAGGGGAGATGATGAAGTGGGTGATAAGGGGAAGGGAGGAGAGAAAGAAAAGGGAGAGAGGAAGGAAGGATCGGGAGAGAGAGAGGAAAGAAAGGAAGGGGAGGGAAGGAAGGAGGGATGGAGAGAAAGGAAGCTGAGGGAAGGATGGAGGGATGGAGAGAGAGGAAGGGGAGGGAAGGAAGGAGGGATTGAAGAGAGAGGAAAGGGAGGGAAGGAAGGAGGGGTACGGAGAAAGGAAGGGGAGGGAAAGAAAGAATGATGGAAGAGAGAGGAAGGGGAGAGAAGGAAGGAGGGATGGAGAGAGAGGAAGGGAAGGGAAGGAAGGAGGGATGGAAGAGGAAGAAGAGGAATGGGGGACAAGGACGTGGTGGAGAGGTTATTGGAAGAAAATAGTAAAAAGTTAAATAGATTAGAGGAGGAAGAAGGAATCGTAAAGAAGAATAAGATAAGTTTCCTGTAGTTTCTTTGCTAATAAGTTTCTCTCTCTCTCTCTCTCTCCACCAAAAATAATATTAATAAGCTTTTTTCCTGCACTTTTTTTTATCATCCTCATTTCCCGGAACAATTACGAACACTGTCATGATGCTCGTTAATATTATAGGCTCACCACACACACACACACACACACACACACACACACACACACACACACACACACACACACACACACACACACACACACACACACACACACACACACACACACACACACACATTTCAGCCTGAGGGATAGGGAACTTTGGGTAGGAGTCCCCTGTGTGTGTGTGTGTGTGTGTGTGTGTGTGTGAGAGAGAGAGAGAGAGAGAGAGAGAGAGAGAGAGAGAGAGCTGGCATTGATTAAAACTTGGAACAGCATTTCGAGTGGATGCTACTGTTGGGGGGGGGGGGAGAAGTGGGGGAGGAGGGGAAAGGAGAGAGAAGTGTGAAGGGAAGGGGGAGGAGAGAAGTGAGGGGGAAGAAAATGGATGGGGGAGCAAGAAGTGAGGAGGAAGAGAAAGGCAGTTGGAGGTGGAGAGAAGCGGAGAGGATGCGGAAGGACGAGGGTGATGAAAAATGGAGAGAGAGCGTTTGGAAGGGAGGGAAAAGAGGAGGAGGGGAGTAGGAAAGAGGGAAGAGAAACAGGGGGGGAGGGGAGAAGAGAGGCGAAGTAAGGGGAGAATGAAAGAAGGAATTAGGAAGGAGGGGAGAAAATAAAGGGAGGGGGAAAGAAATGTGTGAAAGATGAGAGAAGAAAATGCTAAGGAGAGAGAAGGGAAATGAGAGGTGGGGAGGAGAGGGAGGGAGGGGGGAGTAGGGTGAGGGAGAGATGGGTGAGAGAGAGAGAGAGAGAGAGAGAGAATGGAAGAGGAGCAAGAAGAAGGAAGAAGGGAAAAGCGATAACGAGAGGTGAGAGAGATAAGAGGAAAGAGGTGTGGAGGAAAGGTGAGATTCTTAACAGGAAATGAGGTAGAAAGAGAGAGAGAGAGAAGGAGGGGGAGGTGAAGTGAGAGAGGAATATGAAGGAGAGAAAAATGAGAAGAAAAGCGATAAAAAGGGAAGCTGGAAGACAAAGACAGAGCAGTAAGGAAGGGAAGAGAGAGAAGAGGAGGAAGAGGGGAGGAGGGGTGTGGAAGGAAGGAGGGAAGAAGAGGTGGAGGAGGAAGGATGGGGGAAGTGTAGATGAGGGAGAGTGGAGGGAATGAAGGAAGGAGGGGTGTGGGAAGAAGGAAGGAAGGAAGGAAGGAGGGGCGAAGGAGTGATGGAGGAAGGAAAGAGTGATGAGGAAGAAAGATTGATGGAGTTAGGGCGAGGCGGCAGATGACAGGTAGATTAGAGAGAGAGAGAGAGAAGCCTTATTAGCGGTAATTAGCCGTAATGAGGGCAATTACAGTACAGTCGTGTGTGTGTATCTTAATTGGTACATAATTAAGTATACACCGCCTAGACGCACACTGATAAACGCACATGAAGGTATACATGTACAGATTTTGATAGCACATGGTAGGTCTCTCTCTCTCTCTCTCTCTCTCTCTCTCTCTCTCTCTCTCTCTCACACACACACACACACACACACACACACACACACACACACACACACACACACACAACCTTTTTCTCACATCTTGTCTCCTTCAGTTCATCTCCCTCCGTCCCCACTCCCTCTCTGTTTCTCCCTCCCTCCCTCCCTCCCTCCCTCTTCTCCTGTCACTCTCCCTCTCTTTCTCTTCCCACACACCCTCCTGATGATCTCTCTCCATTTTCTTTACTCTCATTCTGTCCATCTTTCTTTCTCTCTCTCTTTACTCTCACTTTCTTCTTCCTTCTCTTCTTGCTCTCATTATCTTTTTTTTCCTCTCTGTCTCTCACTTTCTTCCTCCTCCCCCCATCTTACTCTCCCTCTAACTTCATTGTAACTACTTTTCTCCCTCCTGTCCTTCCCTCCTTCCTTCCTTCCTTCCTTCCTTCCCAACCACTTCTCAAAACTCTCCCTCGCATTCTTTCTCCCTCTCCTTCCTTCCACGGACTCCCTCCTCCCTCCGTCCTTCCTCCCACCAACTACTCCCTCCCTCCTCCCTCCCTCCCTCCCTGCCTCGCGTGTTGTTATTTTTCTCCCTTATCTTCTCGCCTCCTGCATTTTAAATTTCTTCTTCCTTCGTTATCTCTCCCTCCATTCTTTATCTTCTCTCTCTCTCTCTCTCCCTTCCATTATCTTCACCCTCCTTCTTTTATCTTCTCTCCCTCCTTCCTTTATCTTCTCTCCCTCCTTCCTGTATCTTCTTTCCCTCCTTCCTTTATCTTCTCTCCCTCCTTCCTTTATCTTCTCTCCCTCCTTCCTGTATCTTCTCTCCCTCCTTCCTTTATCTTCTCTCCCTCCTTCCTGTATCTTCTTTCCCTCCTTCCTTTATCTTCTCTCCCTCCTTCCTTTATCTTCTCTCACTCCTTCCTTTATCTTCTCTCACTCCTTCCTTTATCTTCTTTCCCTCCTTCCTGTATCTTCTTTCCCTCCTTCCTTTATCTTCTCTCCCTCCTTCCTGTATCTTCTTTCCCTCCTTCCTTTATCTTCTTTCCCTCCTTCCTTTATCTTCTCTCCCTCCTTCCTTTATCTTCTCTCCCTTTTCTTTATCTTCTCTCCCTCCTTCCTTTATCTTGTCTCCCTCCTTCCTTTATCTTCTCTCCCTCCTTCCTTTATCTTGTCTCCCTCCTTCCTTTATCTTCTCTCTCTCTCTCCTTCGTGTATCTTCATTTTTTCTTTCCTTTTCTTTCTCCTCTCCATTCATCTAGTATTCTTTACTTTTTTTCCCCTTTTCATATTTCTTCCATATTTTCTTCATCCTTTCAGCATTTCCTTCATTCTTTCCCTCGTCATCCTCCTTTCATCCATTTTTTTTTATATTCTCATTTTCATTTCCTCATTCATTCATTTTTGTCTACATCCACCTCTCCTCTTCCCTCACTTTCTCATTTCCTCTTTCCCTCCCTTCCGTCTTCCCTTTATCCCTACCATCTACCTTTCCTCCCTCCCTCCCTTCCTCCTTCCCTCCCTCCCTCCCCTCCTTATCTTCCGTCCTCCTTCCCTCCCTTCCTCCTCCTCTTTCATCCTCCTTCCTTCCATCCCTCCATATCCTTACTTCTCCCTCCAACCTTCCACTAATCCCCTACCCCCTCTCCTCCCCCCTTCACCTCCCTACGTCTCACAGTTCTAACTCACTTCCTTCCTCCTCCCCTCTTCTCCTCCTCCTCCCCTCTTCTCCTCCTCCTCCCCCGCTCCCCCCCTTCGATCTATGCGATATTGATACTGCCCTGACCAGAGTACAGGGGGGGGGGAGAGGATGGAGGGGGGGAAGGAGGTGAGAGTGGAATGTCAGAACGGCTACTGTCTCTCTCTCTCTCTCTCTCTCTCTCTCTCTCTCTCTCTCTCTCTCTCTCTCTCTTTTCACACACACACACACACACACGCCAAAATGTCATTGTACTGAAGACTTTGTAACCTTACTGGGTGTTGGAAGTGGGGGGGGGGGTTGCTGCACACACGCACATAAGCTTACATACATACATACATACAAACATATACATAACAGGCTTTCTTTGATGCACACACGCACACAAGTACACATTCGTATATACTGACACACATGAACGCACACACTGATTCATACGTTCATGTCACGCGGACTTTCTTCATCGTCACGCACATAAGCTTACATACATGCATATTGAAACACACACACACACACACCTCCCCCCCCTCTCTCTCTAATTCTGCCTATTACGCGTGGAAAACAGCGTGGGTCAATACACTGTTAATAGGTAATAGGATGAGGTATACACAGCAACACATCACACGCGTATTTCTCTTTGGTATTCATTTTGTCAATACATTTTTAATACTTGATGGCCGAACAGAAGCGCTACAACGTTCACACACGCACACAAGACGTTAATACACACACACACACACACACACACACACACAGACACACAGCATAAAAATTACCTTAAATCAATACACTATTAATACGGAATACGCGAGCACACACACTTTTGTATTCCGTATTTATCGGCATGAGATCCGTCAGTCCTTCATCTCGGAGGGAGAGTGACAGCCAGAGCGAACCTTTGCTCATGCCAACCAAGTACGAATGTGAAATTGTGTAGTGTGTGGATCAGTGAAGTAAGATTGGTATGGTATGGTGTGGTGTGTGGTGTGTGAGTGGATCAGTGAAGTAAGAGATGTGTGGTGTGGTGAAGTGTGGTGTAACAGAAGAAACACAGGTAAAATTGAGGTGTATGCACTAACGAACTACCTATTGTGTTGTGTGGCACCCTGGAATATTGGCTAGGTGGCTGAGTAATAGGGAAATCCAGGTGGTGTCCGTGCAGTAGAGGTCAGTTTATCCAGGTACCGGAAATGGTTACCTTCATGCATGCCATTTACTGTCCCTTCATCCCGTTTTTCTTCCCGTGTTTGGGCTTCTGGTGCTTCCTCCTTGTCCTCTATAAAAAAAGAATAATGGAAATGTTGTTTTTATTATTATCATTGTTATTATTATTATTATTATTATTATCACGATTAGTATATGTTTTTTTTATTGTATGTTCTTATTTTCCCTGTCATTCTCTCCCTTTTCCCTCTGCATTTCCATTATTCCTTCTTCTTTATTAATGTTTTTCTTTTCCAGACACTCTTTCAGTTCTTTTCTCAAATATTTTTCTTTCTTTTTCACCATGTATTTTCCTGAATTTATTTTTTCTCGTTTTATTACTTTTTGCCAGCCACGCATGTTCCTCAGTTTTCTTATTTTCTCCTCACTAAGCTGGTCCAAAGTCCCCTTTTGCCTCTGAGCCTCCCCATTTATTATTTATCCAACCTTTACCTCGTCTCCCTCTCTTCGTTATCACTTTACTTTAACCCTTCCTTTATTATCCTTATTTTCCAAGCCTCTGATCTCCAGTGGTCGATATATCTCTTGTATTATCATCAGCCTTTACCCCGTCCTCCTCTCCTCTTTATCACTCTTTACTTTCTCTCTCTCTCTTTATTCATCTTTATTTTCCAAGCTTCATAATTCTCAGGGTTGGATTTTCTCTTCTATTTTTTTTTTGTAACTAATTGAAGACGATTTTATTCAGCTGAGAGAGTCATGAGAACCTGAGTTTTATTTTCTTTAGTCCACCTTTCTTTCTCCTTCGTCCCCGTTTTCGTTCATTTCTTTAACCTTTTTTCATCTTTCATTTTTCTTCACTCGTTTTCTCTGACCAGTGTTTTTATTTTATTATTTGATATGTTTTAATCCTCTCCCTTTCTTTCTCTGCCAAATTTATCATCTACAGTGTTTCTCTCTCTCTCTCTCTCTCTCTCTCTCTCTCTCTCTCTCTCTCTCTCTCTCTCAAGCACACACTCCCGCCTTCATTTGACAAACAACATTGTCCATACAGAAGACGGCCTCGTATTTTGCTGAGAGAGAGAGAGAGAGAGAGAGAGAGAGAGAGAGAGAGAGAGAGACGTATTAAAGAGAAAAGAAAGCGAAAATTACCACGATTGAAAAGGAAAAAAAACGAGAGAAAAGTAAAAAAAAAGAGAAAGAGAAATGATAAAAGGGATGAAGAGAAGATAGGAGGCAAGAAATTAGCACAGAGTAAAGGAGAAGGAATAAAGAAGGAAATAAAAAAAGGAGAAGAAGGAGGAGGAGGAGATTTATGAATGGAGAGGGTAGAAGGGAAAGTTGTAGAGATGGTGATGATGATGGGAGAAGGGGATGTGTGTGTGTGTGTGTGTGTGTGTGTGTGTGTGTGTGTGTGTGTGAGAGAGAGAGAGAGAGAGAGAGACTTTAAAACGGATTGTATTTTTATCCCGTGTTTTGATACTAATGTGTTTGCATCGATTCCGTGTGTGTGTGTGTGTGTGTGTGTGTGTGTGTGTGTGTGTGTGTGTGTGTGTGTGTGTGTGTGTGTGTGTGCGTGCGTGCGTGCGCTCGCGCCTTGTTTTTCTGCTGGGTGAGTGAAGTGAGGATTGAATTAGCCTGTTTGCGTGTTTGGTTGGTTAAGGCAGCTTAGGTTGGTTAGTCTGTTTGTGCTGTTGTGTTGTGTGTGTGTGTGTGTGTGTGTGTGTGTGTGTGTGTGTGTTTTGAATTTACCAGTGTTATCTGCTAATTGTTAAAGGTATTATCAGCAGTATCTTCATGTTCAACATTATCATCATCATCATCAGTCAAACCACCACCACCACCACCATCATCATTATCATCATCATCATCATCAAATCCACGTGACCCCACTTAATTACCCAGGGCGTCATTAGGCAGGCGTGAGCGAGCCCTAATCACCTCCAATCCCTTACCCTCCTTCACCTGGATTTACCTCGCGCCTCATTCAATTAACTTCTTTAATACCATCACGTTTCTTTTAATTATCTCTGCTATTTTCCGTCGATTTTAGCCTACTTAGGGCACACTTTTAGAATTGGAGGGACAGGGTGTAGGTATGGTTTGGTTAAGCTGGGTTAGGTGAGGTTTGGACAGGTAAGGTGAGGTTTAATTAGGTTAGGTGAGGTGTGATTTGGTTAGATCAGGTAGGTTAATTGTTGCGTAGGGTTAATTAGTGGGTTTGCGTATTTGCATGTTAGTTTATTAAGATACATTTAATTTTGTCGTTGTGTTTATATACCGTAAGTTCATTAAGCACAGGCATATGATTTTTTAGAATTTATCACATACACTCACAGGTTTATTTCTGTTTATCATACACAGGGGATTTATTAGAATTTATCATTAGAGTTTATGGATTTATTTCAGCTCACGTATTTGATTAAAGTCGGAATGGGTGGATTTATTTGCCAGGCGTGAGGGATTTATCAGGTGGTCAGTGTGGGTGAGATTTGTGGCTGGGAGGGATTGACGTGATGGCTTGATGGATGGGCAGGGGGGAAGGAGGAAAAAAATGAGAGAGAGAGAGAGAGAGAGAGAGAAGTGTGTGGGAGGGAAGCAAGGAGAAAGGAAGGAAGGCTGGACCGAAAAATGAATTGAGGCAGTGAGAGAGAGAGAGAGAGAGAGAGAGAGAGAGCTGTAGGTAGATATATAGGTGCGAGGGTTGGCAGGTAGATAGGTAGATTAGTAGGTAGGAAGGGGTAAGGATTTTTGTTTTTGTTTTACTAGGGAGGTAGGTGGTAGATAGACAGGTACTTAGGTGGGTTGGCAGGTAGATAGACAGGTAGATGGATAGCTGTGAGAGTAGACAGAGACGAGGATGACTTTTAGGAGGGAGGGATGGAGGTAGGAGAAAAATACAGGTGATTGGATGTCTGGAGGGAGAAAAGGGAGAGAAGAATGTGAGGCTGATTGGAGAGAAGGGAGGAAAGGGAAGGCTGATTGGAGGAGAGAGAGAGAGGATGGGAAGAGAATATGGGGAGGGAGACAGATTCTTTTCAGTACCATGACGCTTCTTTATTTTTTTACTACTACTACTACTACTACTACTGCTGCTACTACTACTATTACTACTACTACTAATACTAATACTACTTCTACAACCATTACTAGAACTACTACTACTACCACTTATTTATATTTTTATTATTGCCACTACTACTACTACTATTATTATTATTATTATTATTATTATTATTATTATCATCATCGTCATCATCATCATCATCATCATTATCATCATTATTGTGCTATCTCCAGTCATATTAATTCCCCTTCTCTAACATTACTAATAAATAAGGTTACGTATAGCCTTCATTTAACTCATTATCTAAGCTAAATAAAATCTTCTGGTGCCAGCAAGAATAAAGAGAAATAAAGTGACGTACACGGCCTGAAGGGGTTAAAAGAAAGATTGAGTTAGAGAAATAAAATCAAGGAAAAGAGAGGGAGTCGGAATGGAGAAAGTGAAGTCTGGAATAAAAGTGATGAGTCGAGCGATGTAAAACGATAATGGTGAGGGAGAGAGAGAGAGAGAGAGAGAGAGAGAGAGAGAGAGAGAGAGAGAGAGAAAGGGAGAGAGAGAGAGAGAGAGAAAGAGAGAGAGAAGGAAAAGAAGGAAATTAGGAATGCTTTAAAATTGGTCGTATATTTAAGAGTGAAGGCTGGAGTAATAAAAGTGAATAAAAAGAATAAGGGAGGATAAAAGAAACGTTAAATGGTGGAAATACGTAAGACGAAAAGAACAGAGATGGAAGAAAGAAAGAGAGCGAGATTGAGGAGGGAGAGAGAGAGAGAGACAGACAGACAGACAGAGAGTAATGGTAAAGGTAGCTGACTATCAGATTACAAGTCGGCATCGTAGTTTAGACGAAGGGACAAGAGTGTTACTAGGAAGAGGGAGGGAAGGGGAGGGGTAGGAAAAAGAGAGAGAGAGAGAGAGAGGTGGGTGGTTGAGGTAAATTAGCGTAAGTATGACCTGTGTTGTGTTTGGCAGCGAAGTCTTGGGTAGAGTAAATATAAGAAAGTTAAGAATGGGTGCTAAAGGAAAGAAAGGAGAAGGAAGAAGGGAAGATAGGAGAGGAGAGGTAAGAGGAGGCAAAGGAAGGAATGTTAAGAAAGGCAGGAAATATGAAGAATTGAGAAGGAAAATGAGATATAACAGTAGAAATAAAACATAAAAAGAGAAGCAGAGTTGAGTGAAGAGATAAGGAGGGAAGAAGGAAACACGAAGAGGGAGACGAAAAGAAGGAAGGAAGTGTAGATGCATGAATCGAAAGAGAGGAAGCTGGAGAAGATAAGGAAGGGAAGAATAGAAGTGAGAGAAAGGAGGAGAGGTAAGAGGAAGGGAAAAAATCGGGAGAATTGGAAAGGAAAGGAAAAAAACTAGGAGGATGAATAGCATGGAAGGAAACACGAGACGAGGGGAATGGAGGAAAAAATAAAATGGACGAGAAAGAGGAAAGAAAAATGGAAAATTAAATGAATGAAGGCACAGGTATAGGAAGATGGTGGGCAGGGAAGGGAGAGAAAGGGAGAGGGAAATGGGTAGGCAGGTGAGGGAGAGGCAAGGCAAGGAAGGGAGAGGAAGGGGAATGAAAGGGAGGGTTGGCAGAGGTGGTATGGAGGGAGAGGCCGAGGAAGGGAGGCGAAGGGTGAAGCAGGGAGGGAGGGAAGGAGGAGGCAAGGAGGGTAAGGGTGAGGCAGGGGGGGAATCAGAGGCAGGGAGGGTGAGGGTGAGGCAGGCAAGGAGGCAGTATCGACCCACACCACCTGCCTCACCCCTGCCTCTCCACCTCCACCCCGCCAGCTGCCACTTCCTCGATACAGCTGCTCACCCCACCACCTGTTCCACCTCATACCAACTCCATTCCACATTTTCTCCTCCACTTCATATATTCATCCACCTTACTCTGTCCTGTTCCGCCATTCTCTTCTTAATTCGCCTTCATTCTATCCACCTTCTCAACTTTTTTTTCATACTTTTCAGGCCATATTTTCTGCAGCTTGTTTCACTGTATACGATTCTGTGCCATTATTATTATTATTATTATTATTATTATTATTATTATTTTTCCTCTTCATCTTTATCCAGACTTTAATTTACCTTGTTCTCCATCATCAGCTTGCTTTATTATTATTATTATTATTATTATTATTATTTTACCTTTTCATCTCTTTCCACATTCTAATTTATCTTGTTCTCCATCATCATCTTGCTTTATTACTATTGCTACTACTATTATTATTATTATTATTATTATTATTATTTATTATTATTATTATTATTATTATTATTATCATTACTATTATTATTTTACCTGTTCGTCGTTATCCTTATTCTAATTTTCCTTATTCTCCATCTTAATTCCACATCCTTCCATTCAGTTCCACCTCATAATATCTACCTTTTCCACATGTTCTTCTTCTTTGCTCCTCTGTTCCTCCACTTCACTCCACTTTCATCCACCACGTACTGTCTTCTTGAGTATTCCATCCTTCCCACTTCTTGCATAATCTCTCAAATCTTTTTCGTCATTCATCCTGCCTCTTACACTCATTTTTCACTCTTAACTCCACTCCTCCACTTTGTTCCACGATTTGTACACCACTCTTTCACTTTGATCTCCACTCTTTCATGTCTTGTTCATTGTTCCACACGTGTTCATTTCTTGTATATCCATTATCCACTTTTAGCTCCACCGTTCCACTTAAGGTTTGTTCCACTCCTTGTATTCTCTCTTTACCGTTTGTTCCACTCTTCCTACCCTCTGTTCCACCCTTCCTATCATGTTGCACCCTTCCTACCCTCTGTTCCACCCTTCCCACCCACCGTTCCACCCTTCCTACCCTCTGTTCCACCCTTCCTTCTCTATGTTCCACCCTTCCTGCCCTTCGTTCCACCCTTCCTATCATGTTGCACCCTTCCTACCCTCTGTTCCACAGTCCTTCCACTCCCTTTATCCTGTCTCCCACCTCCAATTAGAGCTGTTCCACGTCTTCCCTTTGTTCCACCCCACCTCTTGCTTCACCCTCTGACATCAGTTAATTTGGTCTGTCTTCAGCCTCTCTCTCACTCCCTTTCTTTTTCTCACTCGCTCACATGTATAGATCACTCGCATCATTATTATTCTCTCTCTCTCTCTCTCTCTCTCTCTCTCTCTCTCTCTCTCTCTCTCTCTCATCCATATTATTTTCACCATTCCAATCTTATAAATCAACAGTAACCAGAATGAGTCAGAAAAGCTATATAAATTGCTTCTGTTTATTGAAGAAATTTGGTACGAAAAAAAATAATCAAAATAACTGCCGTATCAAGAATTAAAAAGAATATATGAATGTAATTTTATTTTTTCACGTCAAGGTGTGTAGAATTGAGTTTTTTTTTTTTTTTTATTGTGATATTGTGTGTGAAGTGTTGGGTGTCATTGGAATATATTGGGTTTTGAATGGGATATTACCTGCGTCGCTTGAAGCAGGGTCGTTGAGTGAGGTGCGTGTTTTATTATTATTGTTTTATTGTTATTGTTATTATTATTGTTATTATTGTTATTTATTACTACTACTGCTACTACTACTACTATTAATTATCATTGTTATTTTTATTATTATTATTATTATTATTATTATGATTATTATTATTACTCCTCCCTTATCACCATCATTGTCTCATTATAATTTTCATGTTATATCATCATTGCGTCACAACATACGTATAACTGCGATATAACCAAACGTATATTATGAAGCTCTTATGGAGGGTTGTTACTGCGTTAATAGGGTGAAGGCGGTTGATGCAGGTTAATGATGTTGCAAAGGGTAATGAGATTGCAATTGATAGCCCAGCCCCTAATATTAACCCGCTCAGAGGGCCTTCATCATCCACGCAACCCATCCACATCAGATTTAAGGGGATTGGGGTGGGGAGGGGGTGGGGTGATTGGGGATTGGGGTGGAGAGGGGGTGGGGTGATTGGGGATTGAGATGGGGAGGGGGTGTGGTGATTTGGGATTAAGATGGGGAGGGGGTAGGGTGATTGGGGATTGAGGTTGGGGAGTGGGTAGGGGAAGTGATTCTTGTTGGGAGGGGAAAGGAGTTGGGTGTAATATGTGTGTGTGTGTGTGTGTGTGTGTGTGTGTGTGTGTGTGTGTGTGTGTGTGGAGGGCAGGGAGGAGGGTGATATAGTGGGTGCAGTAGAAGTAGAGGTGGGGGAGAGAGAGAGAGGGGAGAGGGTTGTGACTGGGGCGAAGAGAAATAAGGAAGGGGGAGGGGAGAGGCTAGATTTTGGGGTGTATAAGTTAGAACTAAGTAAAGGGAGGAGGGGGAGGGGGAGGGGGAGGAGAGAGTTGTGAGAGGGGAATGGGTGGGGGAGTGAAAATATCGGTGTGTGTGTGTGTGTGTGTGTGTGTGTGTGTGTGTGTGTGTGTGTGTGTGTGTGAGAGAGAGAGAGAGGGAGAGAGAGAATGATTGATGATGCCTACTAGTCAGTTAGTTGAGGAAGGAGACAGAGGGAATCAATATTATCAAAGACCAGCTGGGAAGTGAGAGAGAGAGAGAGAGAGAGAGAGAGAGAGAGAGAGAGAACGTAGGTGTTTTTCGTTTTGGCGTATGTGGTAATGTTGTGTGTGTGTGTGTGTGTGTGTGTGTGTGTGTGTGTGTGTGTGTGTGTGTGTGTGCGTCACTGCATAGCCTCTCTCTCTCTCTCTCTTCCCATCTCTGGTCACACATTTTTCTTCATCATTATCCTCCCTCTCATTCACCCTTCCCTTTCACTCACTCACTCCCTCCCTCTCTCTCCCCCCATTCACTCTGGCCTGTCTATTGTGTGCTTTCTCTCTTTCGTAGTCGAGAGAGAGAGAGAGAGATCCAGGAAGAGGAGGGGAAGAGAGCGGCGGCAGGTGTGTGTGTGTGTGTGTAAAGGAGAGAGAGAGAGAGAGAGAGGTGCGGCCACGCCCTTGCCATCAGCCTGGACTAAGATCGATTTGTTGAGACCTGAGAGAGAGAGAGAGAGAGAGAGAGAGGAGAGAGAGCAGGGGGAGAAAGTGAGGGAGAGAGGAGAGAGAACATGGAGAGGAAGTGAGGGAAAGGGGAGAGAGCAGGGAGAGAAGGAGTAAAGGGAGAAAGAGGGAAGGATAAGAAAGGGAGGTGGTAGTGTGTGAGAGGAGGGAAGGGAGAAGTACAGTGAGGGAGGAAGGGAGTACAGGGAGAGAGAGGGAGGGAGGGAGTACAGTGAGGGGAGGACGAGAGGCAGGGAGCGGGAGGGAATACAGTGAGGTGGAGGGAGGGAGAGAGAACCAGGAGTTGAGGGGAGGGAGGGAGGGAGGGAGTAGAGAGAGAGATGAAGGGAGTACAGAGGGGGTGGGAGGTGGAAGTAGAGGGGATTGAGGGAGCATAGGGTGTATAGGGGAGGAAGGGAGAGGGAGATGGGAGAGTCAGGGATCGAGGAGTAAAGGGGAAATAGATAATGAGGAGGGAGAGCAGTTAGATAGGGAGGAAATACCGAGTGGAAATGACAGTAACAGCAATAGGCCAATTAGTAGGAACAGAAAGGTGTATAATGAGGTGTGGCACAGATGCGTTTATCCTTAGGTGTGGTACAGAAGGCTTAAACATGAGGTGGCTAACGATATTGTGGTTGTATCTCCCGTCACTGAATGGCAGGAAACACATCATTAACCTGTGATGTAGTGATGAGAGGGGAACGTGTTTACCTGTGGCTTTACCTGGGATTAGAAGCCAGGTAAGTGCGCAGACTTATTTAAATGATTTGCCTCTTATCACAGACCGCCGTATTGCAATGATGTTTGTTTCGTTATTTGTACAGTTTTGTGGAAGGAAAAATGTTTGCTTCATAGAATTAAAAGCGTTTGCCAGTAACAATAAACGTTACCTGTTATTTAGTAAGACCTCTGCATGTAAGTATGTATCTCCTGTAATATTATCAAGTCCTTAACATGTAAATACAACGCTTGCGAAAAGAAACCTATTTTATAATGATCCGAGTTCTGTATGTTTGTTTGTTACCGTAACGCATCAAAAACGACGCAACTTAGCGCAATTTTCGTTAGAGCACGGTATCGTTAAGATGCTCAAACTTGAATATTAAAACAATTTCTAATCCAATCGGGCCACCGGTTCTCTAGTTATGACTGATTTCTGGCTTTTTGACACACACACACACACACACACACACACACACACACACACACACACACACACACACACACACACACACACACACACACACACACACACACACACACACACGGACTCTCTCTCTCTCTCTCTCTCTCTCTCTCTCTCTCTCTCTCAGCAGTCCCCTGTCCCCATGTGCCCAAAATAGCGCTCTCTGGGGACTCTTGCCCCCCTCTCACCCCTACGTGGCTTAGAGCAGCAGATGACGCCTTTTGTCAGAGAGAGAGAGAGAGAGAGAGAGAGAATGTGTGTTGTATTTACGATTTTTTTCCGTGTGTGTGTGTGTGTGTGTGTGTGTGTGTGTGTGTGTGTGTGTGTGTGTGTGTGTGTGTGTGTGTGTGTTCATGTACGTGTGTGTTCATTTACGTGTGTGGTCTTTTTGCGTCAAGTGATCACTCAAGTATTCGGGTAACGCTAGAAATTACCTGTAACCGTAAGAATACCTAATTCCAGAGACGCGTCCATGGAATTGGCAGGTGTTTAAGTGTACACCATATTTCAGGTTTTGTACTTATTCACTTTGCATCAGGATTTTTTTTTTTTTACCAGGATTTTTCATAATTGCTCACCAAGATTTTTAGATTATATACTGTAGTTTGTTATAGAATTTCAGGAGTTTCAAAATTTACGAGTATTTAGAATATGGTACGACACGGATTATCTTTTTCTTTTCACGTTTTTATAAGGATTTTTGTATGTTTTTTTTTTTCTTTTTGCAGTTTTTGATCTGACAACATTTACCATTATTTTTGGATTTTACTCAGTTTTTGAAGATTGCAATTTTTCTTTTTCACATAATTTCTCTCTCTATATCTGTTTGTCTGTCTGTCTGCCTACATACCTATATCTTATCTATATCTTTGTTTGTCTATCTGTCTTTGTGTAATCAGTCGCTTTTATTCAGGAAGAGGTAGCCACAACGTCTCTCACACGTTATTCTCTCTTCCGTCATTAAGCTGCCCCTCCCTCCTGTTCACACCTCCCTCACCCATGTACAGTATGTAACTCGTTCATGTTCTGTTGTACTTTCTCTGCATTTTCTTTATTTCCTTTTTCTTTCCTTGCCTTTTTTCCTGCCTGACCTGTTATACCTTATTCCCCTGCCTACCTCCCAGTCCTGACCCACCCACGTGCCTCACACCTGCCTACCTCCCATTTCTGACCCATGCACGTGCCTCACACCTGCCTGCCGCCCTGCCTGCTTTCGTAAGCTACCTGTCCAACTGCTTGATTCAGCTGCCCATCCCCTGCCTTACCCATTACCTTACTTCCCTAGCTTATCTCCCTGCCTCCCCACCTGCCTACCCCTCACCCCTCCTGCCTCAACCTCTTTCTCACCCCTTGCCTGATCCCCTGCCTCAGCACTGTCATACTTATTACCCCTGCCTACCTCCCTGCTTGCCTTTCGCCCAACCTTTCTACTCCCTGTCTGTCCCAGTATCACCCCTGCCTGTCCCTGCCCCTGCCTCACCCTCTGCCTGTCCCTGTCCCTTCCCACTCCCTTGCCCACCCCTGCCTCACCCTGCTTGCCCCTGCCTCAGCCCCTGCCTCTGCCCTGGGTGGTGGTGTGTCGTGTCATCCCTCACACATTGATTCAGGATGCCAGGGATTTGGGTCTGATCCCTGTACCCTCCCTCCCTCCCTCCCTCCCTCACCCTTCCTTTTTTCTCCCTTACATTTTTCTCCCTTCCATCCTCATTTTTTACCCTTTCCCCTTCTTTCCTTCCTTCTCCCTGCCTCAACCTAACTTTTTTTTCTCCCTTCCTTCCTCCCTTTTCCCTCCCTCCCTGCCTCAGCCTAACCTTTCTCCCTTCCTCCCCTTTTCTCCCTCTCGCACTCCCTTTTTTCTACCTGTTGTCTTCCTTCCCCCCTCCTCTCTCCCTCCCTGCCTCACCCTACCTATTTTCTCCCTCGTTTTTCTATCATTTCTCCCCTCTTTCCTCCCTTCGCATTTTCCCTTTCTTCCTCCCTGCTTCTCCCCCTTTTATTCCCTCCCTTCACCTCACCCTTGGTTTCCCATAGCATCCCTTTATTCTCCCCCCCCTCTCTCTTTTTATTTCCCTATTCTTCCTATTTTCCCTTTCAACCTCCTTTCTCTCTCCTTATTCCTTCATTCCTCTCTCTTTCCTTCACGTCACTTCATTTTACTTGTCTTCCCCCTCTCTCTCTCTCTCTCTCTCTCTCTCTCTCTCTCTCTCTCTCTCGGGACTGTTGACTTTGTTAGGTTGGGGTCAGATGGTGGCGTTCTTTGAGGTGGTGATGGTTGTGGTGGTGTTGGTGATAGTGAGTGTGGTCGTTGTGGTTGTGAGTGTGGCTGATGGTGGTGGTGGTGAGGGTTTTAATTGTGGCAGTTGTGATGGTGGTGATAATAACAATGATGATGATAATAATGATGATTGTTGGGGATGCTGACGTTAATGATGCTTGTTATTGTGGTAGTATGAGTTATGATTGTTGTTGCAGCTGTGATAGATGTGGTGATTGTGGTAGTTGTGGTATTAGAGAAAAGAGGAAGTAGTTAGGAGAATGTGGAGTAAAAGGTCACTGCTGAAAAGGTCGATGGTGGAGGAAGCAGGAAATGACGAGTCAGAGAGAGAGAGAGAGAGAGAAAGGTATCAAGTCTCTGTACTTCGAAAATTCTAATCTTGCTAAAAAAAAGTGTGATAAAGACGTTCTCATAATGAAGGGATGGATGAAGACTAAATCGATTAATAAATAAAGATAAGGGAGAGAAAGGAAGGAAGATTGAGAAAGACGAGGAGGGGAATTAGGTTTAGATCGGGCCGGGAAAAACAGAGCAAGGTAAATAGATTGAGAGAGAGAGAGAGAGAGAGAGAGAGACAGACAGACAGACAGACAGAGCGAGAGACAGACAGACAGAGAGAGCGAGAGAGAGAGAGAGATAAGAGGGGGAAGTAAAGAAGGAGGAAGAAGGGAGATTAAGAGGGAGGAGGAGATGGAGGGAAGAATGACCAGTAAATAAGTGTAAGGGAGAGGGTAAAAGAGGACAGAAGGAAGGAAGGGAGGGAGGGAGAAGGGAGAGAGACCAAAAGCAATTACTAGGGCGCGTGTGGGCTCAGGGGGAAGTAATCTGGTTAGCTAGGGAGGCAGGCAGGGCAGAGGAGAGAAGGAAGGAAGGAAGGAAGAGGGAGTAAGTTATAAGGAAGGAAGAAGAAGGTTATGAGGAAGGAAGAAGAATGTTATGAGAAAAGAGAGAGGAGAAGGAAGAAGGGAAGGAAAAATCTTATAAGTAAGGAAGGGAGAAAGTGCAGAGAAGAGAAGGAAGGAAGAGGAAGTGGGCTATGAGGAAGAAAAATTGGGAAAGAAGGAAGAGCACGAAGGAAGGATTATATAAAGAGGTAAAGGATAAAGTAATGTATTTAGTAACGGAGGCAGGCAGGGCAGAAGAGAAGGAAGGAAGAAAAAAGTAGGGCATGAGGAAGGAAGGAAAAATTTATGTGTAGGGAAGGGAGGAATGAAAGATTGGAGGAAGAAAAGAAGTAGGAAGGTGGAAAGAGAGAGTGGGTTGTGAGGAGAGAAATAAAGTAAGAGGAAGTATGAGGAAGGAGAAAGAACTGAGTTTGAAAGAAAGGATTTAAGATTAAAAGGAAGATTGGGTGTAAGGAAGGGAAGAAAGGAAGGAAGAAGGCTGAGAAAGAAGCAAGTAAGAAGTAGGTTGTATGCACGGGAGGAATGGATGTTAAGGAAAGCAAGAGAGACGGGTAGAATTAATGAAAAAAAAGTTCGTTAGGAGGAAGGAAGGAAGGAAGGAAGATAGATAGATTAAATAGTATGGAAAGAAAATGCAGTAGGCTATATGTGGAAGAGGAAGGAAATAGTTTTGTGAGGGAGGTAGGAGTGAAGGAAGGAAGGGTGGATGTTGGGCGGGCAGTAAGGAAGCGGAATTGAGAAAATCAGGTTAGTAATTAAATTGGGAAGAGGAGAGAGGGAAGGAAAGGTGTAGTGAAGAAAAGGAAGGAAGGAAAGATGTAGTGAAGAAAAGGAAGGAAGGAAGGAAAGATGTGAAGGAAAGGAAGGAAGGAAGCAAAAACGTAGGGAAAAAATGGAATTGAAGGAAAAGTGAAGAATACACTAGGGGTGAAGGAAGGATGCAATAATAAGTCAAGTAGGTTATAAAAGAGAAGAGAATGGAAGTTAAGAGAAGTGGATGTAAAAAAAAAATAACTAAAGAAATAAAGGAAGATTGAAGAAAGCAGTGTCAATAAAGAAGACAGGAAAAGAAATGAAATCGAAAGAAAGGAAAAAAATGAATGCAAGAGAACAGATAGGAAAAGAAGAAAAAGAATAGGAGAAAGCAGAGAAGATAAACAAGCTAGGGACAGAAGTAGGATTGAAGGAGGGAAGGAAAGAAAGAATACTGGAGCAAATTTGAGAAGGAGGGAAGAGAGAATGATGAGAGCAATTACGAAGGAAGACGGATGTAAGGTGAGATGGAAGGAAGGATTGGAGGTTGGAAGAAGGGGGTGGATAGGAAGGAAACTGGAAGAAATTGGATAGAGTGAAGAATTAAAAGATAGGAGGAATAATCGAAATATAGAAGAAATAAACGATAGAAGTATAGAAGGAATGTACGATTAAATAGATGAATAACGATAAACATAAAGGAGAAAAATATTGATATAGAAAAGGTAAATGAGTGAAAAAAAAATATATAATCGTATTGAATGGTAGCGCTCATGATGAAGAGAGAAAAATATAATTGGTGTGAAATGTGGTAGGAAATCTGGAAAATTACACGAGGAAGTGAAAAAAGCTGGGAACTGAATGTCAGCGATTGAGAAAGTAAAGGAAAACGCTGTGGGGAGAAGAAAAGGAAATGGAGGGTGTTAAATCATCATCATCATCATCATCATCATCATCAATATAAAAAAGCAAAAATGGCGGAAAAGTAAAGTAGAAAAGTGTAATATAGAAGTTAAAATAAAAAGACAGACATACGGGAAAAAACTTTAATTTTCATAAGGAGGAGATGGGGGTAGGAAAAAGTAAGAAAATAAAGTAAACGAAACCAACAGAAAGAAAAGAAGTGGATAGGAAGGTAGGAAAAAAACAGGAAGACAAGGAAGAGAAAAAAGTAGCAAGATGGGAGACGGAAATAATGTAGATAACCAAAGATTTTATTGAGAAAGAAAGAAAAGATGAAGATAAGAAAGGAAGTTAAAAATCGTCAGATAAGAAAAACTGTAAAAAAAAAGTAAGAAAATATGAGAGAGAGAGAGAGAGAGAGAGAGAGAGAGAGAGATAGAAAGAAGGGAACTAATGGAAGGAAGAGGAAAAACAAGATACTGTAAAAACAATAGAGTTATGGAATGGAGAGGAGGGGGAAAAAAAAAGAGAAAGAAAAGAAAGAGAAAATCCTAAGGTGACAGCCAGGAGGACAGCTGCCTGGGACCTTGAAGGAGGGAGGGAGGGAGGGAAGGAGAGAAAGGGAAGGGAAGGAAGGATTCATAGGGGAGGGAGGAGGGGGGGGGAGGCTGGGAAGGCAGGAAAGGAAAAGAGGAGGGGATGAGAGAGGGTAAGAAGGGGTAGGAAGGGTTATAAGGAAGGGCTTAGAGAGAAAGATTATTTGGTTCAGGAAGGTAGCCTTGTGTTGAAAAAGTTCGTTGTATCAGTTATTATATACTTTCTTCTTTACCCGGTTTGTTTTAACCTGACGGAACTGAGTCAAACCCTTACCTCAGATATTGCCGTGGTGTTAGGGCGTCTCCTTGGTTACTAGTCAAATCTGCCCTCCAATCAGTTATATAGTCATCAATTCCGCTGAGAGAGGGTAGGGATCTTGGCCAGGTTAGACAGTGCTGAATTTCCCCTAAGTAAATGAAACGTGGGTAGCGATGACCGTAGACTTTTTGTAACCTTCATGACCCTTTTATTGTTGTTTTTTATAGGTTAATTACTGCTTTACAATCGTATAAATTCCAAACGAATGGTAATTGGATT
>NC_137051.1:2237500-2245000 GCF_032717465.1 Coenobita brevimanus
TGTCTTTCCCTTATCTAACATTTATCTTTCCCTTATCCAGTATTTGCCTTTCCCTTATCTAGCATTTGTCTTTCCCTTATCCAATATTTGCCTTTCCCTTATCAAACACTTGTCTTTCCCTAATCTAATCTTCCCTTATCTAACATTTGTCTTTCCCTCATCTAACATTTGTCTTTCTCTTCTCTAGCCTTCCCTTATCTAACATTTTTCTTTCCCTGATCTAACCTTTTCTTATCAAACACAGAACTCTCATTAATAATCCACAAGCACCGTAACCTATGTGATACTGGCCAGCTCCGCCATACTGGATTTCATTTGGCCCTGATTTTAGAAGACAATTTTGTGTTAGATAATGTAAATCAGCAAAATTAATCCGAGTTGTTTTCTAACCTTCCCTAATCTAAAAACTTAAAGGCTTAATAATATTTCTACATATACCGTAAACCTTCGTCATACAGTGGACATATCAGCCATTTTGGTTATGAATTGGGCTCGATTTTAGTGGATATTCGTGTGTGAAGAAGTTTTAACCAACAAAATTTGGTCATGCCGAGTGCTGAACCTTCCTTATGCTAACACTAAAGTCTTTAAAAAATTCTTCACGCACCGTAAACCCCCGTCATATAGTGGCCAAGTCCGCCATTTTGGATATAAGTTCCACTCAGTTTTAGCGGATATTCGTGTGTGGTATTGTCTTAGCCAGCGAAATTAGGCCACGCGGGGTTGGTATTTTGCTAATCTAACTTTTAAGTCGTACAGGTAGTCTCCATCCGCCGTAAACTTGGTGAAAATGAGGTCCTTTTAGAACCAATATGGCGGAGTTGTCCCATATTTTACGCTACGTAGTCCCCAGGGGGTGGCCGAGAGGGGGAACGCCCCCTGAGTGGCCCAGAGTAGGAATTATGCTGTGTCACGGGCCCCCTAGCGCGAAAATTCTCTCTGAGTGGCCGGCGAGTGGAAATTATGCTGTTACGGGGCTACCAAGAGCGAGAATGCACCCTGAGTGGCCTGGGTAACTCTGAAATACGCTTAGTGAGTGGCCCGTAGTGAAAAAACATGCGGGAATGTAAGAATGTTTTTATTTTCCTTAGTTCTTATACGTAATGAAGTAGAGGGACTGTGAATGCATGAGAGAGAGAGAGAGAGAGAGAGAGAGTTGAATATTCATAGAGGGAAAGATGTTGAGAATTGGGCAATTTATTTGAGAGTTTTTCACTTCCTTGTATTCTTCCCTTTTCCTTTTCATTCTTCATCCTTCAGTCGTCCTTCTCTCTCTCTCTCTCTTCTCTCTCTCTCTCTCTCTCTCTCTTTTCAACCTGTCACTCTCTCCCTTCCTCCTGCTCCTCCTTCATCTTCTCTCCCTATCGTCTTTCCTCTCTCCGTCATCTTCCCCTCCTGACAGGTTTGTTTTGAGAGAGAGAGAGAGAGAGAGAGAGAGAGAGAGAATTGGTGACGGTGCCAGAGAAAAAATCGCAGAAATTAAGTGGCTGAAAATTGTAAGGAAAAGAGAGAGAGAGAGAAAGAGAGAGAGAGAGAGAGAGAGAGAGAGGTTGGAGCTAATTGGATACTTCCCCGGGGTTCAACTGCTCTCTCTCTTATCCCTCGGCTCTCACTCATTTTCTCACTCTCTCACTTTCACTCAGTCTCTCTCTCTCTCTTTCTCTTTCTCTCTCTCTCTCTCTCTCTCTCTCTCTCTCTCTCCCCTCCCCTCCCCTCCCTCCCCTCCCCTCCCCTCCCCTCCCCTCTTGACCTTCCCCAACTCTTCCCCTCTCCCCTCCCCTCCCCTCCCCTCTTGACCTTCCCCAACTCTTCCCCTCTCCCTTCTCTCCCGCTCCCTCCTTTCCCCCACCCTCCTCTACCCCTCTCCCCCCTTTCCCCCACCCTCCTCTCCCCCTCTCCCCCTCCCTTCTCTCCCCCTCTCACCCCTCTCTCCCTCTCTCAGCTGCTTCCTCCTCCCCCCCTTCTCTCTCTCTCCATTTTCTCTCGGCTCGTCACTTCATTTTTTTCTTCCTCGATATTTTCCTCGGTTTCTCCTTTTCTTTCTTTTGTCTTTTTCTTTCTTTTTCAGTCTTTCCGTCACTTCTCTCTCTCTCTCTCTCTCTCTCTCTCTCTCTCTCTCACCATTATTGTATATTGTTTTCCATTTCGTTCATTCGTTTGTATCTCTCTCTCTCTCTCTCTCTCTCTCTCTCTCTCTCTCTGGCGTGTCCCTTCAATGTATGACATTTCAGCGGTTTTGCAAGGGGAAGGGTCGAGAGAGAGAGAGAGAGAGAGAATTTAATGACGCTTTTATTGCCCTTTGAAATAGAAAATGGGGTCAAGTGAATGGGTGTGGGGTGAAATGTGTGGGTGTGGGGTGAAGGGTGTGGGTGTGGGGTGAAGGGTGTGGGTGTGGGGTCATGGGTGTGGGTGTGGGGTCATGGGTGTGGGTGTGGGGTCGAGGGTGTGGGTGTGGGGTCATGGGTGTGGGTGTGGGGTCATGGGTATGGGTGTGGGGTCGAGGGTGTGAGTATGGGGTCGAGGGTATGGGGTAGAGGGTTTGGGTGTGGGGTCATGGGTATGGGTGTGGGTGTGGGGTCGAGGGTGTATGTGGGTGGGTGTAGGGATAGGGTGTTGTGGGTGTAGGGATAGGGTGTTGGTGTGGAATCAATGAAAAGGTGAGAAGCGATGAGCCGACGGTCGAGAGAGAGAGAGAGAGAATATTGTTTGTCAGGTAATTTGTTTTGGCTCTTGTTATTTGTCACTAAGCCTGTAATATTTTTAGCGGAATTAAATACGACTCTGTTATACTGCATTTTTTATTTTTATTTGCAGTTATATAATTCCCCCATTTTTCATATTCATTTTTATTTCCCTCTGCCTATTTTTTCTTATTCACCTTTCCGTCATCTCCATTACTTCTTTCAATTTTCCCATTTTCTTTTTTTATATATCCTTTCCTCCTTTTCCCTTTTTCTGATTTCCATTTCTTCTGTTTTTCGCCCATATTCTTTTTCAGTTTTTATTTTCTCTTTCGCCGTTTTGTTGCATATTGTTCGTCTTATTTCTTCCCCTTTTTTTCTCTCCTTTTTCTTCTAATCTATTACCTCTTATTCTTCTCCCATTTTCTTTACTCTCACTACTTATCTTTTCCTTCTGTTCTTCACGTTCCTTAATTTCCTTTTCATCTATCTTTCTTTCTTATGCTTCCTTCCTTTATTGATTTTACCTGTATTTCCCCCTTTCATCTTTTCATGTCATCTTTTTTGTCTTTTTTCTTTTTATATTTCTTTCATCTCCTTTTCATCCCTTCTTCCTTCATTTTCCTTGATTTCCTCTATTTTCTTCTTTCATCTTCTCCATCTCTTCGCCTCTTCTCTCTCTCTTTACTCCCTTTTTCTTCATTTCTCCTTTCATCTCCCTCATCTTCCTCCCCCTCCTCCTCCCTCAAAGCATAACCCTCTTCAGCACGTTCTTTGTCAGCTGCTCAAAGTCTCACATCATCATCATCATCATCATCATCATATAGTCTTATAACGTCATCACCTTCGTACCTTACTTTTACCTCTTAGTTTTACGTCGTCGTCGTCATCATCATCATCATCATCATCATCATCATCATCATCATCATCATCATCATCATCATCATCACCACCACCACCACCACCACCACCACCACCACCACCACCACCACCACACTCACCCAATCATCTCCTGTATTCATTATCACCATCACCACTTCAGCTCATCACTACCACCTCTGTCCCACCACCACTACTATCACCACTACTCTGTTCACCACCCCTGCCAGTGCCCCCAGTCAACTCCCCTAAACCTTTCCTCCCCTTTCCTGCCCCCCAATACCAATACCTGCTAATTGAGGCATATATCACTTTCTCCGCCACCCTCACTCCTCGTTGCCAAAATTTCACTACCACTACCATTACTACTACCACTGTCACTACTACTACTACTACTACTACTACTACTACTACTACTACTACTGCAACTACTACTCCTATTACTACGACTACTGCCACTACAACTACCTTTGCTTAAACGTGCATCAGTTTTTGAATCACCACGCTCTCAACCTAATTTGTACTACTACTGCTACTACTACTACTACTACTACTGTTACTGCTACCACCACCATCACTACCACTACTGCCACCATTACCCAGGCCTGCCCCAGCCGTCTCCCCCGTGCCAATAGAGGCTAATTGAAACATGCATCACTTTCTAAACCACCGCCCTCTCTTACCTTAATTTAGCCACCATTACCACAGCTACCACGCCTACCAGACTACCACCACTACCACTGCCACTACTGCCACTACTACCACCAGTACTACTACCACATCCACATTTACAACCACTTCTTCAACTACCATTTGTACTCTTACTACCACATCCACTTTTACAGCCACTACTCTACCACCATCACTGCTACTACTACTACTACTACTACTACTACTACTACTACCAACACCATACATCTCCCAAAGCAAAATCCATATAAAACACGGAATATACAACTACCACACAAAGCTTCCACCAGCTCAGTAAAGCAAATAAACCGTCTGAACCCCCATAAAAACCGTCCGAGAAACCCTATATCCGTCTGAACCCCCAGTAAACCATCTGAAACCGTAAAAATCGTCGAAATCCACGTAAAAAACCGTATGTAATCGTAAAAACCGTCTGAAACCCCATAAAAACCACCTGAAAAATCCTTACAGCCGTCTGAAACCCCTTAAAAACCGCCTGAAAAATCCCTACACCGTCTGAAACTCCACGAAAACCGTCTGAAAAAACCTACAGCCGTCTGAAACCCCTCTTAAAACCGTCTGAAGGAAGAAAACCCACTTCACCCCCGAAGAGCCCCTCCCTGTGAAACCAACTCGAGGCCTCCCAATGAAACCTTAATTGAAACCTATTTGTCTGAAGATGAAGGCTGGGGAAAGTTGTAATTAGGCCCATTAGGGGAATATAGGCCTTGGGGAATGGGGCTGGGGGCTAGGATTGGGCTAGGGACTACTTGGGGGGCTAGGAGAAGGTCTGCTTAAAGGAGGTAGGGTAGAGTAAGAGGCTAGGCTAGGAGAGGAGACTAGGGGAATATAGGCCTTGGGGAGCGGGGCTAAGGGTTAGGATGAGGCTGGGGACGACTTGGAGGGGCTAGGAGAAGGGCTACTGAAAGGGAGTAGGGTAGGGTAGGAGGCTAGGCAAATAGAAGAGACTAAGGGAAGGTACTAGGAAAAAGAGGACGGGACTAGGGTGATAGGGGTGGGCTAGGGAATACTTGAAGGGGCTAGGAGAAGGACTTGAAGGGAGTTAGACTAGGCTAGGAGAAGAGACTGGGGAAGAATAGAAAAAAAAAACTAGGGGCTTTGGAAGTGTGGCCAGGGGATAGGGCTGGGCTAGGGACTGTTGGGAGGGGCTAGAAGGGACTAGGAAAAAGGGAAGTAGGAGAGAAGAAACTAGAAAACGCTAGTAGAATAGAACAGGAAGAGAGCTAGGAAAATAGGCAAGGAAAAGGAATTCTTGAGACACGTACCTTGAAGTCGCCAACTCACTTAACGACAATATTAACCTCCTCAGTCCGCTAACATTTATTATTATTATTATTATTATTATTATTTAGGTCCACTCGTGGTATGTTATGTTTTCCTTTCATCCTTTCCTGTAAAATTTCCACTTGTTTTTAATGCATGGTTCTTATCGCCTTTTCTCCAGTCAGTTTGAGCTAGAGATAGATAGAGAGAAAGAGAGAGACAGACAGACAGGGTGAGAAAATTAGAGCGAGTGAGAAAGTGAGCGAGTTACGAGGGCTTTGTGGATATAATTACCATATAGAGAGAATTGGGATTAATGAGTGATTTTTCCAGGCCTTTTTTTTCTGCCTGTTCATTAAAATTTTTCTGGGCTAATTTCTGGTATAGGGAGTGTTGATTAAGGGATATTGAGGGGTTAATTAGGGCCTGGTTAATTATTTGTCTGGTTAATGAAGCGTAATTGGATGGTTGGTTGGGGGGTTCTTCGGATGGGTGGTTGGTTAATTTTGAGCTGATGAAATTCACGTGTAATGTGTTTGTTAATTTTGGTGTGTTTCTACGGTGTGAAAAAAAAAAAATTAAGTTGGAATGTAAGACTAACCACGGACCCCTACGAGAGAGAGAGAGGGAGAGAGAGAGGGGGGTTGAATAATTGATGGATGATTGAATTGGTTTGTACAATGGATGGATGGATGAGAGAGAGAGAGAGGTGGGGGGTTGCATTGAAGGATGATTGCATTGGTTTGTACAATGGACGGATGAATGAGAGAGAGAGAGAGGTTGGACAATTAGTGGATGATTGAATTGGTTTGTGCAATGGATGGATGGATTAGAGAGAGAGAGAGAGAGAGTGGTTGGACAATTAGTGGATGATTGAATTGGTTTGTGCAATGGATGTATAAATGAGAGAGAGAGAGAGAGAGAGAGAGAGAGAGAGAGAGAGAGAGAGGTTGTATAATTGATGGATGGATGGATGGTTTGTGTATAGATAATAACTGATAATTATAGGTGATGGGCATTTAATTACTGTGTATAATTGAGTCTTGGTTAATAAGTAGTCATGGATACGGATAATTTGTTTGTAGTAAAGGTGTGTGGTTAATTAGCACATTTACCTGTCTATCTATTTATCCATTTACTGAACCCATTTACCTGTTTTCATTTATTCATCCGTCTTATTCACCTACTTCATTCATTTCCTTACCTACCTATAATGCTCTCTCTCTCTCTTTCTCTCTCTCTCTCTCTCTCTCATCCGTCTCATTTACCTGCTTCATTCATTTCACTCATTACCTACCTATACTGTTCTAATTAACTCTCTCCTCTCTCTCTCTCTCTCTCTCTCTCTCTCTCTAATAACGCGAGAACTTTCCACTAGTCATGAAGAAGTGCTGTGGAAAGGGTGTAGAGCCGTAGTATTGTCTTATTCTGCCACTGAGCTACGTGAAATAGGCCATTAAAAAAAAAAAAAAAAAAATCCCTACCAGTTTAAAGTGAGCGAACTATAGTAATCCGGAATGCTTTTTTTTTTCTTCTCCCCCTCCTCTTCTTCTCCCCTCTTTTCCTCTCTTTTCCCTTTCTCCTTCTCTCATTTCGCACTTTCTCTCTCTCCCTCCCCCCCTTCCCTTCTGTTTGCCCTTCCACCCCTGTTCTCCCTACCACTCACATCCCTCCCTTTCCTCTTCTCGCTTCTTCCTGTTCTTTCCCTCTCTTTCCCCTCGTATTCACCTTTCCCTCTGTTCTCGTCCCCTCTCTTCTCTTCACCTCTACATCTTCCCTCCCCTCCCCTCCCCTCCTCTCCCTTCCTTTCCCCTCCCTTCCCTTCCCTTCCATTTCCCTTCATTCCATTCCCTTTCCCTTCATTCCATTCCATTCACCTCCCCTCCATTCCCCCCTCTCTTCTCTTAACCTCTACTTCTCCCCTCCTCTTACCTCTCCTCCCCTTCACCTCTAACCCCCCCCCCCC
>NC_137051.1:2250000-2257500 GCF_032717465.1 Coenobita brevimanus
CCTTCTTCATTTTTCCTTATTTTCTTTCTTCCTTCATTTCTCTCTCTTGCTTTCTTCTTTTCATTTTTGTCTTCTTTCTTCATTTTTCTTTTTCGTTCCTCGTTTCTCCTCTCCCTTGCATTTTTTTTTTTCTCATTTTCTTCCTTCCCAATTTCCTCCTCTTTCCTTCCTCCTCCTCATTTCCTTCTTCCTTTGGTTTTTGTTACATTTCTTTAACTTATTTTTCTTTATAACGTTTCCTTCTTTCCCCTTAGTTTCTCATCTCTCTCTCTCTCTCTCTCTCTCTCTCTCTCTCTCTCTCTCTCTCTCTCTCTCTGACCATTTCCTTCTTCACATAACTACATAACTTCCAATCCCTGTTGCTGCCTCACTCTTTTACCAACTTTCCTTCCATCCTTCCTTTTTCCCTCTCTTCCTTCCTCCATCATTTCCTTCTTCTTTCCCTCACTCCTTCCATCCTTCCCTCCCTCCATCATTTCGTTCTCCATTCTTGTATTCTTCCTTCTCTCCGTCCCTTCCTTTCTCTCACTTCCTCCATTATTTCCTTCTCCTACCCTCCTTCCTTTCTTCCTCTCTCTCTCTCTACTTCATTTCCTTCTCTCCCTCCCTCCTTCACACCCTCTGCCGCCGCCGCTCAAACCATGACCATCTACACTGCCTGCTTAACCTCCTTTCCTTCATTCCTTCCTTCCTTCCTTCACTCCTCTCTTGCCTCCTTCACCTCTTTCTTCCCTCCTTCACTCCTTTCCTCTTTCCTTCACTCCTTTCCTCTTTCCTTCACTCCTTTCCTCTTTCCTTCACTCCTTTCCTCCTTCCTTCACTCCTTTCCTCCTTCCTTCACTCCTTTCCTCCTTCCTTCTCTCCTCTCCTTTCATTCTTTTATCCTTTTGTTTTCTTCCAACATGTACGTGTTTTCCATCGTCTCTACTTTCTTCCTCCTCCATCTCCTACTCTCTCTCTCTCTCTCTCCCTCTCCTTCCGTCTTCCTTCTCTCTTCTCCCTCCCTCCCTCCTTCCCATCCCTTCCATCCTTTTAACCCTTATGTCATTGTCCATTAATTTTTTCCTCCATTCTCTCATTCCTTCCTTCTCCCTTCATCTCGTTCCCTCCTTCCCTTCCTTCATTCATTTACCTGTCTGCACTTTCTGCTCCATAATTTCTAATCTCTCCACCCATTCCTTCTTTCCTCCACCCATTCCCTCTTTCCCTCCACCCATTCCCTCTTTCCCTCCACCCCTTCTCTCTTTCCCTCCTTTCCCTTCCCCCCTTTCTCTCCTCCCCCTTTCCCCCTTTTCCCTCCACTCCTTTCTCTCCCTTCCCTTCCCTTCCCTTCTCTTCCTCCTTTCCCTCCCCTCCCCTCCCTCCCTCCCTCCCTCCCTCCCGACTCTTGCTCTACCTGCTGCCTTATTCACCACGTTCCTGCTCTCTCTCCCTCTCTCTCTCTCTCTCTCTCTCTCTCTCTCCCATTTCTTCCTACCAGCCCTCCTTCCTCCATTCTCCTTCGTCCTAACATCCTTCCCTCTTCTCTCTACTTCCCTTCCTTCCCTTCTCCTTCTCTACCATTACCTTCCTTCTCTCTCCTTTTACCTATCTTCCTACTCTTTCTCTCCCTTCCTACCTTCCTCCCTCCCTTTTCTCTCACCTCTCTGTTTTCCTTCTCTCCTCCCTTCCCCTCCCCTTTTTTTCCTCCATACCTTTCCTCCTTTATTTCTTTTTCTCTCCCGTTATACTTTCTCTGTCTCTTCCTTCTCTTCATCTTTTCCCCTCCCTCTCTCCCTCCTCTACCCCCCCTTTTTCCCTTCTCTCCCTCCGTCCCATCCTGTCTCTCTCTGTATCTCGTTTTCCTTCTTTCCCACCATCTCTCTCTGTCTGCCCGCTGGAGTGCCCGTCTGTTCTGCCTACTGTATCTGCTGCTGCTGCTGCATAATTCACCTTGGCCGCACCAGGGGAGAGAGAGAGAGAGAGAGAGAGAGAGGTAATTTGATGTTCCAGGAGTGTCAAGGGGGGGCGGGGGTGAAGGCAGGGAGAACAGGAAAATACAGTAAAAAGGGAAACGATAGAAAGCAGAATGAAAGTGAAATTCCAGATACTGTTTTGTGGATTGTGGATGGGAGCCGTGATTTGGGGAGAGAGAGAGAGAGAGAGAGTATTATTGAGTCTTAGAAAGTGCAGTATGCGGGAAGTAAGGAGAGTAGGCGTTTAAGTAGAGTTTAAGCAAAGTTGGGAAGAAATTATGCCAAGTTTTAAGTGGTAATTTGGGCCGCGTGAAGGAGCCTGTGAGTGATGGTGTTAGAGATGAGGAAAGTTGGTTAAAATTAAGATGCAGGGAAGGGATATCACAGAGGTAGTTGCTGTTGTAGCCCCAGGTTCATAGGAAACGTGAACCCAGTGGACTGCAGGCTGAAGTGTCCCTCCTGCAGTCCTCTATCGTCCTTTTGCTGGATAGGGAGATGACTTATGAACGTTTGCGAGATGCAGGTCAGGGTGGTGATGATGATGGTGGTGGTGGTGGTGGTGGTGATTTGTGGTGATGGTATTAGTGGTGATTTTCCTTTACCTATGTGTAGTTTCTGATCACATTTTTTTTTTTCCTTCTGGTGTATATGCCGTTTTTCATTTTTTATTTCATTTTTTTAACGTTCGTTCCTTTTATCCCTTCCATTACTTGCTTTATCATTCCTATTATCTTTACAGTGGCCATCAACATCATCATCAACCCCGCCATCACCACGGTTACCATCCTTATCTCCGGTGCCATCATCATTCCCTCTAGATTACCCCCAATAAAATAGACGGTCACTCTTATATATCTTTTTATATCGCCACTCACGCCTGTCATCACCCACTCTCATTGCGTTTGTTTTACCCACTGAATTACCCCTCATTGCTACTACCATCACTACCATGACTACCATCACCATACCTGCACTGTCATTTATCACACCACACCACACTACACTACAGCCACCAACCACACCACACTGCACCACCATCACCAACTACATTACACTGCCACCTCAGAACTACCACCACAACCACATCACTGATACCACATCTCACTGCTATACTACTGCAGCACCTCATCCAGACCACTCTTCCGTTACCATACCACCACAGTGTACTACCACACTGCCTTACTCGGACCCAGTACCACCACCACTGCCACAACTGCACTACCACTACCTTATCATCCGCAGTGCTCTTTGTATCCCAGCCACACTTCATCACCACCACCACCCACATCCATTCTCCCACACCACATCACCACCCTACACCAATTCCATGTAATGTCCACACTACTGTAACCACACCACCATTTTACCACATCAAATGGGGTGGGGTGGAGCAGGGTAGACAAGGTGAGCTGGGGTGAGGCAGTGTGAGGTGAGGCAAGGCGAGGCAGGGTGAGGCAAAGCAAGGCGAGGCAGGATGGGGTGAAGTGGTCCATTTTGCTTCACACAGAGATAAACAGAGATCCACTGCCTCCCCCGAGCCACACACGTGACCTGCCTCAAACCTGCCTCCCCTGTCTTGCATTGTTCATTCTGTCTGGTTCTGCTTTATTTTACCTTACCCTGTCTGGCTCTGCTCCACCCTGTCTGGTTCTACCCCACCCTGTCTGGTTCTGCCCCACCCTGTCTGCTTCTGCCCCACCCTGTCTAGTTCTACCCCACCCTGTCTAGCTGTGCCCCACCCTGTCTAGTTCTACCCCACCCTGTCTGGTTCTGCCTCACCTTGCCTAGTTCTGCCTCACTCTGTCTTGCTTGCATCAGTCACCCTTCTCCCATTTTTCCTGCCCCAACTTTTCTACTCCTGTCTTTACTGCCTCACTTCTGCCTCACTTCACGTAGCCTGCCTCACCCTGCCTGATTCTGCCCCCTTACTCCTTCCTCACCCTTTTTTACCTACAGGGTGATGGAAGAATAAGATAGGGATAAACAGGGTGAGCCTTGTGTGGTTCCCCCTTAACCCAGAGCCTCCATTATCGTGGGCTTAGAAGGCTTACTTGACATCTCCCTCTCAGCAATTTTTTTTGGGTCCATTTTATGTTCATAATCATTTGTATGATATTTGATTGTTTTTTCTTTACTTATATACAAGATGACCAAAAAAAAAAAAAAAAAAAAAAAAAAAAAACTATACTCTTTTTACTCTAACTTGGCTTAAAATTGCCATCCCTCCGTCTTGAATGCTGAGTTGTAGCAGATGATTAGCACTAGAATACGATGCCAGTCACGAAGTGCTGTGTGAAGGATGTAAAGTGGTAGGATTGTATTTTTTTGTCACTAAACTTCACGAAAAAAGCTGCGAAAGGACGAAAATCTTGGCCAAGTTAAGGTGAAGAGAGTATAGTAGAGTTCCTATGCTCCTTTCACGTTGACTTGGCCTAAATTTCTGTCCTTTTGCCGCTTATTACACGTATCTCGGTAGCAGAGACAGGCAATACTACGCCTCTACGTTGTTTCCATATCACTTCTTCGTGACTAATGCCATATTCCACTGTTAATCTATTGCCAGAACCCAGCATTCAAGAGGAGGAGACGGCAATTTTAGGCCAAGTTAGAGTTAAAAGGGTATAGGAAGCCTCCATAACGGGCGAGGGTATGATTCTACTCTCACTCTTTCATCTCTTATGCCTCTCCTTGTCTTGTCCTCCAGCTATAACTTCTGCCTGCCTTTACCGTATTACCACCACGTCTTGCTTGCCTGAATATGTGTGCCTCGCCTCTCCCTGCCTCACCCCTCACTACCTCGCCTTCTGCCTCACGTCTTCCCCCTTACTTTACCACATCCCTACTCCCTCCCCCCTTTGCACCCCAGCCTCGCCCACGCTTCGCCATCCCTTACTCCTACTACTTCCTGTTAACTTACCTCACTCTGCCTCTCCTGGCCTTGCTTATGCCTCCACATGCCTCACCCATGGTTTCTCCCTCAATCCCAGCCTCACACCTCGTCTCTGTGTGACTTCTACGCCCCTTCCTGCTTCACCCTAACATCCCGTACTTCACACCTTCTGTCTGCCTCACCTCTACACCCCTGCCCTACCTCACCCAGTCTCTCTGCCTCACCCCTACGCCCCCTGCCTCACCCCTGCACCCCGCACCACACCCCCTGCCTGAAGATGGATGGCGTAATCTGAGGGTAGCTTGGTGCATTATGGTGTGTGTGTGTGTGTGTGTGTGTGTGTGTGTGTGTGTGTGTGTGTGTGTGTGTGGCTTACGCTGACCCTGAGAGATAGAGAGGGGGGGTGAGGGAGGGCCTTGGAGAGATTAAGCTGGGTTGGATTGGTTTAATTGAATTGTGTCTGGAGAGAGAGGAGAGAGAGAGAGAGAGATAATGATGATGCAATAGTGATGAAAACTTGAAGGACTTAATATAATAACTTACAGATTATCATTAGTTATTTAATTTGTAGGATAACACACACACACACACACACACACACACACACACACACACATTCTCTCTCTCTCTCTCTCCCTCTCTCTTTATCAGAGAATAATAATAGCCATGATGGTGTTAATGAGGCTTTGATAATATTTTTTTTTTTTTTTTTTTTTTTTTTTTTATGTGTCCGACTCTGGGCAAAGGCTTCAGGGCCTATATCTTGGGGGCAGTAGCCTATCCCAAGGCCCAGTAGTCCTCCTACACCTCCACATGTCACCACTTCGGCGCTAACACCCACCGTCCATATTGAATACATGCTAGGGCTGTCTCATACAGGACTGGTGTATTGGTATTAGCGGGGGTATTTTTACGACATGTCGGCGGGTCATCTGGTAGATCAGGAAAGTCTGCTTTTTATGAAATTCAAATCCTTAAACTGTCCCCTGCCCTTAATACTTCTCTTCACTATACTCCTTTCACTTCATCTTGGCTAATCTCCCTAACACCTCCTCTCTAGCGATTTATTTTTGTGGGTGATTAATATTCTTTTGTACGTTGTGTAGCGATATTGGAAGGATTTATATAACACGGAAGAGGAGAGTAAGGTGTAATAATGGAGAGAGAGAGAGAGAGAGAGAGAGAGAGAGAGAGAGAGAGTGAAGGGAAGAAGATAAAAAAAAACTTAAGGAGTGGAGCGTCAAAGGAATGAGATCTTAATTGAAAAGCAGCCTGAGTCCTCGAGTGGAGAGAGAGAGAGAGAGAGAGAGAGAGGAGAGTGAAACGCGATCGAGGTTGTGTGTATGTGTGTGTGTGTGTCTGTCTGGGTACACATAGGACCCACCGATATAAAAATAAAAACAGCCATGTTTTTCCAGTGGCTCCAGTCGTGTTTTTCCTGCTGACTTAACGTAGAAAAATCTTTATTATTATTATTATTATTATTATTATTATTATTATTATTATACATCAACTCAGCATTAAAAGGAAGTTGCAAAGGAGCGTATTGTGATTAGGGTTGAGCTGTGTGTGTGTGTGTGTGTGTGTGAGAGAGAGAGAGAGAGAGAGAGCTCATTTAAGTGTTCGTGTTAATTGTTCCGTGTATTTATTCAATTCGTCAACTTTGTACCTACCTGTCCACCAATCAGCCAACCTACTTACATACCTGTCTATCTGTTTATCTATCCGGCTATCTATCAGTCCCTCCTTCTGCCCATTGATTATACTGTGATGTAATGAATTTGTATCTGTCTAATAATTATGTATCTATGTTCTCCAGTCTACCTTTGTGTCTACCTGTATTTATTAGTATTGTATCTGAGGGAGTTCGAATCGGTAGAGAAGTGGCCTGCAATCCTAATGGACCCAGGTTCGATTCCGGGCTGGTGCAGGGAACAGTTTAGGGATTTGAATTTCGTCAAAAGCAGAATTTACTGATATACCAGGGAACCAGGTGACATGTAAAAATACCCCCGCTAATACCAATACATCAGCCCTGTATGAGACAGCTCTAGTATGTATTCAGTATGGACGGTGGGTGTTAGCGCCGAAGTGGTGACATGTGGAGGTGTATGGTATGTAGGAGAACAGCTGGGCCTTGGGGACACACACACACACACACACACACACACACACACACACACACACACACACACACACACACACACACACACACACACACACACACACACACATAATCTACTTATCTGTCAATCCAGCTATTTATCTCCATTTACCTGTATTATTTATTTATGTATTTCTATCTACTCTCAGTCTCCGTATGTGTCTATCTATCTATCTATCTATCTATCTCTTCCACCCCGAGGACCCACCTGCCTCGGCCCATCCATTGCGTGTCGCCTCAGATAGATTGGATTCCCCTCTCTCTCTCTCTCTCTCTCTCTCTCTCTCTCTCTCTCTCCTGTCACGCTTCCTTTCCTCTTTCCCTCCCATCCTCCTTTCTTCCTTCCTTCCCTAACCTGTCCTCCTTTCTCCTTCCCTCTGATCTTCCTTCCTTCCTTCCTTCCATTCTTTATCCTTCCATACCCAGCCTCTGTCTCTCTCTTTCTCTTCCTCCCTCACTTTCTCCCAAAATACACCCTGTCATCTTCATCC
>NC_137051.1:2262500-2297500 GCF_032717465.1 Coenobita brevimanus
ACTTAACCTTCTTGCCTAATTCTGCCTGCACATGCCTGCCCGATTCTCTCTGATCCTGATTATTCCCCTTGTCTGCCCCAACCTACGTTCGCCTGCCTGACCCTGCCTACTCTTGATCCATCTTACCCCTGCCTACCCCTGCCTGCCTCGCCCTGCCTGCCACATCGATCTCTGTCACGAACTGCGCGTAGTGACACTCCCCCCATAGCCCCTCCCTCTTCCCCACCCCATCCCCTCCCCTCTTCCCTTCCCCCTGCTCACTCCTCCCCACTCCTCTCCCTCCTCCTCTTCCCTCCCCGCGTTAGGATCCTTCATCTTTCTACTCCTTCACCTCCTTCCTCGCCACCTACTCCTTCCTTACCTCTCAGGCCTCTTCCTCTTCCTCCACCTTACCTTCTCTTTTACCTCCGTCTCCTCCATTTTACCTTCTTTTCTTTATCTTTACCTCCTCCTCCTCTCCCTCCCCAATCTCCCTCCTTTCTCTCCCCCTCCCCAATCTCCCTCCTTTCTCTCTGTCCCCAATCCCCCTCCTTCTTCTCTTCCTCCCCAGTCTCCTTCCTTTCTCTCCCCTTCCCCAGTCTCCCTTCTTCCTTTCCCCCTCCCCAATCTCCCTCTTTCCTCTCCCCTCCCCAGCCTTCCTTCTTCCTCTCTCCCTCCTCAGTCTTCCTCCTTTCTCTCCCCCCTCCCCAATCTCATTTCTTCCTTTCCCCCTCTCCCCAGTGTCCCTCCCTCTCCCTTCCCCAATCTCCCTCCTTCCTCTCCCCCTCCCCAATCTTCGTTCCTCCTTCCCCGTCCCTTAACCCTCCCCCTCCTCCTCCGCGGCCCTCATTCGTCGTTCCTACGCCTCTTCCCTATTCCCCGCTCTCCTCCTCCTCCTCTTCTCCCTCCCCCCTCCCCCGTCTTCCTCGGCCTACTGCTTCATTCTGGTTTTCTCTGCATTTCATGTCTCTGTATTCATTTTCTCTTCCCCATGTTTCGTCTTCTCATGTATTATTCTCGTTTCACATCGTCTTTATATTTCTCTCTGTGATTTTTGTCTTCATTGCATTATTGTGTGTGTGTGTGTGTGTGTGTGTGTGTGTGTGTGTGTGTCCTCCCACTGTTTTCGGAAACACCTTTTTTCCTTGTCTTTATTTTCCCTCTCTCTCTCTCTCTCTCTCTCGATTTCTTTCGGCCATAAATTTACCAACTTAACTCGGCTGGTGTTGGCATCTGTCGCACTTTTTCAGTATCTGTGTGTGTGTGTTTGTGTGTGTGTGTGTGTGTGTGTGTGTGTGTGTGTGTGTGTGTGTGAGGGGAAGGACGTATTGCTTTGGTTGTGTTGTTGGTGCTATATGTGTGTGTGTGTGTGTGTGTGGAGAGGGCGTTTGTTTTCCTTTGGTTCTGTTGCTGCCATGTGTGTGTGTGTGTGTGTGTGTGTGTGTGCGTGTGTGTGTGCCTTTGTCTGTGTGTGTGTGTGCGTGCGTGCGTTTGCTTGCTTGCATCTTTTTTCTCGTAGTCGTAAATCGGATTAAAAACCACAGTATATCCCCGCATCGTATAACGGAATAATGCGCATATTTTTCTGGCGTATATTTACACACGAAATATACGCCTGCAATAAATCTTTAGGAGCGAGAACAATGGCGTAGGAGGCAAACACTGGCTGGAAGTATTGGATTTTTTATTTTTATCTTTATTTATTTATTTATTTATTTTTTAGCGGTACAAGGAGATTCAGTTGTTTGGGAGGAAGTGTGTGTGGTTGGTGATGGAATTTGTGGTGTGGGTAGTTAGATGAATGTATAATGAGAGAGAGAGAGAGAGAATTATGGAGAGAGCAACCTGTAGCACTGTTGAGGAATGGAATGCTAATTGAAAGGGGATTAGAGGAATTTAGAGAGGGAGAGTTTGTAGGCAATAGCGATGCATGGGATATATGAGTGAAAAAGTGAGATCAAGCATTGGGAGAGAGAGAGAGAGAGAGAGAGAGAGAGAGAGAGAGAGCCGGAAACAGGTGGCAGTGGATGATAAATGAGGTAAATAAACCCACCTGATGCCGCGATGAGAGAGAGAGAGAGAGAGATTCAGGAGGCAAATAAGATAGCAAAAAACGAATAGGGAAGTATAGAAAGTGAGAAAAGTGGCGAAAAAACGTGTAAACAAAAAACAAAGTAGAGAAACGACATACACAAACACAAAAAATAGTAAAGATGGCCAAGTAGAGAAAATTATGAAAAGTAAGAGAGAGAAAGAGAGAGTTGGCAATATTAAATAAACAAATAGTAAGAGAGAGTTGGCAAGGACGATAAACGAGGTAAATAAACCCAGTTGGTGCCGCGATGAGCCAGGCAACGTGTCGTACTGAGTGACGCCAACCCAGCCACCCAACCCCCCTGCCAGACGCCCTCCTCTCCCCCCTGCCAGACGCACGAGCACACCTGGCCTACCTGGGATTGGCTGCCTCCTTCACCTGTTGATTAGTGGGGACCCTGTAATGGCTTCCTCGAGTGGATTTATTGCCTGGGGATTGAGGATTTATTTGTTGTTTTCCAAAGGGGATTAATGCTGTGTTTTATGGTGTTTTTCTATCGATATACTGTAGATTAATTGCCTCGTGGTAGTAACATACAACTTACATTTGCTGTTTTTTTAATTTCCTTTTTTTCTGTAATTTTTCTTTCTTTTGTTGTGTTTTTCTCTTTTCTCCTACTTTTATCTCAGTTTAATGTGTCGTTTCTTTTGTTAATGTTTATTTCTCGTACTTTTATTTCACTTAAGTATGTCCTTCACTTAGTGTACACTTTCATATTGCTTTACTATGTGTTCACTTTTTATTCAAGCCTTTTTTCGTTTTTTTTTTTTTTCGTTTTTTTTTTTTTTTTTTTTTTTCATTTTTTGTGTTGCATTTGGTATTGTTTCATGGTGAGATTTTTTTTTCGTTAATTTGCCGTTTGTTTTGGTGTTTTGTTATTTGTATTTATTCCATTGTATTTGCTATAATTGTTCCACACAGTTGTTTGGTTAGAGAGAGAGAGAGAGAGAGATTATTATAGCGGTGTGCTGTAAAGTTAGTGAGGTTACTGTTTGCGTGAGTTGGTTGGCAGCAGTACACGCACATGGCCACGATATATGTACACCAAATTATACCACGCACACAGGGATATATATGTGCGTGTAGTTACATACACACATGGGGATATATGTGCGTTTATTTATACACGTGTGCCTTTACTTATGCGCACATTGGGTAATTGTATACACATGTGCATTGAACTATACGCACATGGAGATATTTATACACGTGCTTTTACTTATGCGCACATGGGATAATTGTATACGTACATGGGGATATATGTGCATTTAATTATACGCACATGGGGATATATGTGCATTTAATTATACGCACATAGAGATATATTTGCAGTTCATTATACACACACATGGGGATGTATGAACGTTTAATTATACGCACATAAGAGAATGTGTGCACTGAAATACACGTACATGAGAATAATTGTACATGTAATTATGGGAGGATACAAAGTGTTCCAGATGTTTATTTTTAGTACATTTCCTACACATTTATTTTATTTAATTATTTATGTATTTATTTATGTAGTAGGAAGGAAAAAAGGTAGAGTCAAAGAAGTCTTCCCTGAGAGAGAGTGAGAGAGAGAGAGAGAGAGGCAGGCAGGCAGGCAGTTAATGTATATAAGGCCCTTCATCTATACACACACACACACACATACACACACACTATTCTCTGGTGTCTACTGAACATGACACTTTAATCCTCACTGCACGCAACCTTCTCATTCACCTTCACTTCCTCGCTCCTTCCTTCCTTCCTTTTTTTTCCGTCCTTCTTCAGTCCCTATTCCCTTCCTTCACTCCTTCTTTCCTTCCCTCCTTTCTCGGCCTTCCTTCCGTCGTGCCTTGCTTCTTTCCTTCCTTTCGTCATTCATTTATTCATTCTTCATTCTCTATATCCTTACTTTCCTTCTACTAACCCCTCCCTTTCTTCTGCACTCCCTCGTTCCTTCCTTTAGTTTCCTTGACATGTTTTCCTTCCATCAGTTTATTTCCCTCCTTCCTTACTTCTCTCTCTCTCTCTCTCTCTCTCTCTCTCTCTCTATCTCCTTCCATCTCGTTATGTTTTCCGCCTCGCTACTTCTTTACCTTCTTTCTCCTCTACCACTCTTCTTTATGCTCTCTTCATTTTCTTTATTATTTTCTTTTATCGTTTTCAGCTTCCCCTTTTCTTCCTTATGTTTTCTCCTTTCCATCTGTTTTTCCTTCTGTTCTCTCATTTTCATGTTATATCCATTCCTGCTCCTCCTCTCTCATTCCTTCCTTCCTTCCTTTTCTTCTTTCCTTTCAGCGATTTTCCCTTTCTCTCTCCCTCCTTTTTTCCTTCCTTCCTTCCTTCCTCCTACCCACCTTCTCAGCACGGTATTTTTTTTCTTCCTTCATCCGGCTTCTAGTGGCTTTCACGCATTCACACTTCCATCACGCATCACCACCCTTCCTTACACTTTACACACACACACACACACACACACACACACACATTTTCGCCCACGCACACGTTTCATGCTCACCGACACGCATAGACAATCTCTCTCTCTCTCTCTCTCTCTCTCTCTCTCTCTCTCTCTCTCTCTCTCTCTTTCCATAAATGACACCTGTTTTTAGCATCTTTTTTTTCTTGCTCTCATTTTTCTCACTTTTTTTTTCTCTCTCTCTTTTTTTCTCTCTTCCCTGGATGTTATCGGGGGCCATGGCACTCTTGCTGGTGTTGCAGAGTAATTGCTGTGTCCACTGTTTGCCTAATTTGATTCTGGGGTTGGTGCAGGGAAAGAATGTGTGTGTGTGGGGGGTTTGTGATGTGTGTGTGTGTGTGTGTGTGTGTGTGTGTGTGTGTGTGTGTGTGTGTGTGTGTGTGTGTGTGAGAGAGAGAGAGAGAGAGAGAGAGGAGTTAAGAAATTAAATATTATCTCATACATTCCACATAAATAAAAGAATAAGTACAATCAGGGCCATGAATATGACAATGATGGGACGAATAGCAGTAAGAATAGAAATAAGGACGCTTAAGGAGTAAAGGAGGGAATGAAGGAGACGTAATGAAGGAATAAAGGAAGGAGGGAAGAAGATGGAAGGAAAGAGAGCGGTTTATTGGAAGGGTCGTAAACAGAGGGGACACGAGAGAGAGAAATTGAGAGGAGGAGGAGAAGAAATGGAGGAGGAAAAGAGGGAGGTAGGGAAATGGATCGTAAAGGAAGTTGTAAAATAGGAGGGAAGGAAGGAATGGAGGGAGAAGGAGAAGAAAGAACGTTTGAATTGAAGGAAGGAAGAAGTAAAGGAGTTTTGAGACTGGATCGAGAGTGAGATGTAAATATTAAAGGAATGAAGAGATAAGGAAGACAGATTAAAGAGAGGCTGGAGAAAAGAAAAGAATAAAATGGAAGAAATAGAGAAAACAAGGAAACAAGAAAAGAAAGAAACTAAGGAAATAACATTGGAAGGGAAGGAAGAAAGGAGAGGAGGTGACGGAGAGAAAGGGGAGTCAAGAGAGAGAAAGAGGGAGGGACAGAAAAACAGAAGGAATAAAACTGGGAAGGGAGAGGAAAGGACTGAAGAGCAAGTAGGGAACGAGAAGAACAGGTTGTAAAGGAAGTTGTAAACGAAGAAGGGAGGAAAGGAAGGAAGGAAGGTGAGGAGGAAGGAAGAAAGGAAAGGTGTGATGATAGTAAAAGGGAAAGAAAGTCTGATAATGCAAGGATGGGAGGAAGGAAGGAAGGTGTAGGAGAATGGTTAGTGAAGAAGGAAGGCAGATGCAAAAGACAAGTGTGGAGGGAAGAAGAAAATTAATCCTAAAAGGCAAAAAGAAGGGGGAAGGAAGGAAATAGGGAGGAAGGAAGAAATGATCGAGAAGTAAGGAGGGAGGAAGAAGATGGGTGATTAAGGAAGGAATGAAGAGAAGACGATAAAGAAGCAGACAGCGAAGGAGGTTGCAAGAGAAAATAGGTCATATATTAAGGAAGGATGGAAGGAGGTAGGGGGAGGGAAGGAAGGACGCAGGAGGGAAAGAAGGAAGGAAGGAAGTAGTTAAGGAAGAGCAGTGATAGACGAGAAGAGGAGGAAACTGAAAAATCATAAGAGAGAGAGAAGGAGAGGGAGAATGGGGGAAGAAGAAAAAATAAGGGAAGAGAAAGGGAGGAATAAATGAGAGAGGGAGACAAGAGAAAGCTTGAATTAAGGAATGAAAGATAGCGAGGTAAAGAAAGCAAGATAAAGCAAAACTTTCAAGATGGAGAGATATAAAGAGATGAAGACGGAGGAAGAGCTGGTTGAGAGAGAGAGAGAGAGAGAGAGAAAAAAAAAAAAAGGGGGGGAGGGGGGGTTCCTCTGAGCAAACCACCCCAGCGTCAAATTGGCCTTAATTGTCCTGATCGGGTGGCCATTCAACTGGGTGGTTTAGGAGGGTAGGTGGATGGATGGTTGGGAGGAGGATAGGGGGATGGATGGATGGTTGGGAGGAGGATAGGGGCATGGATGGATGGTTGGGAGGAGGATAGGGGGATGGATGGATGGTTGGGAGGAGGATGGGGGATGGATGGATGGTTGGGAGGAGGATAGGGGATGGATGGATGAGGAATGGCAAGGATAAGGAATTGGAGATTGATAGATGGTGGGGGTTTGGATAGTTTATGAATAAGAGTAGCTGGATTGACGGAGGGATAGATGGGATTGTGGATGTATGGTTAAGATGTGGATGGATGAATGTATGGATGGGTTGTCAGTAAAGGTGTGGATAGTCTGTTAATGTACACTTGATGGGGACAGAGTGGAAGTGGATGGTTAGATGGTGATGGTGATGTATTGTTAGGAATGAGAGTTGCAAGGTAGATTGATAGATGGTTATATTGAGAGAGAGAGAGAGAGAGAGAGATAATAGCCGAAGAGTAATTAGTAATACCTAATACCGATGGATCTGTGTCATACGGGGCCTTGTGTGAAGAAATAATTGCCGTGTGTCATTTCGGAGATTACCCGGGTGATTGGCGAGGCAGGGGGTCAGGAGAGTGCTGATTGGCAGGCGATTAGGCTTGGCGGACCTCTGATTGGTTGCTGAGGGGGCGTGGCATTAAGACGAGTGCTGATTGGTTGCTGAGGGGGCGTGGCATAAAGATCTGAGTGCTGATTGGTTGCTGAGAGGGCGTGACATTGAGACCTGAGTGCTGATTGGTTGCTGAGGGGGCGTGGCATTGAGACCTGAATGCTGATTGGCTGGTAAGAGGGACGTGGCAGTGGCTCTGGATATTCATTGGCCCAGGACATTAACAACCACGTGATTCATTCAGTGTGCTGTTGGCTAGATTGGGGTGGGTGTGAGAGAGAGAGAATATGTGTGTATGTTTGTGATTGTTTTGTATGTACGTGTTCGTTTAACGTATATGTATCCTTGTGCATGTGTGTGTGTGTGTGTGTGTGTGTGTGTGTGTGTGTGAGAGAGAGAGAGAGAGAGAGTGTTTTCATCTCTCCTCCTTCACAGAAATGGTGAGGTAGGAACTGTTAATATTTGTGATGGCACTCTGTAGAAGGGAGCGGGAATTGAGAGGGACGAGAGGGTGAGAGAGGGAGAGGAGATGAGGAGGGGGAAGGGAGGAGGTGAGGGGGGAATGGAAGAAGGTGAGAGGGTGGAGTGATGGAGGGGAAAAAAATGAGGATGGATAGTGAGGAACGTTCTTTACTTCATCACCCCCTCTTCTAACCCTCCCCCCCTCTCTCCCCTCCCCTTTCCCATACCCTTCTCTTTCCCTTCCTTTCCTCCCCACTCTTCTTGCCCCAACCTCTAGTATTTCCCCTCTTCAACACAGCACCTTTTCCCTCCCTCTCCCCATCTTTCCCTCTTTCCTTCCATTTCTCTCCCCCTCCCCCTCCTCCTCCCCAACCCCAGTCTTATTCTTAGACGGCCTCACACAATGGATGTCTGGATGTGTGTGTGTGTGTGTGTGTGTGTGTGTGTGTGTGTGTGTGTGGTGGGGTGGAGGGGTGTTTGGATTTGCGTGTTTGTGTTTGGATGCTGTGTGCTTGGATGTTGTGTATTTGGTATTTAAATGTTTTTGTGCTCATATGCTGTGTGTGTGTGTGTGTGTGTGTGTGTGTGTGTGTGTGTGTGTGTGTGTGTGTGTGTGTGTGTGGAATTATGAATGTGTGCTTCGATGCTGTGTGTGTGTGTGTGTGTGTGTGTGTGTATGGAATTATGAATGTTTGTGTGCTTCGATGCTGTGTGTGTGTGTGTGTGTGTGTGTGTGTGTGTGTGTGTGTGCGCGGACTGATCGTGGAGGAAGTTTGATTTGAAGATGGAGGGGCTCACACAATAGCGCTCTCTCTCTCTCTCTCTCTCTCTCTCTCTCTTTAGGGGAGACAGACACCCATACTCCTATCGCGTGTGTTTCTTTACCGCCTTCTCGTCCGCGGTGATGAAAGAGCAGAGTGACGGATGGAAATAAGGAGTGTGTGTGTGTGTGTGTGTGTGTGTGTGTGTGTGTGTGTGTGTGTGAGAGAGAGAGAGAGAGAGAGAGAGAGAGAGAGAGAGAGAGAATATGTATCTAGGAGTTGGGTTTGAGTCTGTGTGTGCAGGTTTGGCTTCGTGTGTGTATGTGTGTGTGTGTGTGTGTGTGTGTGTGTGTGTGTGTGTGTGTGAACAGGGGATGGGATGTTAAAGAGTAAAGTTATTTCTATAAGTACATAAAATTGAGAGAGAGTGTGTGAGAGAGAGAGAGAGAGAGGGGAGGGGGGTCATATCTCATGCTGGATAAGGAGTACAAGACGTATGATAGATGGATGGATGTATCTATTTGATTAATGGACTTGCAGGATGGTGGTAGTGGTGGTTGAGACTGTGGTGATTGTGGTGGAGATGGATGTGATTTTGGTAGTTGTGGTAGTCGTCTTGGAAATTGTGGTAATGGTGGTAGGGTGGATGTGATTGGTGTGGTTTGAAATTGTGGTAGGATTTAGGGATGGTGGTAACAGTGGTTGTGATTGTGGTAGTTGTGGTGCGAATGGTTGTAGTTGTTGTTATGATGGTGTGAAATATACTGATGGTGGTAGAGAGGTATTTCGATGTGGTGGTGGTGGTAGTGATTGTGGCAACTGTGGTGATAGCGACACTGACGAGGTTGTGATGGTGGAGATGGTGGTTGTGGTGGTGATGGAAGTAGTGATGATGATATTAACGATGATGGTGGTAGTGATGATGACCGAGGCGAAGGTAGCGATGATGATGGTGGTAGTGGATGTCATAGTGTTATAGTGGTGGTGATAAATGTGGTGGTGGTGGCAGTGGTGGTGAAATTTGTGGCTGTGATGGAAATTGTGGTGGTGATAGTGGTGGTAAGGAGAGAAACTTGACACACGAAGTTGGACGGTAAGTTGAGGTGTGAGATAGCGAGGGTACAAGGTGTGTGTGTGTGTGTTGTAGGGTGGGAATGTATACTGTATGTATGTATATAAAACTGTGTATTTGTGTTTGCTGTGCACATGCTACTTACTGGTTGGGGTGTAAGCATGCCAAATAAATACACACACACACACACACACACACACACACACACACACACACACACACGCAAGCAAGCAAGCAAGCACGCGCGCTCTTTTATTTGCGTCTCCGAGGATGAGATTCTTCTTGTAAGGTCAGGGTCACGGGGTCAGGGTCAGAGTTCAGGTCAGGGGTCGCTGTGTTCTTGAGGGCGAGGTTCAGAAGGACGGTAATCCTTATGAAGAGCAGTATTAGTGTCAACCTTAGAGGGAGTTGTGTGTCTCGTTGGGTGAAGGGATAGGCGAAGGAGGGTGTGGTTGTGGTTGTGGTTGTAATGGTAGTTGTGGTTGTAACGGTAGTTGAGATTGTTGTATCGGTGGTTGTGGCTGTGGTTGTAATGGTAGTTGTGGCTGTAAAGATGGTTGTGGTTATAACGGTGCTGGTAATTGTGGTTGTGGATCTGAGGTGGTGGTAGTTGTGGTTGACTGTTGAGTGAAACAAGAGTAGCGACTGTAATTGTTGGGGTGTTGGTGGGAGTAGTGATGATTGTAGTATTTCATTTAATTTCATTTTGAAATATAAATAAAAAGCTTGAGATAGTTAGTGGCTGTGTTATGAGAATTTCGAAAAGGGTGGAGGAGGGGTGGTGAAAAGGGTGGGGAAGGGGTGGTGAATAGAGTGGGGGAGGAGGAGGAGAAGGGTGGGGTGATGAAAAGGGTGGAGGAGGGGGAGGAGAAGGGTGGGTTGCTGAAAAGGGTGGGGGAGGAGGAGAAGGGTGGGGTGATGGAAAAAATGGGGGAGGGTTAGGAGAAGGGTGGAGCGATGAAAAGGTTGGGGAGGGTTAGGAGAAGGGCGGGGTGATGAAAAGAGTGGGGGAGGGGGAGGAGAAGGGTGGGGTGATGAAAAGAGGGGGAGGGGGAGGAGAAGGGTGGGGTGAGTAAAAGGTTGGGTGTGATAGAGGGAGATGAAGGCGTCAGGGAGAAGATGGATAAAGCAATAAAGGCAGTGCTTGAGGGAGAGCGGGAGGAGGGAGAGAGGGAAGGAAGAAGAGGGAGGAAGAAAGAAGAAGAGGGAGAAGGAGGAAGAGAGCAGGGGAGAAGAGGGAGAAGGAAATAGGAATAACAGTCGGGAGGAGGTGGAGGAAGAAGAGAGCAGAGGAGAAAAGGGAGAAGGAAAGAGAGAGAGAGAGGGGGAGGGGAGACTGGCTATCGTGGAGCGGGTTAGTGGGAAATGTAATCCTAAGGAGAAGAATGAGTGCATCGTGTGTAGCAGAGAGAGAGAGAGAGAGACCTTTTACTCACCTTAAATTCAGACCTTAACCCCTTCGTAATTCCACTGTGACCTTCCCTAACTCTCATTTTCTCTCATTCTCTTCTTTCTCCATTTTCTCACTTTTTTCTCCACTTGAGTCTCGTTCTCTCTCCGTGATTTTTTTTTCTTTATTGTCCTCTAATCTTTTTGTACTTTTTTCTTTGTGATTTTTAACTTTTTCTTTCTTCATTCTTGTTCTAGTCTCCATAATTTGTATTTTGAATTTCCTTTTATTGTGTACCTATGTTTTCTCCTTTCCTCCCTCCCTCTCCTTTACTTATTTCTCCTATCTTTTTTCTCCTGTCCGTATTATTTTTTTCTTTTACACATTTTTCTCATCTTTCCGGTTGCTGTTCTTCGCATTCTTCGTCTTAGCAGTGTTTGGAGTTCGTCTGTTCAGCCCCTTTAATCTGTTGACATAAGCAGCAGTTTATTTCAGCAGACGACTTTATTCAGCTTAGGACAGACTCTTTGTTCTCGATGGGTTGGATCATTTTTTTTTACCCATTTAGTACTAAGAGATCCATCCACAGTCAAAATAAATCGTCTGGATAGGATAAAAATAGAATATACATCATCGCAGTGAAGGAGTTAAGTCTTGGGATGAAATTTGAGGCAACCCGCTCACCTGACACCACAGAGAGCCACTTGACCCTGTGTTTCTCCCCTTAGCTGACCCCACTTTTGCCTGTCTTACCCGCAGGTCAACCCCATGCGTGGCGTAACCTGACCTGGCCTCCCCGTGCTGTGACCTATGGGTATGGTGTGCCGTGAGTGAAATCAGCATCTTCCCAGGGTTTATTGAATACGTTAGCGGAGGAGTCAAAGCATCCGAGTCGAACCATCCGAAACGCATATTGATTGAAATGAGGACTATGGTTCCGTATTTTGCAGTTATCAGTAAATAATGTCAGTATATAATGTTAAACTCAGTAAATAATGTCAGCATATAATGTTAAACTCAGTAAATAATGTCAGTATATAATGTTAAACTCAGTAAATAATGTCAGCATATAATGTTAAACTCAGTAAATAATGTCAGCATATAATGTTAAACTCAGTAAATAATGTCAGTATATAATGTTAAACTCAGTAAATAATGTCAGCATATAATGTTAAACTCAGTAAATAATGTCAGCATATAATGTTAAACTAAGTCCATCCGAGACACGCCATAGTCAGGATGAAATGATAAAGTCAGGTTTTGCTTTTGTCAGTTGTACCCTTATGTCATTTTCATTAATTTTTTCTCATTGGCTTTGGAAATTTCATAACACATTTTCCTCAGTAATATATTTTGTCTGTTGCACCCAAATGGTCTCTTGCATTTTTTTCTCTTGGTCTATGAAGTTGCTGATAAATGGCATACATGAAGTTATGACGGTATAATTGCTTGTATGTTAACTTCCGCAAACGCTATCAGTATTAAAAAGCTGTGATATTATGCAAGAAAAATTTGGAGTGTAACATTCTATATAAATTGCTAAGGGAAAGATGCAGTGGAGTTTCTTTGGCTAGAGAGAATATGACTTAAGAACCTACTGGGAAGATAGATTTTTACTTACCATACAATCCGTTCTCAGTGTTTCAAGTTTCCGAAATCCAGACTGTGTAATCAACTGTCTATTCATTCAGTTTCTGATATCCAGTGCATTTGTCGAACTAGAACCTCTTATTGTTGCATTCCTGACGTGGTTCTTAAAATACAGGAGTGAAGCACGTGTCTGTCCAGAATTATTGGAGAGAAGCATTCAGTACCTTGCGATGTATTCTGGAATGTAGTGAAGCAAGGGAGACGTGAATATTTGGACCGACCTCTGAACATGTCCATAGCACATCACAGCAATCTGTTTTGCTCATGATTTTTTTCGTTTGTTGTAGCGGTGTATGTGTTATTAATGGTGTCTTTATTCCCCATGAAGGCCAAGTGAAACGTGTTTAAGACATGGTGTGGGTGGGGTGAGGCCAAGTGAACATAGTGTCCAGTGATGACTTAGTAAGGGTGCCGCCGCCCCACCACTATGTAAGCCGTGTGCCGGCCAGGCTTTGGTCAAGCCAGATCACAAGACTCAGGTGCAGGTGTGCTGATGGCATGTGTGCCCTGGGGGCGGGTGCCAGCCCAGCCTGACCTGGGCTGCCCTGCGTACTCTGCCCCACACTAAGCTGTCCAAATGAACATGGACAGCCTGAAGGGTGTCAAGTCTGCCGCCCTGGGTGGATCTGGGGCGGGACTTGGTGCGGGCATGGGCATGGGAGCGGGTTCCTACCTAGCCAGCATGGAGACACTGCTTGGGGACTACATGGAGCGACTGGGCACTCGCCTCAACGTGCTGGAAACGGAGCTCCGTTATGCCTGGCGTGCCCTAGATATGCTGTCGCAGGAGTATGTCAAGATGTGGGAACGGTTGGAGAAACTTGAGATTCTGCTGTATGAGCAGCAAGCTGTCATCGCTCAGCTGCTAGAGTTTTACACCGCCTTTGACCTCCAGTCCCTCCTCACAGATAAAGAAGACCCTGCACTTCCTGCAGACACTGCAACTGCAGCTACAGCTGTAACTGCTACAGCAGTCAGTGTTGCTGCTGTGGTTGGACCAGCAGCTGATAATTCTGAAAACAGACTCCCTGATGAAGCATTCTACAGAAGTCTAAATAATGCTCACCGGGATAACTTGTCACAGGTTACAGAAGCAACAGACCAGGAGTTGGCCAGTATTTGGGATATAGAAGAGACAGAGAAAGACACAGAGTCTCCAGATACCAGAAAGAAAGAAAAAGAGAGAGAGAAGGAGAATGAAAAAGATGAAGTGTACACAACAGACTCTTACAAGGATTACTCTGGCACTAGTGCTTGCATCAGTGAACATGACTTGCAGGAGCTTCGGAAATTTACCACACTTGACAAGGTTGCCCTTAGCAAGCTCAAGGAACTAGATGCCCTCAGTGCCAAGCTTCTCAAGGACTCACAGAATCTGCGAGATTTGCGTGAGAGACTAATCTCTTCATCACCAAAATTGGGTTCACCCACGTCCACCTCCCCTCGCCATCAACCAAAGACAGAGGGCGCCACAGCATCAGCAGTAACTATTCCTCAAACTGTGGACAATAAGATGGCTGAGTCTGTGGTGGATGAAAAGCTGCGGCAAATGTACTTGGATTCCAATTTAGAAGACTGGAATTTCAGCCCAAGGACCTCTGAGCCACAGAGAAGCCGACCTAACTCGCAGCTGTCTACTGACAGCAATGCAACAGACCCAGAGGTCATGGCTACCTTTGGAATCAAGGGAACAGGTTCTGTGGTGGGATCTCCACGTCACTCTGCGAGCATGAAGGCCCCTTCACCCCTCTCACAGGTTGAAGGAAGTGTTGGATCAAGCAAGGACGCCCTTGGAATGGCAGATTTCAGTGTAATGGGGAGAAAGACGCCAGATCCTCTTATAGGAGACAAGCCAATTGGTACTTCCTCTCCTTCCTTCATGACAGCCACCAGTGAAAAAGTAAGAGCTTCCCCACCGTTTGGAGGTTCAAGAACTCGCCAGGATGGATACGTTAGTTCTCCCCGGTCGGGCAGTCCTAAGGATGCAACACGAACCAAGAAAACTTCTCTGACTCCCACTGGCCTTGAGCCGGGTCCCACAGGCAAGCGACCCTCAACTCCATCATTCATGACATCGAAGGACCTGGGCCACAGTCCCCGGGCCACCCCTCACCTCATGAGTCCCAAGAGTCCTAAAAGTCCCAAGAGCCCAAAATCTCCACGGACAGTGAAGAGCCCCTCGCCTATTAGATACTCAGAACTTGGCAAGTATGACTCTGGGATCTCAACCCTCAGTAGTAGTATGAGTACTTCTTCGAGCATCGAAAAAAGTCCTACCAGCCCACGGCCTGGTAGGAGAGCCTCCCCATACAGGACGGACCGAACCGAGAGGTTGGAAGACATGTACCTGCCGTCCGCTTCCTCAGCCGCTTTGCTGGCTGCCGTTACAACGACGTCAGCCACAGTCTCATTCACCTCTACCTCCCTGTCAGCCTCCCTCAACGAACAGTTCAAGTTTAGCACTATGGGAGAAAGTTTAACAAGGGAGAGAAAATTGTTTAATTCAACGCCCATCTTGGAGGAATCAGCACAACCTACCACAACGAGTTCCTTTCTCCACATATCAACCAGTAAGCCAGACATCGTCAACACAGCTCTTTCTGCAGAGAAAGCTGATGGCCGTTTATCGTTCATGTCCTCTTCCTTACCTGCTAGTACAGCTGTCACTGCCTCTGGCTATCTCACTCTCAGTCCCAGAAAAGGGGGTAGTAAAGCCAGACCAGCCAGCACTGGAATGTTTGAGGAGGAATCCTTCAGAATCTATGCCCTTACTGCTGATCCCATCTCTCGAGCCACTGGTCCTAAGGTAGAGGAGATGTACTTTGAGGATATGCTAAGCTCATCAGCACCACCACCCCCTCCAGCTCCAGCTCCAACATCCAGTACCTACTCCCATTACTACGGTGGATCCAGATCCAGTGTGGCCTCCTCCTCGTTGCTCACCAACACCTCGCTCTCTGACACCTACCCCTCAAGTATGTCATTATCTCCCAGCTTGGACAGAGCTTACCAAGGGAAGCAGCAGCAGTACCCACCATCACCCTACATCAACGAACCCAAATATTCAGCCCCAGCCTACCTGAATGCAGCAGGAGAATTGAAGTTTGTGGGACAACACTCACGTAGGTATGACCATCTTACTGATATGGAAACAGGAAAGGTTGAAAATAGACATAGCTATGGTGCTGACAGTTCCGATTCAATCTCCTCCTACTCATCCACCTCGAGCTTCTACCCCTCATCTGGCCCTGGCAGTAAAGATGCCATGAAATACAAGTACCAGCCAAATTACAGCCAGCCACCACCCTACTCAGCAGGACCAAACTCCTCACACATTGTCAACCGATATGTGCCAGTTGAAGAGAGCATGAAAGCTGGGAAGACATCACGGTACAAAGATTCATATGATTATGATCCCAACAAGGTTATAATGCAAGATTTGGCATATGATGGCCCAGATGCATACACTAACACTTACCCACCAAAGGAGAGATACCACCTGATGCCAAGTGTTGCTGAGTCATCCTTGCTGAAAAGTGAGGAACTGTCTGGCTCTTTAAGGAATATGGAAAATATTTTGTCAACTGCCCATGGAACTGGTGAATCAAGGAGTCGTTATGGCAAGCACCACAGCTCTCGCAGACACACTCAGGCGGTTCCCACAGTGCAGGCAGATACCTCGCAGCAGGTGCAATGGACTGATGTGAAATCAGATCGTCATGTGAACTTAGAGCTGAATTTGAAACCCTACAGCCCTCAAGGGACACAGGAGCACCGTCAGCTGGTCCAGGAGGAACAACCAGCACAGACCTATTATGACAATAGTAATGTATTGGTGTCTCAGGCAGGATATATCAGTATTGCACCAGGTGCTGTACCCATAAAGCACAAGGTACAGCCAGAGGAAAAGAAGAAGGTGCGTCGTGGTGCCAGCATGAAATCTGCCCTGAATAGTATGACCAAAATGATTCCCAACATAGATATCAGAGGCAGAAGGTCCCGCTCCCATAGCCTTCCATCCCGGCCTCTTGATGAAGAGGAAGAACTGAGGCAGAAGGAGTTGCTTGGGAGGCGCAAGGAGAAAAAGCACAGGTCATTCATGAGCACTATGTCAGGAATCCTGCAGAAGACAAGACGACGTGGTAGTAGCCAGTCTCTCCGGTCACTGTCTGACTCTGAGCAGTCAGACATGGAAATCAGTCGCCCAATACCTCACCGCTCCATGTGGGATGATGATAGTGATAACAGCAGCCTCCTTTCTGATACCACCAACAATCCCCCTGACTCAATCTTCCAGACTGTGAAACTTCCAAAAAAGCACAGCCCCACAGCCAGCAGCAAAGAGAATGTGGCAGGTATGGGAACTCCTGTTGAATCTCCTCCCAAGACAGAGGAGCCAGTTTCAGATACTGCAGATGATGTCCTTCAAGATGCAGAAAATCTTTTCCCGAAAGTTGGAGAATTGAAACGTTCTGATAGCCGTGAGAAGGATGTTGAGGCCAAGCAGCATTCAGGATCCTCTCGTGTGGGAGGGCGACGAGAGTTTGCGGTGTCTCGTGCTCTAGGCAAGTACCGCCAGCGCCATTCATCTTCTGCCCACTCTGATGATCAGAGCGGATCAGAGGAGGCAACACGGGCCAGCAGCAGCGGGTCTGACAGTGGTTCTCGACCCCCCAGCAACCACCAGATGCTCAGCCCTCTTCCTCCAGGAGAACTACAGTCTCAGGGCACGTTAGACCGACCTCCAGTGGGCCCTGGAGCTCCACCCTCTGATCTCTCTGAGTCAGACATGCTGCCACAAGAAGGTGTTGGAGCCAGTGAGCTGCAACAGGTCAACAACAATATTAGTGACTTAACACGTGATACAAGTGCAGCAGATCAGAGTGCTAGCAGCCAGGTTGGCAGCTATCAGTTCTTGAAAGATGTAAATATTCCTCCAAATGTAAATTTTCCCATGAGCGGCCAGGAGACCCTTCCTGTTGGTGGTACTTGTCCCCCAGCACCGACCTATAATGCCCCCCACCTCCCTAGTGATGTCCCACCCTTACCTGGCCTCGCTCAGCAGCCCTTCCCCCAACAACCCCAGGACCCCTCCCTCCCCCTTTCCTCCTCCATCCTTAACTATTTTGATCAAAACTTCCCCTTAAACACTGGCTTTATCCTGCCAAAAAACGGGGAAGCGCCCGCCCCTAACCTCATCAGGGCTGCCGATGCCGCTGCGGTCTTGCAGCAGCCAATAATTAACAAAAACATTGACATCAGCGTGTCGGGAGAGGCGGGCGATAGTGACACGTCCATGAGCGAGTCTCTTGGGCTGGAGGGGACGCCCTCCCGCAGCCGTGACATCACCCAACGCTCACCACCAGAGGCTACCCAAGACCACCGCCTCTGCCCGCCCAGCCACAGAGCTCACTCTGAAGATGAGGACAACCGATCTGTGCGCAGTATGCGCTTGTCACGTGGATCATCACGGAGACAGAGCACAGAGGATTCCATTGACTCAGATGATGAATGGTATATCCATGAGCTGCGGAAGTTGGAGCTTATGGAGGCCAATCAGTACCGGGTACCAGAGCTGGAGGAATGCTACCCAATGCAACCCGATGACCGTGTCCGCAGCTTTATGAATGTGGTGTTGTGTGAATTGCAGGGTCGAGTCAAGGAGGCTGAGGCATATGAGCCTGGCTCTCAACCAGCCCCAGCCCCAGCTTCAGTTACAGTCCCTTCAGCTTCCCAGCCACTACCACTCTCACAATCAACTGGTCAAGTCTCAAAAGAGTCTGCTTACTTTTCTGGTGCTGGAGACAGTCGTCAGAGTTCACTGTGTTACTCACAGGACACCCAGGCCTCGGTTGAGAGTGCTGTGTTCTCCATGGTGAGCAGTGATGAGCGACGTGGTCCACCTGAGGAACCCATCCCTGCCAAGACCACCCCCACTCAGCCGGTCCCCAGATCCCGTGTAGACTCAGATGAGGGGTCATCAGGTGAGACCTCAGGACCAGATTCCCCTGAAGAGGACCTGGATGATGAGGATGAGGAACCCATGCCTCCAGTCAAACAGGTTACAGCCAAGTCTCCTGTGGTTGAGGAACCTACTTATGGGCGACGTGCCCTGCCCACTGTGCCCCCGCCTGAGCCTGCCAGATCCATGCCAGTGGGGGAGGTGGAACCCCAAGTCCCCACCAGAGACCTGATCACACCCAAGGTGGGAGGGCAGCACGTATTGGATGACCTGGCGTGTGACTCTGATTTGGGGCAAGCGGGTGAGGGCTCTGAGGCCCCTGTGGAGCCAGTGGAATCCCCAGTGATGCCCAGGGAAGTGACCGGTGAGGTACCCACGCCTGAGGTCACCCGCCCTCCCGCCGAGAAGATAGCCGCACCCACAGCCCTCAGCCCCGTGCCTGAGGAACACCCTGAGAAAGAGTCAGAGTTGAAAGAAAAACCTCCAGGTGAGGAAGAGGAAGAGGGGGCGGCGGCCCCACCTGGTGCTGACGGCACCACTCCGGCGCCACCAGCCAAAGGCAAGCCGCCACTGAGGGGCGCCGGCAGCAAGTGGAAGCTGGTAAAGGCACTCAAGGAGAAGAAGGAAGAGAAGAAGACAGAGAAGGAAGAGGAGACAACGGTGAGTGTTGTTTGTACACACACACACACACACACACACACACACACACACACACACACACACACACACACACACTGCTTTGTTCATTATTTATATATAGTACTAGTCAGGATACATCCCTACACATTCAAGCATGAGGTGGTGCATGTATGTGTTGTTCTTGAGGTGAAGTCAATAGTCTGCCTACATCAACTCGATACTGCCTCAAACTATTATTAAACTATTCCTCGGCAGTCACATGCAGCAGGTCCCTGTATCAGTCGTTCCGAACCCGAGAAGTGTAATGGACTTATTGACCGGTGCTTGACTGCAGGGTAATTTGTACGTTTGTTTGTATTTGTTTGTGTGTGTGTGTGTGTGTGTGTGTGTGTGTACATATATATATATATATATATATATATATATATATATATATATATATATATATATATATAATAGTGTGTGTGTGCGCGCACACACGTGTCTCGCGTTCATATCCGTATTTGTGTATGGATTAGCATTGTATGTGTGTTACAGTCTTTTGTCTGTGTGTACGTGTATGTATTAATACGTGTTTCTGTACGTGTGTATATACCAAGCTTGGGTGTGCGCCTGGTTGTGTATTTTACGTTTTGGTTCGTATTTCTGTTACATATATATTGATTTGGTGTATGTACAGCATCTGTGTCTATGCTTCGTGTGCCCTTACGGTATGTTACTTAGTAGCAATATGTTGTCGGTATATGCACTTTTCGTAATATTGTTTGCATGATTGTTGCGTGTATGGAAGTATATACGAGTATCTGTGTATGAAGCCAGTGTAGGTTGCGTCTCTTTACATAAAAGTGTCAATGTACTGATATAAATATTTTGTAGGCCTGTATGTATATATATAGCGTGTATGTCGGTGTGCTTCCGAACCATGCATATGTATGTATATGCCTTTATGTAGCCTGTATGTGCATGTGTACGTGTGGAGCGTGCGTATGTGTGGTGTGAGTGTGCGTGCGTAGTAGAGCGCCGGAGTAGTACACGGGACATGCCGTATTGATCGAGACAGGTGAGGCCCCCCACCTGCCTCACCCTTCCCTCCCTCTCTCCCCCTCACTCTCTCTCTCCCTCCTTCCCCCTCCCTCTCTCTCCTTCTCCCCTCCCTCTCTCTTCCGTCCCCCATTCCTCTAGCCCTCCTCTGCCTGCCCCTCCGTGCCTCACTTTCCTTCCTTGTCCCCCATCCCCCTAACCCCTTCCTGCCTACTGACCCCCTCCTCTCTCCCTCCTTCCCCCTGCCTCACCTTGCCTGCTCTTCCTCACCCCCACCTACCTTAGCCCTGTGCTTCAACTTCCATGCCCTGCCTTACCCCTCCCTGCCTCACCCGTCCCCCCCTCCCGCCTCACTCTCCTGCCTTAGTCCCTCCCTTCCTCACCCTTCTTCCTCACCCTCTCCCTGCTTCATCCCTTCCGGCTTTTCTTGCACCTGCCTAACTACCCTGCCTCACCACTCCCTGCCTCTCTGTTCGCTGCCTCAGTCCTCCCTGTCTCTCTGCTGCCTATCCCCACCCTGCCTCACCTCTCTGTCTCGCCTCACCCTACTTCTCTTACCTACCTTTCTTGCCTCACCCCTTCTTTCTTGTCTCTTCCTGCTGCCTAACTCTCTAACTTCCACCCCCTTACCCTCCCTCCCTCCCTCGCCACACCCCATCCTCCCTCACCCCCACTTGCCTCAAATTATCCTGCCTCACCACTTGCCTCACCCCGCCTCATCCCCCCTTTCTCACCTCCACTTGCCTCAACCTATTTACCTCACTCCCTCACCTACTTCACCTCCTCCATCTCACTCCTCCCCTGCCTCGCCCCACCCTGCCTCATTCAGTCCAGTTTCACCCCAGCCTACCTTGCCTCACCCTGACCCACCCCATCCTGCCTCACCTCCACCGGCTTTACCTGTTCTTTCTCTCCTCACCCTGCCTTAATCCTTCGCTTGTCTCACCTCTCTCTCTCTCTCTCTCTCTCTCTCTCTCTCTCCCCTTCCCTATTAACGGGAGAAAAAAAAAGGAGATTAAGAGTGAAACTGAGAGAGTATTGAGCGAAACGAGGGAGAGAGAGAGGGGGGGGGTTAAGAAGGGTGTAAAGTAGGGTGTGTGTGTGATGGATGAGTAGTTCACGAGAGAGAGAGAGAGAGAGAGAGAGAGAGAGTAATTAACCTGTAGAGATTCCCACACCTAACCTGATAATTATATTTTTTTATAATCCCTTCGTTATATAAATGACCCTTTTTATATATACATATATACCAGTACAGGAAGAGAGAGAGAGAGAGAGAGAGAGAGAGAGAGAGAGAGAGAGAGAGAGAGAGGCTAACTGTTGAGAAAATAAATCGTGAGGAAATGAGAAGGATTTTGGAGAGAGAGAGAGAGAGAGAGAGAGAATAGGTGAGGGGAAGGGAGAGGTGCTTGAGGTTTCGTGTGTGTGTGTGTGTGTGTGTGTGTGTGTGTGTGCATGCAATTATCCCATCTTGCATTCTCTTTGTGTGACTCATTGGCAGTTTATCTATTTCCTTTCTCATCATTCATTCTCCCGTCCACTTCTTCCTTCCTTCCTTCTTTTCTTTATCATTACCTTCGTTCCTTGTTCTCCATTCCCTTAGCTACCTTGCATCCTTCCTTCCACTGTTTCTTCCTTCTTTCCTTCGATTTCTTCATTCCTTCCTTTCCTTCCCCCTCCCTTGCTTCTCCCTCCCATCATTCCTTCTGTACTCCCTCCCTCCCTTTCCCCTTCCTTTAAGTCCATCAATCCTTCCTCTTCTTCCTTTCCCCCTCGCTTCCTTCCTTTCCCCCTTCTCATGCTTTCTTCCTTCCTCCCTCCCCTTTTCCCTTCTCATCCTTCCTTCTTTCCTCCCTCCCTACCTCCCTCCCCCTCCCGTCTCATCCTTCCTTCCTTCCTTTCCTCCCTACATCCATTACTCTTCATTCTTCCTCCCTTCTCATCCTCCCTCCCTCCCACCGTTCTCATGTTTCCCTCCTTTTTTCCTCCCTCCCTTCTCATGCTTCCTTCCCTTTTTCCCTCCCTCCCTCCTTCCCTCCGGTCCTTCCTTGCTTGGGTAGACACGTAACGAGCCAGTGCATCGTTCGTTTTATTTTTTATCGTTCCTCGCCCTCAAAGATTCGCTTCCATGACGTGTTACTTATTGCCTTCCTTCTGCCTTGAGAGAGAGAGAAAGAGAGAGAGAGAGAGAGAAAGAGAGAGAGGGAGAGGAATAGTTAGGCTTATACTGTGGTACATATAAATATCTTGAATATGTGAGTCTTGGATCATTTTAGCCATTTTTCTTTTTTTTTTTTTTTTCTTTTTTTTTTTTTTAGTTGTGGTGTTCAGCAGTGGATGTTTGTTGACGTTCTTCCTTCATGTCTGCTTTATTTCAATCAGTCCTACTTTTCTTCCTTCCTTACCTCCTTATTTTCCTTTTTTCCACCCATCTTTCATCTTTCCTTCTTTTCTTATACCTTCCATTCATCCCTCCATCTTTACTTTCTTCCCTCCACCTATCTTTCCTTCCTTTCATCATTCCTTCCTTCCTTTCTTCTTTCCTTCCCTCCTTTCTTCTTTCCTTCCCTCCTTTCTTCTTTCCTTCCCTCCTTTCTTCTTTCCTTCCCTCCTTTCTTCTTTCTTTCCCTCCTTTCTTCTTTCCTTCCTTCCTGCCTTCCTTCCTTCCCTCTCCGTCAGTGTCATTGATTATGTTGATTGGATTTGAGAGTAACTCTCTCTCGCTCTCTCTCTTTCTCGCCTGAAAATGACAGATTAATTTTGGAAACCCTAAAATGCAAATAGCACCAAGTGTTGCCAGAGTAGTGACAACCCCGACGTGTGAGAGAGGCGAGAGTTAGAGCTAGCTTTCACGTTCCCTTTAAAATGTTGCCTCTTCTGATTGGCTGTCGGCTGAGAGAGAGAGAGAGAGAGAGAGAGTTTTGTGTGTGTGTGTGTGTGTGTGTGTGTGTGTGTGTGTGTGTGTGTGTGTGTTTCTCCCGTCTCTTTCACTCGCTGGGAAAGGCTGAGTTATTTACATGGTGATTTGCTGGCTCTCACCTCCCCCTCCCCTTCTCTGCCCCACCTCTTCCCCTCCCCTCTCCTCCTCTTCCCCCTTCCCTCCCCTCTTCCCTCACTTTGATTTCTTCTCACCTCCCCTCGCCCTCTTTATTTTGTCTTCCCCTTCCTCTCATGCTGTGTTTCCTTCCCCTCACCTTTTTCTCATTCTCTCTCCTTTCCTCTTTCCCCTCCCCTTCCCTCTTTCACCTGTTCTTATTTCCTTTTGTTTGATTTTTCCTCCCCTCTCTTCATTTTGTGCTTTCCCTTTCCCTTCCCCTCCTCTTCCTCTTACCTCCTCTCTTCCCCCTTTTTCCCCCCTTCCCTTACTTTTCCATCCTCTCCACCTCACTCTCACATTTCTTCTCATCAACCCTCATTCAGTGATTTCCCCTCCCCTCCCCTTACCCCCTCCCCTTCCCTTCCTATAATGATCTGACTTCCCCCTCCCCCTTTCTCCCCTCCCCACCACTTTTTGCTTCCCCTCCCATTCTCTTAGCCTCTCGTCCCTCCTCCCTTCTTCCTTCTAATCCCCCTTCTCTCCCCTTCCCTCACTCTGTCGTTCCTTCTCCCCTTTCTGCATCACGTTCACGCTCTCCTTTCTCCCCTCCTTCTCTCACTCTCATTTCCCAGACGCTTTCTCCCCTTCCCTCTCCTCGCCCTCGCTCCCCTCCCCTCCCCTCTCTCTCTTTCCTCCCCCCTCCTCCTCCCTTCCTTCACTGTCTGATTTGCACTCCTCTCCCTTTACAGAGATAAATAGCCCTTGCCTCCAATTTCACCTCCTCCATTCCTCTGTCCTTTCCTCCTTTCCTCAGACTCTCTGCTACCTTTCTCCTCTGTTCCTCTCTCTTCCCTTCCTCTCTTCTCTCCCTGCCCTTCTCTCTTCCTCTCCTTTCCCTTCTAGTCTCCTTTCCTCCCTCCCTCTCTCCTCTCTCCCTCCCCTTCCCTTTCTCTCTCCTCTCTGCCTCCCCTCTTCTCTTTCCCTACCCTATCTCCGTCCCTCCCTCCCTCCCTCTCTCCTCTCTTCCTCTCTAATCTCTTCCTCTCTTTTCCCGAACTCTCCTCTCTTACTCTCTTTTGCTTTACTCTCTTCTCTCTCCCCTCTCCTCTTCTCTCCTCTCTCCCCTCTCCTCTTCTCTCCTCTCTCCCCTCTCCTCTTCTCTCCTCTCTCCCCTCTCCTCCTCTCTCCCCTCTCCTCCTCTCTCCCCTCTCCTCCTCTCTCCTCTCCCCTCTCCCCCTTTCTGCGTTTTTCCACCCTTTAAATTTCCCCACGTTCTCCCCTTCTGTGCTTTGATTTTTCTCTCCCTCCTCTCCTCTCCTCTCTCCCTCTCTCCCTACCCCTCGTTTCCTCCTCTTCTGCCTTTTTTCCCTTCCCTCCCCTCACGTCGTCTCTCTCTCTCTCTCTCTCTCTCTCTCTCTCTCTCTCTCTCTCTCTCTCACTATCTATATGTATATCTATCCATCTATCTATCTATCTATCTATCAATAACTGTCACTATATCAAACGCTGTCTGTATGTCTCTCTATCTATGTCTATCGATGTTTCCATCCGTCCATCCATCTATCTACCTATCTATCTATCTATCTATCTATCCCTTCCCCAAGTCAATGCCCAGTATGTATGCGCTTAAATATATACCTCGGTGGGGTATTGCAAACCACTATACTCCTTTGCGTCAGTGGCTGGTTATAGACGCGCACAATTAGCCTGATAGATTGTCGATAGATATATAGGTGAGCTGATAGATAAATTGATAGATTGATCGATTGGTTTCCTGGTGGACTGATAGATAAATTGTGATTGGTATTGATTGATATTTGGATGGATAGATAAAGAATATGAAGCTGATAGATACCTTAGATAGGTAGATAGATAGATAGATGGATAGATAGATGATTAGGGAGATTTCTTTGGGTGGATTGGTGAATAAACACACACACACACACACACACACACACACACACACACACACACAAACACAGAGAGAGAGAGAGAGAGAGAGAGAGAGAGACAAACACATGGAGCGCTTTAGAAGGACACACCAAACAGACACACACACAGACAGACAAACAGACAGGCAGGCAGACAGACAGATGGCCTCGGTGTTGCCATATTGGGTGTCGTGTTTTATTGATTCTGTGTTTTTAGTTTATTTTCGGTGTTTTTTTTTTTTAGGATATTGGCTTCCGTCGAGGTGGCATGGTATATAGTTGGCCTGCTGTTTGTGTTTGTTTTGGCTGTGGTGTTTTTTTTTTTGTTATAATGTTTGTGGTTTTGTTGCTGTTTTGGTGTTGTTTTAATTCTCTCTCTCTCTCTCTCTCTCTCTCTCTCTCTCTCTCTCTCTCTCTCTCTCTCTCTCTGTCAGTCTGTCTACCTATCTAATAAACGTGTGTATATACATGGAGAGAGAGAGAGAGAGAGAGAAACTGTGAAAAGAGAAAGCGTTGGACAGTGATTGACGGCACTATTGGGACTGCCAGCAAAGGATCGGGTTGTAGTGGTCTCTCTCTCTCTCTCTCTCTCTCTCTCTCTCTCTCTCTCACACACACACACACACACACACACACACACACAATTGTCTGTAAGTTAAATAAATCAGAATAACATGCAAGGAAAATGACTTCAATATACATAAAATCATTCTTAAGTAATGCCATCTGATCTTAAGAAAGAGTAGTGTATCTTAAGACATTATTGTAGTGGGTTTAAGAGAGGGAAAGAGTGAGTCGATGATGGAGGGAGGGAGGGGAGGGATTTGGGGAGGGAATGGGGGAGGGGTGGGAAGGCAAATGTGAGGGAGATGGATGGTGATGAGGGAGGTGATGGGGGGTAGTCAGGCGATGAGGTGGGGGAGGGGAAGGATTAGGGGGGGTTAGGATAGGGTGAGGGGGAGAAGGAGGGTGGGGGAGGATTGGGGGTGGTTAGTCTAAGGAGAGAGAGGAGGGAGCGAGACAAGGAAGTGGGAGGAAAAGAGAGAAGAGGGGGAGAGGGAGAGAATAAAAACAGTCTTATGAGAAGGGAGGCAAAGGGAGAAGAGAGAGAACAGGGATGGGAAGGGGAGAGGAGAAAGAGGAGGGAGAAGGGAGAGAGAGAGGGAGGAGAGATAAGTAGGCAGCAAGGTGGAGGAAGTATGAAGAAGGAGAAGAGGAAAGAGGGAAAGAAAAATGGAGAGGAGAGAAAATGAGATATAATTTGGTCGGTAGTTGGAGAGAAGGAAGGTGAAAGAGAATCGAGGGAGAGAGAGAGAGAGAGAGGAAGGAAGGGGAAAAAAGGGTTAGAGAAAGGGTGAAGGAAAAAAAGGATTGATGTGGCATTGTCAGGCTAGGTAGGGGTGAGGGTGAGAGAGAGAGAGAGAGGGAAGGGTGCTGGGAGTTATGAGGGGTTGTCAGGCTAATCGGAGAGGGAGGGGAGAGAGAGGGGGAGGGAAAAAAGAGAACGCAGGAAGAGGGGAAAGAAGGAAGGAAGACAAAAGGAAAGAGGAAGAGGACTGAAGGGGGATGGGAAGAGGGGAAAAGAGATAGAAAGAGGAGGAAGAGGGAGGTTGAGGCTAGAGTGAATTAAGTAGTGGGATTGGAGGTGAGGGGAAAGGGGAAAAGAGAGAGAGAGAGAGAAGAGGAAAAAGCGAGGGGAGAAGTGGTGAGGGAGGATCAGGGATGGAGAGAAGGAGAGAGATGGAGATCGAGAGAATTTGGGGTAAGGGGAAATGAGGGGAAAAAGGAGTTGGGGAAGGGAAAAAAGGTGAATTAATTACGAGGTTTGTGATGAGAGAGAGAGAGAGAGAATATGAGGTAAGGGGAAAAATGGGGGAAAATGGGAGTTTGGCAGGAAAAAATGTGAATTAATTAGTTTGTGTGTGTGTGTGTGTGTGTGTGTGTGTGTGTGTGAGAGAGAGAGAGAGAGAAGGATAAATCGAGGGGAAATGAATGAGAGGGAGCGGGAGGAGTGACGTGATGGGAGAGAGAGAGGGGAGAGGAAATATGAGATTGGCCAGGCGAGGGGTGGGGATGGGAGGGGATGTGAGGGGAGGGAAGTGAGGAAAGTGATGGAGGGGGAGGCAGAGTTTGAGGACATGGTGAGAGAGAGAGAGAGAGAGAGAGTCAAAATGTTCCTTACAAAGAGTGAACATGGTAGCAGAGTAAACATTAGCATATGATTTCCCGAACATAAATATATCAGAGTAAATAATTAAAAGTGAGCAAGAATATCATCACCATCACCACCACATCATATTCACCTTCGTCATCATCGCCATCTTCATCATCATCATCGTCATAATATTTACCTTCATCTTCATCATCGCCACCGTCTTTGTCATCATCGTCATCATCATCATCTTTGTCACCACCTTCATCATCATCATCATCATCATCATCATCATCATCGTGACCCTTTTTCCTCGGCTGAAATGACACGAGATGAGATAATAATAAAAATTGAATGTTAATGATTCTTTGAACGCAAAACTTAAATGCCAGTATCGTGTTACGTATAAATAGATAAAATAAAAACAATAAAGAAATGAAAACAATCAATAAATAATTAAATAAAAACAACTAATCACTATCACTTGACTAAAAAAATGGAGTAAAAATAACACATTACAATAAATCGCAAAAATGAAAAATGTAAACAAAAGCACGTGACTCAGCCCAACGTAAATAAACAAAGACCACGTGAGCCACAGTGACCAAGCCTTTTAACTCTGAAACTTTCGCCACCAAGGCAGTAATCCCACACCCACATAAATCCGCCTTAATCCCGCCAAAATGAAAGCCAAGTCGTGTCTTTTTCTTACTTTCTTTCTTGAAGGGGGGGAGAGAGGAGGGGGAGACTTTAAAGGGGGAGGAGGAGGACGGGGAGAGAGAGAGAGGGGGGGGAGGGAGTTAAAGCCTCCTTGAAATGTCGCTCCCCTTAAGGCTGGTGCTTTTGTTGTTTTTGTTTTGATTGTGTTTTTGTTTGGGTCTGGTCTTTATTCTTTTGCCTATGTATGTATTTATTTATTTTTTTTTCAGCCATACTTTTCTTCCTTCATCCCTTTCCTTCCAGTCATACTTTTCTTCCTTCATTTTCGCTTTTTCATTATCTTTCATCCATTTTTCCTTCCATCTTTCCTCTCCCCCTCCTTCCTTTGCATCATTCACTCGTTTCAGTATTTTCGCATATTCTTTGCCTTACAGTTTAGCTTTTCTTTCCTCACGCCTCGCTCTTCTTTCCTATTCCTCTCCTTTTCTTCATTCTTCTACGTTCTCCCTCTCTCTTTCTCTCTCTCTCTCTCTCTCTCTCTCTCTCTCTCTCTTTATTCGTTAAATTCTCTTGTATTCCATATTTATCTACTTTGTTTTTATTTTTTGCTTTTATTTTCATTACTCCTTATTCTTTCATCTCAACCCTCTCATTTTCCTGTTTTCTTCCATGCTTCCCTCTCTTCTTTCCTTCACGTCATCCCTTCTCCTCTCTACTCTCTTTTCCTGTCCTCTACACTTCTCTTTTTTCACCTCTACTCTTTCTTGTCGAGTTTCTGCCTTGATGTTTACCTCTCTTCTCTCCTCTGCTATTACTCTTTTCTCTCCTCTCCCCTACTCTTTCCTCTCTTCTCTTTCCTCACGACTCTTTCCTCTCTTCTTTCCTCTTTTCTCTTTCCTCTCAACTCTGTCCTCTTTACTTTCTACTCTTTCCTCAATCCTCTCTGCTTTTTCTTTTCTTCTCCTCCGCTTTATCCTTTACTCTTTCCTCTCTACTCTTCCCCTTTACTCTTTCCTAGACTCTTCCTCCCTACTCTTTCCTCTTTACTTTCCTCTTCTCCTTCTCTTTACTTTTCCTCTTCTTACCAGGCTTAAGTATCGGTGTAACTTTTTGGGTTAAGTAAAGTGAAACGTAAATGAATTTTTGTGAAATGGGTTTCTCTCTCTCTCTCTCTCTCTCTCTCTGTTGATGTGTGAATGGCGTGTTAGCTTGGCTTTGTGGTTGAATTGCATGTTTGTGTATGTGTGTGCGTGCGCGTATGTAAGCGTATGCTCGTGTTAGTTATTGATGCTTAGACGGGCTTTGTGTGTGTGTGTGTGTGTGTGAGAGAGAGAGAGAGAGAGAGAGAGACTTGGAAGAATGGCCTTGAAAGAAAGTGAGATCTGTAGTAAGATAAAGTGGAAGAGAGAGAGAAAAAAAAATTCCATCCAAGTTTGCTATCCTAGCGGCTGTCTCCTAAATCTTCACTCAGCTACACCCTCCCACACCCACATACACCCTCCCACACCCACGCAAACCCTCCCACACCCACACTACACCCTCCCACATCCACACCACACCCTCCCACATCCACACCACAGCCTCCCACACCCACACAACACCCTCCCACACCCACACTACACCCTCCTACACCCACAAACACCCTTCTACACTCTCCAGCAGACAGACGGGTGTACAGATCCTGGGGTCATCCAAGTAATGCTGAGTAAACTCGTAAAAAGCCACCACCCTCTCTCTCTCTCTCTCTCTCTCACTGCTCTTAGCCTATCAAGATATTTGCATGGTAAGGAGATGTCTTCCTCCTCTCTCACCTCCATCCCCTCCTCGTCTTCCTCATTTTTCCTCCACTTTTTCCTCCATCTTTTCTTGCCCTCTTTTTCCTCCTCTTCCTCCTCCTCTTAGATTTTCTTCCTCGTTTTTTCCTGGTTTTCTTATCGATTTTTGCTTTTTAATTTTTTCGCCTTGATTATTTTTTTTCTCTTAATATTTCTGGCTTTTTTCTTTTCATCCCTTGTTCTCCCTCCTCCTCCTCCTCCTCCTCCTCCTCCTCCTCCTCTAATTTCTCATGCCGTTTGCCTTTTATATCCTCCCTTTGTATTCACCCTTTGTACTCTCCCTTTATTGTTTCTTCTGTTCATCGCTTTGTGCTCTCCCTATTTTTTCTTGTTTTTCTCCCTTTTGCTTCTTATCTTCCCTTCCTCCTCTTCCGCCTCTCTTCCTCCTCCTCCTCCTTTCCTCTCTTCCTCCTCCTTTCCTCTCTTCCTCCGCCTTCCCTCTCTTCCTCCGCCTTCTCCTCCTCACTGCATCTAAATTCCATCCTCTTCGTTTTATCTTCTTCCACTCTTCCAGTCTCAATCCTCTACTTCCTCTGTCCTCTTTTTCTCCCTCTCTTCCCTCCCTCCCTCCAATTCTGTCTCCTCCCCCTGATCCCTCCTTCACTTCCAATTTTCTTCCTCTCTTTGTCCCTCTCCAAGTTTTTCCTCTTTTTTTTCCTCTTGTTTAAATACTTAGTTCTCCTTTCTTCGTTACTTTTTCTCCGCCTCTCTCCCTTCCTTACTATTTCCTTCAGTTCCATCTTTCTCCCATCCTCCTCTTCCTCTTCCCTTATTCAGTTTTTCCTCCTCCTCCTCCTCCTCCTCCTCCTCCTCCTCCGGCTGTCCTTTGATGTCAGTACTTCGTCTTGTCTACTTTGTGGTTGTTAGATTGTGGTGGTTGTGGTTGTGATTGTGGTTGTGGTTGTGGTGATTGTTGTTGTGTGGTTGTTGTTGTGGTGTTCTGGTGTTTGTGGTTGTGGCGGTCGTGGTTGTGGTGATTGTGGTTGTGGTGGTCGTGGTTGGGATTGTTATGGTTGTGTGGTTGTTAGATGGACTCTTGGTTGTGGTGGTTATGATTGTGGTTGTGGTAACTTCTGTGGTTGTGGTGGTTGTGGTTGTAGATGTATATGTTAAATGTGGTTGTTTCTCTCTCTCTCTCTCTCTCTCTCCCTCTCTTAAATTTCCCTCCTCTCTCCCTGCTGGCGCCTCTCTCTCCATTCCTCTTTCCTCCAGCGCCTTCTCGCTCAGTCCACTTACTTCCTGGATCTCTCTCTCTCTCTCTCTCTCTCTCTCTCTCTCTCTCTCATAATTTCTCCTCTTATGTCTCTTACTCACTTATATCTCTCGTATCTCCGCCACATCTGTCTCTTTCCCCTCTCCCTTCTCCTCCTCTTATCAGTGTTGCATTCGTGCCTCCTCCCTCCTTGCCTTATCTCTCTCGTCTTTATTTCTCCCTCTCTCCTCTCCTCTCCTCTCCTCTCCTCTTATGTATCTCGCATTTCTCTCGTCTCTTCTCGTCTCTCCTTCCTTATATATTGTTTTCTTCTCTCCCTCTTTCGCGTCCTCTCTCTTCTTCTCTACTTTTGCCTCTGGCCTGCTCTGGTCTCTGGTCTCCTTGTCTCTCTCTGTCTCCCTCGCTCTCCCTCCCCCTCCCCTCCCCTCACTTCCCTTTCCCTCCTCCTTCCCACCCCCTCCCCTGCCTCCTCTCCTGACCTTCTCCCCCTCCCCTGCCTCTCCTCCTGACCTTCTCTCCCCTCCCCTGCCTTTCCCTCCCTCTAATTCCCCTCCCCTTCTTCTCCTCCTCCCCCTCTCCCCACCCTCCCCCTCCCCTCCCCGACACTGGAGGAACCCCGGACAAAACTAGATTTACAGCACAATAAAGTTGTCTGAGTAGAGACGGCCCTAGCGCCCCTCTTCCTTCCCTCCCTCCTTCTTTCCGCCATCCCTCCCTCCCTCCCTCCTCTTCCATCCCCCTCCACCATGCCCCCCTCCCGCCCTCCTTGTCTGGCCCCTCTCTCCCTTCTGCCATCCTTTTCTATATGTCCTTCCTCCTCTTCCCCCTCCCCTCCTCCGTCCCACCCACTCTCCCTTCCCTCACCCATCTCCTTCACCATTCCTCTATCCTTTCCTTTCCCTTCACTTCCCTGCTCCCTTCGCCTTTTCCTTGCTCCCTGTCCTTCACTTCCCTTCCTTTCCAGCTCTCCCTTCTCCTCTCTTGCTTTCCTCCCCTCCCCCTGTCTTCCCTTCCCAGTCCCTTCCGCTCTCCCTTTCTTCTCCTTCCTGCCTTCTTCGCCCTTTTCTCCCTACCTCCTTCCCCATCCATCCTACTTTCCCTACTTTGTCTTCCTCTTTACTCCTTCTTTACCTTTTCTTGTTCTTCCATCTTTTTTCTTCTTGTTTTGTCTTTCCATTCCTGTTTTCCCTTCTCATTTTACTTCACCCTTTCCGTTCCACACTATCATCGTTTCCTTATTTTCCTTCTTTCTCTTGTAAGTGTAGTAGTGATGGAGGCTGCAGACTGGCAGTAATATGTAACCAAATGAATTAGCGAAAAGTACATGACACAAATAGTTGCTGTATTTGCTGTTATTATAGTTACTGCTAAAGTGAGCGAATAGGTATAGTATTTTCAGCATCCACCATAGTACATTAGTAATAGTAGTAACCATTGATTTATCCTTTAACATTTAGGGTATATAATAGTAAATAGTAGTAAGGGTATGCACTAGTATTTAATGGAGTGAAGGAGCTCTCACACACCTGGCCAGGCCTCATGAATATAATATAAATGCCAGGTGAGTGTGCGCATTTCCCTGAACATCTGGGTGTGCATTTAGTTCTGTTTTGTTCTGTTGCTATACTGGAACACCTTTTTTTATATATATTTGATACTGGAACACTTTTTTTTATATATAATCTTGCTAACTCCAGAATATTTTTAATAAGTAGGGGAAAAGATCAATAAACGCGGTATGTATAAAACCACTTCAGTTCGTAAAATCTATCTATTTGCCTGCCTACCCAGCTACCTATCTATCTATCTGTCTATATCTGTCTGTCGGTCTGCTTATCTTCATCTGTCTGTCTAAGTATTTATCAATCAGTCTATCTGTCTGTGCGTTTATTGCCAGTCACTTAAATCTAGTAAGGGGTGGCCGAAAAACAAATCTCCTCCACGTCGCCCTGTTCTCTGCTATTTGGCTACCCTCCCTCCAACCCGTACCCTCGTATCTCTCCATTCCATCCCAGAATCTCATCATTGACCTCCCTCCTCCTTCTCTCCCCCTCCATGCTACACTCACACAACTCTTCTAGTCAGTCTTTCATTATTCTCTCCACCATCCGAACTGAGTAAAGAATGTGGTATTAGTAACAATAAAACACAAATAAATCCTCATACACCTTTCTGTGCACATTTGAGTTTGTATTGTGTATGTTTTGATGTTTGTAAGCAGGAGGGCCTCGTTAAGCTCGTTTAATATGTGCTTTGTGGAGGTCAGAGAGAGAGAGAGAGTGTGTGCTTGGCTTGTAATTACGCCTCTCCTTCCAGGTCCATGCACTTCCCTGTTTTATTTATGTTAAAACCAAATCTTTCCATGGAATATCAAAACAGGTAAAGTTTATGGAAGCGTGATATAGTGTGTGTTGAATTAGTCATACATGTTTATATAATACAGTGTTTATGATTTCCGCGAGGATGATACTTGTAAGAGATTAATTCTGTGCTTATCATGCTGTTATGGCCAGATTGATGTTTGAATAGTATGATGATCATAATAATGATGATGATAATAGTAGTAGTAGTAGTAGTAATAATAATAATAATAATAATAATAATAATTTTCTCTCTTTCCACAGGTAAGTGTTGGCTCCTTACCCCTGTTCCAGTTCTGCTTTGGTAATGTACACAACATTGTCATTTTTTAGACAACCAGGATTTGTAGATTTTATTACACCGTGTTTTTAAGTAATTATGTGAAGGAATTTTGTTTTGTGAAAGTGTGTTTGTTTTGAATTCATTTGTACTCCCCTCTGATGTAATTCCTAATGCCTTGATCGCTATAGTGCTAGAAAAAGAAGAGAAAGAAGAAAAAGGAAGAAATATAAAGTAAGAAAAGAGGGGGGGGGAAAGAAAATTAAGAACAGGAAGAAAAAGGTAAGAAAAAAAGGAAAAAAAGAAAATGTAAGAAAGGGGAAGAATATGCAAGTAAGAAAAGGGAAAAAGAAACAGAATTTCGATTTTTCCTTGTAAGACACCAAAAAAATAACCCAATCACTTCAATAATGCTGGACTGTGAGTGAGGCCAGGTGGAGGGGTGGGGTGGGACGGTGTATGATTCTTCCCTGTATTTATTATGTATAGCGCTACCTTGCCTTACTTCGCTGCTGAATAATGTATGGAGGGAGGTGTCGCGTGGATCCCCAGTGTACAGTGTATGACGTGGGATGCTGAGGATGTGTAAGAAAAAGGCGTGGTGGAGTGTAAGGGATGGTGATCTTATGAGACGGTGTGAAGGGAGTGGAGAAGAGGGGTTGACCTGGAGGGATTGTGGGATTTTGGTGTGAGACTGAGGAGGGTAAGATCGAGAACGAGGCAGATCGAGGACGAGGTAGGTGGGGGTTATGCTTATATTACCTGTTTATTTATTTATTTATTTATTTTTTATGTGGAGAGTGAGTGGAAAAGAAGAATTGACACTGAAGGTTTGTGGGATTTTGATGTAGGGTGAGAAGGAAATGATTGGGAGCGAAGTGCTAAGAGTTACATATTTATTTACTCGTTAGTGTGTGTGTGTGTGTGTGTGTGTGTGTGTGTGTGTGTGTTTTGATTATCGAATGTCGGAAGAGTAAAATATAAGAATCTAGAGTGTTTGAAAAGTAATATATGAAGAAAAACTAATGTAAATATGAAGGAAGTGACGAAAAAAATGACTGAAGGGAGTAAATAAGAGAACATGGATCCCACATTCATGCATTAAATAGAGCCTTTAAATAATGCTCAAGACGACGTAAACACAAAGCACACGGCAGAACACACTCCATCACTGCATTCAATAGCCTGATGTATAGCCCAGACTTCATGAATAATACACCGCTGACTAGTGAATGACCTGCTTGTTGTGGTGCATGACTGAGTGTATGCCTGCGTGTTGGGAATAAATCATAGACTGTTATTCACCACTAATAATCAATATTTTTGGTCACTTCATAATTTACGCCACAACACCCTGTACAAAGCAGTGTATGTGTCTGTGTATGTATTCAGAACAGTGTATGTCTGTGTATTTCTGAGTAGTGTATGTCTGTGTATGTATTCAGAGTGT
>NC_137051.1:2302500-2312500 GCF_032717465.1 Coenobita brevimanus
GATGGATGTTTGGATGGAGGAAGGGATGAATGATAGGATGTTTGGAGGGAGGAAGGGATGGATGATAGGATGTTTGGAGGGAGGAAGGGGTGGATGGATGGATGTTTGGAGGGAGGAAGGGGTGGATGGATAGATGTTTGGAGGGAGGAAGGGGTGGATGAATGGATGGAAGGATGTTTGGAAGGAAGGAGGGTGTGATGGATGGATGGATGGAAGAACGTCTAGATGGATGGATGTTTCGAGGGAGGGAGGGAGGGTATGATGGATGTTTGGAGGGAGGAAGGATATGATGGATGGTTGGATGGATATGATGGATGGATGGATGGTTTAGCCGATTTATCCCCCTTCTCTTTATATTGTTTTTGGAAAGTTTTTTTTTTTTCTTTTAAAGGTGAATGTTTTTTGCTGTTTTTTTTATTTTTATTTTTTCCCCTGTTATTATGGCCAGATAATTAATTCCATGGGTGAAATATTTTGTCTGGTTAATATAATAATTGTTTTGGTGTTCCTGATAGAAAGTTCATGTGTTTTATTTGTTTGTTTATTTATTTATTTATTTGGCAGAGGTAGATAACTGGGGTTTAATTAATTGATATCTGTATACCGTATTTTTTTTTTTCAATCCTATATTTAATACTTAGATGAGAATTTTTAAGACTGGGTGGTGGGTGGAACGACGTGTGTGTGTGTGTGTGTGTGTGTGTGTGTGTGGACCATTTTCGCCAGTTTTGTGTGTGTGTGTGTGTGTGTGTGTGTGCAAGCAATATTGAGAGGTCGTTCTTTTGAATGCGGAGGGTCGTGGCGTGTGAAGGAGGTCGTTAGCGAGAGAGAGAGAGAGAGAGAGAGAAATCTTCACCAAAATTAACTGGGAAATAAAAATATGACCTTATTAAAATAGTAAAGGTGAGAGGTCAAGATTCCTGTACCTTAATTGAGGAAGTGGAGGCTGCATCTCTCTCTCTCTCTCTCTCTCTCTCTCTCTCTCTCTCTCTCTCTCTCTCTCTCTCTCTCTCTCTCTCTCTCGGTACAGATGGTGATGATGAGAATGGTGGTGGTGGTGGTTAGAGCAGTGATGAAGTGTCAATTAGAGGAGTGATGTTAGTGGGATGGTTGTGTTGTTAGTACTGAGAGAGAGAGAGAGAGAGAGGTAGTTAGTGTTGTGGATGTTTGTGGTATGTGTTTAGTTCGAGATGGGGGAATGGAAGGGTACCCGTGGGAAAAGAGATCAGTTGTGGAGTGGATCATACGTGGTTAGTGGTGATCAGAGTAGTAGTTAGTGGTGTGAGTAATGTTGGGGTGAGGGGTGAGGGAGTAGAGATGACTTGTAGATGTGGGGTGAGGGAGTAGAGGTGACTGGTAGATGAGAGATGAAGGGGTGGGGGATGATGGGGGAGGGACTGGTAGACAAGTGGTAGGTGGAGTGGGGGTAGGGGGTGGGGGTGGTAGTTGAGGGGGAGGGGGTGAAAAGAGGGAAATTCTGGCAAAAGTCGTGGTCAGCAGTATAGGGTCAGTGGTCGTGCCAAATTAACTGAGGTTATTGCTGTCGTTTAGGATAGTTAGCTGGTTGCCCTAGTGATGGTGGTGGTGTAGGGGTGTTGTATGGTTGTAGTTGTGGTAGTGTGGTTGTGTGTGGTTGTATGGTTTTAGTTGTCGTAATGGTGGTGGTGTGTGGTTGTGTGGTTTTAGTTGTGGTAATGGTGGTGGTGTGTGGTTGTATGGTTTTAGTTGTGGTAGTGGTGGTCGTGTGTGGTTGTATGGTTTTAGTTGTGGTAGTGGTGGTGTTGTATGGTTGTAATTGATTTGGTTGTGGTGGTGGTGGCTGTTTTTTGTGTGATTGTGGTTTTAGTTTAAGTTGTAGTGGTTGCTGAGTGGTTTTAACATTATGGTTGTGTGGTTTTAGTTGTGATTGTTGTGGTTTAGTTGTGATCATAGTTGTTATGGTCCTAGTTGTGGTTGTAGCATTTCTGGTTGTGGTGGTAATCTTGATATTTATAACAGAACCGTCACGCCTGGCTAGGGGCATGAGGGAGTAAGGGTGAGAGGGATAAGGGAAGGGAGGGGGTTGGGGGCAGGACAGGGAGGGAGGAAGGGAGTGGTGAAGGGAGTTAGGGAGAGGGGGAAAGGGGGGTGAGGGATAGGGTGGATAGGATAGGGAGTAGTGGTGGTGAGGGAGGGAGGGATAAGGAAAGGGAGGGGGTTGGGGGCAGGACAGGGAGGGAGGAAGGGAGTGGTGAAGGGAGTTAGGGAGAGGGGGAAAGGGGGGTGAGGGATAGGGTGGATAGGATAGGGAGGAGTGGTGATGAGGGAGGGAGGGATAAGGAAAGGGAGGGGGTTGGGGGCAGGACAGGGAGGGAGTAAGGGAGTGGTGAGGGGAGTTAGGGAGAGGGGGAAAGGGGGGTGAGGGATAGGGTGGATAGGATAGGGAGGAGTGGTGGTGAGGGAGGGAGGGATAAGGAAAGGGAGGGGGGGTTGGGGGGCAGGACAGCCGTCGCCGGGTATCGATCGGGGACCCTGAATTCCAAGGCCACTCCTCAGCCACTTAGAGCAGGGCAGGGCAGGACAGGACAGGGCAGGACAGACAAGGCAGGGCAGGCAGTGTTGGTAGAGCTTGGCAGGTCATTTTAGGGCATGGATGGACAGGTTATCGTTCTTCCTCGCTTTGTTGACCTCTCTTTGCCTCCTGTCATATCTCTTGACCTCTTTGACCTTTCTTTGACCTCTCTCCTCGTGTAACCCCTGTCTGACCTCTATCTGACCTTTTTGAACTCTCTGAACTCATAACACCTCCTTTACCCTCTCTACATACCTCTTTCACGTGTAATTTACCTCTCTTGAAGATCACCAATCATTATTTTCTCTGTTTCCTCACAATCTTTGACCTGTTTTTACCTCTTCTAACCTCTCTAACCCCTTTGACCTCTCCGCCGACCTCTCCGACCTCTGCGTAGCCCGTGACCTCTCCGCCGACCTCCTGACCTTTGCCGTGACCAAGCGAGGGACCGTTTCTGTCTGGGGGAAGCTTCTTATTTTGCCTTAAGCTGGGCCGCTGCTGGTTTGCCTGCGAGGGGCATGATGGAGAGGGGCTTAGGGTGTGGTGGTTGTGGTTGTAGCTGTGAGGATTGTGGTGGTTGTGGCTGTGAGGATAGTGGTGGTTATGGTTGTGGGGATTGTGGTGGTTGTGATGGTTGTGGCTGTGAGGATTGTGGTGGTTGTGTCTGTCAGGATTGTGGTGGTTGTGGCTGTGAGGACTGTGGTGAATGTGCCTGTGAGAATTGTGGTGGTTGTGGTTGTGAAAATTGTGGTGGGTGTGGTTGTGAGAACTGTGGTGGTTGTGGTTGTGGCTGTGAGGATTGTGGTAATTGTGGTTGTAAGGATGGTGGTTGGGGCTTTGAGGATTGTGGCAACTGTGGTTGTTAAGATGGTGCTTGAGGCAGTGAGGGTGGTGTTTGTGGTTGTGAGGGTGGTGGTTGTGGTTGTGAGGGTGGTGGTTGTGGTTGTGAGGGTGGTGGTTGTGGTTGTGAGGGTGGTGGTTGTGGTTGTGAGGGTGGTGGTTGTGGTTGTGAGGGTGGTGGTTGTGCTTGTTAGGCTGGTGGTTGTGGTTATGAGAGTGGTTGTGGTTGTTAGGCTGGTGGTTGTGGTGGTTGAGAGGATCCTGGTTGTAGGTGTGGTGGAGGATGGTGGTGATTGTGGGTGTGAGGATCGTGGCTTTGAGGATTGTGTTCGCTGTGGTTGAGGATATTGGTAGCTGTGGTAATGGTTGTGGTGGTTGTGGCGATGAGGATTGTGGTAGCTGTGGTTGTGAGGGTGGTGGTCGTGGGAGCGTGGAGGTTGTGAAGATTCCGTATAAATATTCCTGCCCTTCCCTTCCACGTCTTCTGTCCTAAAACCGAGCGGGTGTCTCCAGGATTTCTCTATTCACCTCACTCAGCCACCAATCAGTCTATCTTACCTGCGAGTGGCCACGGCTAAACGCACCTCAGTTAACCCTCTTTTTCACCCCCTCTTTTCTTGCTCTTTTTTTTTTCTCTCTCTTTTTGCCTCTTCTTGCTCTTTTCCTCTCTCTCTGCGTCTTTTCATACTCTTTTCCTCCCTTTGCTGCTGCTTGTTCTCTTCCTCATTTCTTGTTCTTTTTCCTTTCCTTGCTCTTTTCCTCCCTTCTTACTCTTTTCCTCTCCTTGCTCCTTTTCCCTCCTATTGCTCTTTTTTCCTTCTTGCTTTTTTTTTCTCTCTTCTTACTCTTCTTTCTCTCTTCTTGCTCTTCTTTCTCTCTCCTTGACCTTTTTCTCCCTTCTTGATCTTTTCTTCCTTTCTTGCTCTTTTCCTCTATTCCTTTTTTTCGTCTTCTCGCTCTTTTCCTCTCATCTTGCTCTTTTCCTTTCCTTTGCTTTTTTCCTCTCTCCTTGCTCTTTTCCTCTCATCTTGCCCCTTTCCTCTCTTCTTGCTCTTTTCCCCTCTCTAATTTTTGAGATCTTTTCCAGACATTTTCTCAGGCCACTTAGAGATCTTGGCTCCCCTCCATTTTCTCTCTCTCTTTTTTTCCTCTCAATTGTATAAAGTGGGAACTGGGGTTAATGGTGGTTAATGGGGGACGTAGAAGGTCAGAAGCTGGGTTATTGGTTGATTGTGGAGCCTGTGGAGGGGGTGGATAGGAGACAGAAGGGTGGAGTGGAGTTTTCTGTGTGGGTGTGGGTGTGTAGGTGGGTGGGTGCTGGGAAAAAAACGATTGTCACTGAAATTCATCGTCGTTGTTTACATTATCTTGTTCATGGTTCTCGGTATCTTTATTGTCGTCATCATCACTGTCGTTTTCCTCATCATTATCATCACCATCATTATCTTCACCATTATCATCACCACCACCACCATCATCACTAGTCATCATCATCATCACTAGTCACCATCATCATCATCAAGTCAGCCATTGATATCTAACAGTACGAGAAATATCCTTCCGAATCCCCAAACCAAAATAGTCATACACAAGACAGTAGCACTCCTTCCTGTACCCAAATCACTGTGGAGGAAGAGGCAGTGAAGAGGAGGAAGAGGGAGAGACAGTGAAGAGGAAGAGGAGAGCAGAGAACGAGTGTGGTGCATTAGCCGTTGAGGGGGAGTGGAGGGGAGGGAAAGGGAGGGGTAGAAGGGGGGAGGAGGAGGGGGAGGAAAAGTGTGGGTGTGGGAAAGGGTAGAGGTGAAAGCATTGGGGAGAGGGGAAGGAGGGGGAAGGGGATAATGTGGGGAAAGGGGAAGTGAAAGGGTTGGAGGGAGGGGAAGAGGAGAGGGAAAGGGGAGCGGATGCGTGGGAGAGGGAGGGGGAGAAGGGGAGGAAAGACGGGGATGAAGCGGTTACATGCGTGAGAGGGGGAGAAGGAAGGGAATGGAGAGGAATGAGGGTGTGGGTGGAGGGAAAGAGAAGAGAGGAAGGAGGGGTTTAGATGCGTGGGAGGTGGATGAGGAAGGGATGGGGGAGGGGAAGAGGGGGGATGTGTGGGTGGGGGGAGAGGGGCGAGGAATAAGAATGAGAATGGTTTGGGGAGGATAAGTTTGGATGTTTCAGTGGTAAGTGGGAATAGTGGAGAGAGAGAGAGAGAGAGAGAGAATCAGGACATGGAATAAACGTAAGGGCGAGTAAGAAAGTGAAGGAAAGAAAGAGAGGAAAAAGAGAAGACAAGGAAATACAGAGTTGAGAGAATTGAAAAGAGAAAAGATAAGAACAAGGAAAGTAAAGGAAGGAGTAAGAGAAGAATGAATGAAAAATATTGAATAACGAATAAGAAGAGGTGAAAAAAATAGATAATGGGAAAACGGAAGAAGTAGATGCAAAAACGAAGAAAAAAAAAATAATATAGAAAGAGAGGAAAAAAGCAAGAAGGCAAAAGAAAAACTGTAAAGGGTGAAAACAGAAAACGGAAGAGGTTTAAAGGGTCACTTGAATATAATGGAGAGAAGGTGACCTAAAAGAGGGCAAAAAATATACAATGTGTGAGAGGGTCAAAGGGACGTGTTTGGGAGTAGGGAGAGGGTAAGGAGAGGGAGTAGGGACGGGGAAGGAGTGGGGAGGGGGAGAGGAAAGAGAGGGAGACCTGAGGAAGATGGAAATATAAAGAATGGAGGGAAGAGGGACTGAGGAAGGAGGAGATACAGAGGAAAGAGAGGGAGGAAGTGGGAGAGGGGAAGGGGAGGGAGTTGATATGGAGAAGGGAAGGAGAGGAAGACCTGAGGAAGATGGAGAGAGAGAGAGACAGAGAGAGAGAAGAGGAAGGGAGTACAAAGGACTAAGAAAGGAGGAGATATAAGGGGAGAGGAAGAGCGAGGGTGAGACGATAGAGGATAGAAGGGGAGTAGGATGGGAAGGAAGACCGAGGAGGGGGAGAGAGAGGAGGATAGGAGGGCTTAGGAGAGGGGGATGGAGGGGAGTGGGAGGGGGGGAAGGATAGGAAGAGCGTGGGGTGAAAGGATGGGAGAAGTTTTGAGAGCAGGGAAGAGCATGAAACGTAGGTGAAGAGGAGTGGATGAAAAGAGAGGTTGAAGGAGGAACGGGAAGGGAGGGAAGAAGGAAGGGAGGCTGGGTGGCAGGGAGGGAAAAGGGGGAAGGGAGAGGGATGGAGGGGGTGAAAAAGGGAGGGAGGAAAGGAGTGAAAGACAGAGCGTGAAAGGAAAAGAAGAGAATGGAAGGAAATAAAAGAAAGAGTCTGAAAGAGAAACCAGAAGAGAGCAAAAGAGGAAGAGAGAGGAAAGGAGGAGGTGAAAGAAGGGACAAGGGGAGAGAGAGAGAGAGAGAGAGAGAGAGAGAGAGAGAGAGGAAAGAAAGAGGGTGGATGGATATGAATGAGGGAGAAGTGAGGTGTGGAAAAAAGAAGGGGTGTATAGTTGTATCGTTGGAGAGAAAATGGAGAGAAGGAAAAATGGTGACGTGTGAAGGGTGAGGGGATATGTAAGGGAAGAGGAGTGGGAAGGAAGGGGAAGGAAGAGGAGGAGGGGGAGTGAGGGAGGAGGAATAGGAATGAGGGAGTGAGGGAGATAAGGAGGAAGAAACTGAAGGGGGGTGGAAGGAGTGAGGGGATGGTGAGGGAGGAGGAAGTAAGGTGGGGAGGGGAAGGAAATGGAGGGTGGAGGATGAGGAAGTTATGGGGGGAGGGGAAAATGGAGGGTGAGAGTTGTAGGGGAGTAGGAAGGGAGGGGTGAGGGGGTGGTTGGTGAGGGGGGGATGGGGGTGAGGGGGGATGGGGGGTGAGGGGTGAGGCCGACAGGAAGGAGGAAGTAAGGGGCGCCCAGCTGTCTGAGACCAGGAGGGGGTGGGGGGTAGGTGGACCGGCCAGTCTTATTTATGCCCCCCCCTCTCTCTCTCTCTCTCTCTCTCTCTCTCTCTCTCTCTCTCTCTCTCTCTCTCTCTCTCTCTCTCTCTCTCTCTCTCTCTCTCTCTCTCAGATGCACTGTGTAACTGAAGAAAGGAAGCAAAATTATGATACAAGTTCAAAGTAAAGAAAGTGATAAACAGCACTGATGAACGAGAGGGAGAGAGAGAGAGAGAGAGAGATTGAGGAAGGTGACAGTAAGACGAGGGTAATCCTAGGGGGGCAAAGGGGTACAGGGGAAGGAGGGGAGGGACGGGGATTAGAGAGAGGAAGGATACAAGAGAGAGAGAGAGAGAGAGAGAGAGATTGAATGTTAATTTTTAAATGCAAAGGGTTGGATGAAGAAGGGAGGGAGAGGTATGGCAGGAGGAGGAAGAAGAAGAAGGGAAGACGAGGGGAAGGAAGGAAGGGAGGGAGGGATTGTAGAGGGAGCAAGGAGAAATGGTGAGGTGTTGCTTTGGTAACGAGAGAGAGAGAGAGAGAGAGAGAGAGAAGGGGTGGAAAAATATTGGCCTGAAGAACTGCAAGAGGAGGTGTGATGTGGAAGGTGGTGGAGCGTTATGTGGAGTGCCGGTGCGTGATGGAGGGTGATGGGGCGTGAGGGGGTGACTGATGGAGTAGTGGTGGAGAAAGTGGACGTAGATGATGGAGCGTGAGTACAAAGGAAGTCAAATAGGAACGTGAATTCGAGGGGAGACAAAAAAGGGGGAGAGATTATCGGTCCTTTCGAGGCTGTATGAAACAGAGTTAGCTGTGTGTTCTGTGAGTCATGCAGCATAAGGCAGATATCAAGATGGTTAAGATTGCTTCCACCACCAAATAATGACGATTTTGCGTGCGTGTGTGTGTGTGTGTGTGTGTGTGTGTGTGTGTGTGTGTGTGTGTGTGTGTGTGTGTGTGTGTGTGTGTGTGTGTGTGTGTGTGTGTTTACCCTTTCCTATGAGATTTTCAAGACAGTGTTTCTAAATTGCTTGATGGACATTCTCACATTGCTTTTCCTTTTGGCTGTGGTAGATGGGGTAGTTCATCTTGTGTAGTTCTTGGCTTTGATGTGGAGAAAACGTTGGGCAAATGAGGAAGTGTGGGAGCGTTGTGACGTTGATGTGATGTTGGAAAAAGAAATAAGATGGTTTGGCCATGTAGAGAGACAGGAGATTGGGAGATTGACTGGGAGAGTGTCTGTGAGTAAGGGTGAGAGGGAGAGAGAGAGGCCGATAATGAGATGGATGTGGGGAAGAGATGTATGATTTAGAGGGTGTGAGTTGGGGAAAGGGCAGCGTGATGGCTGGTTATAACAAGGTAGATAGGTAGGAAGAGGGGAAAAAAGGATGGAAGAGGAGGAAATGGATAAATGGTCATATGTAATGTTGTGGAGGAGTATGTTGGTTGACTGTGTGTGTGTGTGTGTGTGTGTGTGTGTGTGTGTGTGTGTGTGTGTGTGTGATGGAGATTGTTTGGTGGCATGGTGTAGTATGGTGGTGGAGTGTGTGGTATGGTGAGATGAAGCATAGTGATGGAGAGTTTGTGGTGACGTAGTGTGGTGGTGTGTGGTGAAGTATGGAGTATCGTAGGTGTAGAGCGTGTGTTTGTGGTGGTGAATAATGTAGTGGTGGCAGCAATCATACACCCCCATCACCCTCCCCCGCCCCACCCAAGCCCACGCCTCTACCACTACCGCCTCTACCGCCAGCCTGTTGCTTCACCTGCGCTCTACTGACTTGTCCTGCCGTGTCCTGCCCTGCCCTGCCCTGCCCTATTTTTGACCTTCAGCTTCCTTCTCAGTCCCCCTTTCCCTTCCTTCGCCTATTCTTTCCTAGCCTGTCTTTCCCATCCTTTCTCTGCATTGACATCCTTCCTTACCTTTCCTTCCTTGCCTCGTCTTCCTGCCCTGCCTTGCCCTTCCCTTCACTGTTCTCCTCTGACCTGTACTGTCCTGGTCTGCCTAGAGTTTCACCTTCCCTTCCATTCTCATCCCTTCCTTTTCCATTCCTTTCCTTTCGCTCCCCTTCTCATCCCTTCCCCTCTCTTCCCCTCTCTTCTCTCCCTGCCTCTCCTTGCCCAGGCCTCTTGACCTGTCCTGCATTGCCTCGCCCCTCCCCCCTCAGGAGCGCTCTCTATCCTAGCCACACCCAGACTCTCTCTCTCTCTCTCTCTCTCTCTCTCTCTCTCTCTCTTATCTTTTATTCTTTTTCTTTTCCTCATTTCCTCCTCCTCCATTCACAGACACTTTTCTTTCCTTCCATCCTTTCTTCTTTAACTTTCTATTTTCGTCCTCATCCATTAGGTCTTATTTGCTTCGTTCCTCGTTGCTCTTTCTTTCGTTTCGTTCCGGTCCGTTCCTTTTCGTTCGTTCGTTCGTTCGTTCCTTCGTTCCTTCCTTCCTTGCTCATTACACCAGTCCAATATGTATGCTCTTGTTGTGGTAGTTGTTTGTTTTCTTATATTCTCTCTCCTTGCTTGTTTTTTTCTTCCCCTTGTTTCCATCCTCCCATCTCCTTCTAGTTCCTTTCTTACCTTTTCCCTCACTTTCTTTTCCTTTTTTTTTTATCAAGCTTCGTCTGTTCATTCATTTTTCAATTCTTTCCTTCCTTCCTGGTTCCCATATTGTTCTTTCCTTTCCTTCATTCTGTAAATTCCTTTCATTT
>NC_137051.1:2317500-2365000 GCF_032717465.1 Coenobita brevimanus
CAGTGGTGGTGAACTAACAGTGGTGATAGTGATAGTAGTGGTGATAGTGATAGTAGTGGTGATAGTGAAGGTGATAGTGGTAGTGGTGGTGATAGTGGTAGTGGTGGTGATAGTGGTAGTAGTGGTGATAGTGGTAGTGGTGGTGAACTAACAGGACTGGTGCTCCTTGCTGCGGCGGCCACACATTAAAGACGATAGTCAGCTGTCTGCCCTCCCCCTCCCACCCCTCCCCTCCCCTCCCCGTCTCCCCCATCTCCCCTCCCTGCCTCTCCCTCCCTCCCTTCCCTGCTTGTCTCTCCCCTTCCCGTCTCTCTCCCTGTCTCCCTCCTTCTCTGTCCTTCCCTTCCCCTCCCCTTCCTGTCTCTCCCAACCCTGCCTATCTCCCCTCCCCTCCCCTCCCCTCCATCCCTCGCCTATCTCTTGCCTCGCTCCCGACACTTGCCTTGCCCCTCCCTCCTCTCCCCATCCTCCTCCAAATCTCTCCCCCTCCCCCCAACTTCCCTTACCGTCCCCTCCTTACCTTACATTCCTTCCTCCTTCCCTCCCTCCCTGTGTCTCTTTTCCTCCATACATCCCATTCCCCCCTTCTTTCTCTATCTTCCCCCCCCACCCCCCGACTCCCTCCTCTACCTCCTGGCCTTTCGACCTCTCTCTCTCTCTCTCTCTCTCTCTCTCTCTCCATCCCACCACACATCCTCCCTCCCTTCCCTCTTTCTCCCCCTCAAATCTTTGCACCCATTCACTCCCTCCCCCCTTCTTGTGTCTCCCCTCCCTCCCTCCCTTCCTCCCCTTCAACACCTCTCTCTCTCTTCCTCCCTCCCTATCCATGTATCTCTCTCCCTTCCATCCCCTCGCTCCCACTTTCTCTGCTTCCCTCTCTCTCTCTCCCTCCCTCCCCTGTTTACCTCGTTGTCTCTGCCATCTCTCTCTCTCTCTCTCTCTCTCTCTCTCTCTCTCTCTCTCTCTCTCTCTCTCTCTCTCTCTCTCTCTCTTTGTTCCCATTCGCTTCCTTTCCCCTTTTATTTTTCCTCTCTTACCCCTTCTTCCTCCTTCCCATCATTCATCTGTATTTTCCTTCTGTTTCGTCCAGTTTCTTATTTAATGTCCGTTTTTTCGTTTCGTTCTTTTTTTGTTTTCTTTTTCACTTTTCTTACGTTTTCATTTCTTCCTTCCCTCCTCCCCTTCCTCCTTCCTTCCTTCTCTCCTTCCTTCCTTCCTTCCTCATTTCTCTTCTCCCCCTCCTCCTCTGTCAGTCTATCGAGCGGTTCATATTTCTAGCTTTCTCACTTTTTGTTTAATCTTTTTTTCATCCATTTATCACTCCATCGATCTTCCTTCCTTCCTTCCTTTCATTCATTCATTCATTCATTCAAGCGTTCTCTTTTAGCCCCCACCTTCCCTCCCTCCCTCCCTCCCTCCCTCCCTCCCTCCCTCCCTCCCATCTTTCCTCCTTCCTTTCTTGAGCTGTTCTTCCTCCTTTCCCTTTTCCTTCCTTCTTACCGTCTTGCCTTCTTTCTTCCCCTCATCTCTTTTCCTTCCAACCGTTCATCCATTTATCCATCCGTCTATCCTCCCTTCCTCCCCCCATGGTTCCTTCCTTCGTTCCATCTTTTCTTCCTTCCTTCCCTCCCTCCTTCCTTCCTTCCTCCCCTATAGAGGAGACCCACTCAGGACTTAACCACTGATTAGGCGATCATCCATCCGTCATTTGCAAGATTGTGATGATGGTGGTGGTGGTGGTGGTGGTAGTAGTGGTAGTTATGGTGATGGTTGTGGCGGTGGTGGTGGTAGTGGTGATGGTGGTGGTGGTGGTGGTAGTGGTAGTGTTTTTATGGTGGTGGTGGTGCTTCAGTGCATATGATTGTGGTGAAGGTGGTAGAATTAGTTTTGACAGTGGTAGTTACGGTAGTGGTTGGAGAGAGAGAGAGAGAATACGGAAATAATAAAGGCAATTCATATAGTGAAAACCAGAGTAAAATGAACATCAACTTCCTTACAAATGACATACAGAGGAAGTGAGTCCCCCCTCATTTTTCCCTCGTAGGTATAGAAAACGGAGTGCCCCATTGCAGCGGGATAAGTTCTTGTTTACATTACGCCGTCCAGTTTGTGGCAGGTTAATGCAGTTCGATAATTGGCTTTTTGTTTAGGAACGTGTGCTGATGTTGCTTCACTCGTCGTCGGAGTACTAATAGGAGGAGGAGGAGGAGTAGTTGTTGTTGTGATAGTAGTATTGTAGAGGAGGAGGATTGTTTCTGTCACCAAATATTATGTTAAAGTACTGTGCACATCGCTCCCACGACTGCTGCTGCCACAATCGTATCGTATCGTATGGTTTATAAGAGCTCCGATATACTTGCTTGTGTCAGCCTTGGCCACCTAATGGCAGCTTTCCACGCTGCTCGATCTCTGGCAGCCTCCCTGTTCACCTTATCCTTTAGTTCACGCTATGATAATAATAATAATAATAATAATAATAATAATAATAAAGAGAAGAAGAATTTATTATTATTATTATTATTATTATTATTATTATTATTATTACTCCTGCCACAAAAAATAACCCCACCTCATTATTCCTAATCACCAGAGGCATTATTCTCCTGACTAATTATCTGCCACTCTGATTAATCCGTGCCGTGTGCTAGTGCCTCCTAATTGCCCTCATTAGTCACACCCATAGACACTGGCCCGGAACTACGCCTAATGACACGCCTGGCTTTAATGACCTTGCTAATGGGCTGAAGGGGGGGGTGTTTTAATTAGTGTGTAGGTGTTTGGTTTTGGAATGGATGGTGATGGTGGTGGTGGTGGTGGTGGTGGTGATGATGCTGGTGATCATGATGATTTTTTCTTGTCGTTGTCAAAACCTATATCGTGAATAAACGGAGGTTACCAAGGCAGTCTCTCTCTCTCTCTCTCTCTCTCTCTCTCTCTCTCTCTCTCTCTCTCAAAATTATTACCTCACCCTTTCCTTACTCCTGCCTCGCCCTGCCTCCCATCTCCTCTTCCTTATCCTGCCTAACCCCTTCTTTGCCTCTCCCTGCCTCTCGCTTCCCTGCCTCACTTTTTGTTCCTGCTTTCCTCAGTTCATTTCCCTCTCCTGTCTCAAAATATTTCCTCTTGCTAAATGTAACTCTGTTCTCTCTCATATTTGTCTCTAATTTATCTTCACCCCTGCCTCATTTCTGCCTCACCACGCCCCTGCCTGCTTCTAACCCCTGCCTCATCTCTCCCTCACCCCACCCCCGCCTGATCTCTGCCTCACCCCACCCCTGCATCTCCCATGCCTCATCCCTCCCCTTCCTACTTCTCACCCCTGCCTCATCTCTGCCTCACCCCACTCCTGCCTCTCCCATGCCTCACCCCACCCTTGCCTGCTTTTCACCCTCTGCCTCTCTCCCTGCCTCACACATTCCTCTCATCCCAGCCTAACCCTTGTGTCACCTTTCCCTCGTACCCTCCTGTCTCTGATCTCTCTCTCTCTCTCTCTCTCTCTCTCTCTCTCTCTCTCTCTCTCAACGCGAGGTTCATTATGCATTGACAAATTGTGTGTGTGTGTGTGTGTGTGTGTGTGTGTGTGTGTGTGTGTGTGTGTAATTGATGAAACAGCATTGATCACTTGCTTAATAGTCTAGCGGAGTGATGGAGGAAGAGGAGGAGGAGGAGGAGGAAGAAAAAGAGGAAGAGATGGAAGAACATGAGGAGGAGGAGGAGGAAATGAAAAAGGATGATGATAGGAAAAAAATGTCTCTCTCTTACCGACACCCTTTCCTACCAACTCCTCCTCCCCAGCCTCCTACCAACTGCCTTTCCTACCTTTCTGTTGACGCGTTCTTCTCCCTCACTACCAACCTTACTTTTCTACCAACCCAAGTCCTTCCTGCCAACTCTCCTGCCTTCCTGCCAGCCCCAGTCTTGCCAATACCAATATTTTTTTCTGTGTAGCTTTCGAACTCACAATTTTTCCTACCAAACCAAACTGACACACTCTCCCATTTCCTACCACCAACCTCCCTCCTTCCTACCAACCCCCCCCCCTTCCTACCAACCTCCCTCCCCCCGTGCGTGCGAGCATACAAGAGGTGTGCATGTTGTGTTGGCAGTGATAAGAGAGTGTGTAGTGTTATCAGCACTCTACCACGCTTGCTGCAGGGCGAGAGAGAGAGAGAGAGAGAGAGAGGGAGGGGCGGGGGGAAGAAGGGAAGTAAACGAAGGAAGGAGGAGGAAGAATGAGGTAAACGAAGGAAGGAGGAGGAAGAATGAAATAGTAAAAGAAGGACGGATGGAGGAAGGAAGAAGGGAAGGAAGGTAGGGAGGAAGAAGGGAAGGAAGGTAGGGAGGAAGAAGGGAAGGAAGGAAGAAGGGAAGGAAGGTAGGGAGGACGAGAAGGAAAGAAGTAATGAATGATACTGCAAACACGAGACGACATTATGAATCTCTCTCTCTCTCTCTCTCTCTCTCTCTCATCATGGCTAATCCTCTCCCCTTTTTTTCTTCTTATTTCTTTCCCCACTATTTCGTATGTTCACTTGTTTCCTCCTCCTTTCCCACCTCTTCTTTTTCCTAGCTCTGTTTCCCTCCCCTTTCCCCCTCCCCCTCCTCCAGTTTCCCCTTTCTAAATTCCTCTTCACCCCTACAGTCCTCCTTTTGTCTCCTCTCTCCCTTCTCCCCAGCTCTCCCCTCTCCTTCTGTACTCTCTCCTTTCTCCCCTACTTTCCATTGTCTCCTCCCCTACTCTCCCTTCCTTCTCCCTCCTCTACTCTCCCCTCTCTCCCCCATCCCCTGCTCCTCCCTCCCTTACTCTTCTCCCGTCTCTCCCTAACTCTCCCCTCTCTCCCCTTTCACCCCTTCTCTCCCCTTTACCTGACCAGTTCCGCATTTATTGACTCAGGTGATGGAGTGCTAAGTGGAATGTCAAAGGCAGGTCTTCTGTCCCCCTGCCCTACCCTACCCTACCCTACTCCACCCTACCCTACCCTACCCTACCCTACCCTACCCTTTGCACCCTAGCCAGGCAATGACCCCATCTACTTCAAGTGATTATCATGCCAGAGTAATGAGTGAGTAAGGAGGGAAGTGGGTCATGAAATTACTTTAGCCCTTCCTTGATTAATAATGATAATGAAAATGAGTAACGTTGTTAGGTGGATAAGGAAAGGATGACTGACAGACATAGACATAGGCAAGCAGGCACACACACACACACACACACACACACACACACACACACACACACACACACACACACACACACACACACACACACACACCAATAAGCCAGTGCGCTCTCTTTGGCCAATAACAATTCAGTTAACCACTTCAGGCCTAGCACGTCTTTTTATTGTCTGTTCTTACGACCTCCACACAGTTTTATTAATTTTACGAGAAACTGTTTGCGATGGGCGGTAGTCTCGTCGGGTAAGGAAGCTCCCTAACACCTTTTCCTTGCCGATTTATTCCTGCTTGTGCCATTTTAATCATTACTTTTATTTATGCAATCTGTGTGGATAATAGAAAGGAGGAAATCTGACTCAAGGGACGAGTAAGGTGTAACATGCAGAATAAATCGCTTGGAAAGAGGTGTTAGTGAGCTTCCTTAACTTACGCTAAATGTGAGTTAATAAATCGTAATTAGGTAGCAATAACGATATATAAAATGACTTCCATAGGGCATATATCCAGAGTAAATCGCTTGAGAAGAGGTGTTAGGGAGCTTCCTTAACTGACGATAAATGTAAGTTAATAAAATCGTAAATAGGTAGAAATAACGAAATAAAATGGCTTCATCAGGGCATATAAATAAATAAATCAGTCAATAAATAAATAAATAAATAAATGATAAATGAAAACTTGGCTATGAAGATTACCCAATAGTGAGCAAGATGTGAGATAGCTTGACTCTCTCTCTCTCTCTCTTCTCTCTCTCTCTCTCTCTCATCATTGTAGAGAGAGAGGGAGAGAGAGTGAAAGGCGAGAGGAGGGAAGGGGGGAGGGGGAGTGAGAGAAGAAAGTGATTAGGACTGGGAATGAAAGTTGGTATATTGAGAGAGAGAGAGAGAGAGTCCTTGCATCAAGTTATTGTGTAAAATTTATTCATGTACTTTCTCTTGTATTTTTGCGATCTTGTTCTTGCATTGCGTATTTTGTAAATTCTTTGTCCAAGTATTCTTCACTTGTGATTGTTTTTGATTTTCTTGTATTTTTCGGTGTTGTATTTATGATATTGTATTTAGGGTACTGTATTTACGACGGTGTATTTACGGTATTTTATGCACACTATTGTATTTACGATATTGTATTTGCAGGTGTTACTGTATATTATTTTCTTGTATTTTGGATTTTGTATTTATGGTATTGTATTAGCTGGTGTTATTGTACTTAGAGTATTGTAGTAACGGTATTGTATTTGCTGGTGCTATTGTATTTAGAGTATTGGATTAACGGTATTGTATTTGCCGGTGCTATTGCATTTTTTCTTATATTTGTGGTGTTGTTAATTTTGTTTTCGGTAATTGTGGTAATTGTGTGGTGGTCGTTTTCCCTTCCTTCCCTGTTGACTTTTTCCGATACCTGCTATTGAGGCTGTGTGTGTGGTGGCGGGGCAGGGAAATTGCACTCCCCGCTTCCTGGATAATAGGGCTTTGCTGAATGTTGCCCAGATTGCACCATGTTGAAGAGGTTGTTGCAGATTATCCGTGGTTGCAGAGCTTGGAGGCTAACAAGTGTGGTTGGATAATAGAGGTTGCTGGTCAATTGATTGCCGGATAATAGAGGTTGCTTTGCCGGATAATGGGGGTTCAGTGGATGTTGCACTGATTTAATGGTGTTGCGCGGGTTGAGGGAAAATTGTAATGGTGAATAATAGGTGACTGGATAATAGATGTCTGGATAACCATTACCGTCTCAAACCTTCCTCCCTCAAATCACTCCCTCCCCATCCGTAGTTGCCTCCCCTCCCTTTAACCAACCCCCTTCCTTGCCTCGCCCCTTCATCATCTCTTCTCCTCATTCTCACCTCTCCCTATCCTCTCCCCTCTCCATCCTCCCGCCAACTCTCATCCTCAATCCCCACATTTTTCCCTCCCCAACCTTGCTATTGTCCAGTTCCTCTAACCAGTAATCCCTCCCCTTCCCTTCTCTCTCTTCTTTCTCTCCTGTCTGTCCCATACTCCTCCCCTCCTGCTTTCTCTTTCCTCCTCCTCTCTTTTTTTCTCTCTTTTCTCCCTCCCCTTTGTGTCCCTTCCTCCTCCCCTCCTCCTTTTTCTTCCCTCCTTCACTCTTTCTGTCTCTCCTCTCTCCGTTCTGTTTCACCCTTCCCTCCTCTTTCTCTTTTCCCCTCCCCCCCTTTTTTTTCCCTCTCTCCCTTTCTCTTCCTCCCAACCTTCATCCCCCCCTTCCCTTCGCCTTTCCTCACCCACTTCCCTTTCCACTCCTCCCCATTCTTTACTCCCCCCACCCCTCTTCTCCCCGCCTCTGCTCTTACCTCCCCAACTATCCCCTTCAGCTCTTCCCTTATTTCCTCCCTTTCCCTTCATCCTCCCCTCCCTCTCCAACTTCACCCCTAATACCTTTTCCTCTTTATGCTCACCCCCCCATCTCCCTTCCCTTTTCCCTCCCCTCCCCTCCCCTTCAGAGCAGAGTAAGGGGCAGAAGCAGAGGTGGCTGGAAATATATGAAAAGAGCAGCGGAGAGAGAGAGAGAGAGAGAGAGAGAGAGAGAGAGGAGGGGGGAGGGGGGCAGATAGACAGACGATCGGCAGACACATAGCTACAGATGGATAGATAGACAGATAGATACTGATCGATAGATGGATGGAAGGATGGATGGATATATAGATGAATGGATAGATCAGCAGACAGACAGACAGACAAGCGTACAGACACAGTAGATAGACAGATATATAGATAGATAATTTTAGTGTGAGTCAGGCAAGTGTGAGTGTTGAACAAAGCCGTTGAACAGGTCGCCAGTGTGTGAGTGAGAGAGAAACAGTGATGAACATTGAACAAGAGGGATTTTAATGGAAGTAGTGGGAGATTTTTTTTTTTTTTTTTTTTTTTTTTTTTGGTAGATTGGTGTGTGTGTGTGTGTGTGTGTGTGTGTGTGTGGTGCATTGAAGTCTACTGAAATGTAGTGTGGTATGTGGTGTGGTGTGTGTGGTGAAGTGTAGTGTAGTGGTGTGGTTTTTTGCATTATGGTGTGTAGGTGTGGTGTGTTAAAGTGAGGTGTGTGGTGTGCTGTGTTGAAATGTGGTGTGCTGTGTGTGTGGTGAAGTGTAGTTGTGTGGTGTGGTGTGTACAGTGAAGTGTAGTGATGTGGTGTGGTGTATTCTGGTATAGTGTGGCGTGGTGTAGTGCAGTGTGTTGAAGGCTGGTGAAATATTGTGTGGTGTGGTGCTTTGCAGAGTGGTGTGATGCGGTATCGTGAAGTTTAGTATGTCAACTGAGCTCAGGAACTATTATCATCATCATTCATCATCATCGCCACCACCACCACCACCACCACCACCACCACCACCACCACCACCACCACCACGTCCCACAGTATAATTAATGGCATTTCCACCATCAGAATAATAAAGTAAAACAGAAAAGTCAAGGGAAAAACTCCCATCACAGCATCATCCCAAGCCTCCTTTTCCTAGTATTATTTAAGAGGAAGGAAGGGGGCGGATACAGGAAGAGGAAACCACGGAAGTAGGGGAAACTGTCATTAAAGTACTCAGTTAAATGGCCCTTGCATCCACACACTCATCATTTAGGGGGTAAGAGAGAGAGAGAGAGAGAGGAAAGACTCAAAATCGTATACCACAGATGAAAAAACATTGAACGCAACAAGAATAAAAACAGGAAGAGGGTAGATGAAAGAAGCGAAAAGAAAAGAAAATATGGAAAAAAAATATAAAAGAATTCATATGAAAGGAAAATGTGAAAGAAAAAGTAGAAAAGCAAGAAAAGTGTAAAGGAGGAGAAGGAGGAGGACTGAAAGAATAGGGGAAGGTAAACGAAGAAAAGGAGGGGGAGAAGCAGGAAGACCACAAGAAGGAAAGAAAGGGAAGAGCATGAAAGTTAGAGAAAAAGACTGTAGAATGAAAGACAGTGGAATGAAAGATAAAGATGGTTAAATAAAATATGCTAGAAAGAAAGTTACTAGAATAAAAGACGGTAGAGAAAAAGATAGTAGAGAAAAAGATGGTACTGTATAATAAAATATGGTAGAGATAAAGGTAGTAGAATAAGAGATAGTAGAATAAAAGATAGTAAAGAAAAAGATAGTAGAATAAAAGATAGAAAGAGAACAATGGTCGTGTATTCCATCAGCTGGGGCGGATCCAGAGACCTTCCCCCTACATACGCTTTTAGTTCAATTGTGTAGCTCCGGCTGGGGAAATGACACGACAGCCCCCCCAGCCCGTACGCCTAGCCCTCGATTGCCCCTAGCCGCCGGGACGGTAGGGAAGGGACGGAGGAAGGTGGAGAGGGAGAAGGGAGGGATGGAGGAAGGTAGAGATGGAGAAGGGAGGGATGGAGGAAGGCAGAGATGGAGAAGGGAGGGATGGAGGAAGAGAGAGATGGAGAAGGGAGGGATGGAGGAAGGGAGAGATGGAGGAGTAGGGAGATTGACTGGTTAGATAGGGTAGGGACAGAGGAAGGTAGTAATGGAATAAGGTAAGGATGGAGGAAAATAGGGACGGAGGAGTGGGGAGATTGATTGGTTGGATATTAAATAGTGACGAAGGAGGAGGGAGGTTGATTGGTTAAATGGGGAATTGGGATGGAGGGGGAGTGAGGTTGACAGGGAGGGTAGGGATGGAGGAAGCCAGGGATGGAGGGGGAGGGAAGGTAATGGGATAGATGGGGAGTAGCGAGTGGATAGGATGGAATTTAGTAGGGTAAAGGATAGTAAGAGTTCGACGGGCCAGGTGAAGTTGGTTATTGGGTAGGCATGGATAGGGTGGCTGTGTAGGTAGAGAGTGTGTAGGATTGGGGTGGATAGGGTGGGATAGGGACACGTAGGTAGGATGAGGAGAAGGTGGTGTGAGAGATTGTGTGAGGTTGGGAGGTGAGAGAGAGAGAGAGAGAGAGAGAGAGAGAGAGAGAGAGAGGATGAACGAAGTGTGACAGAGTTGGAGAAATGTGAAGAGAGGTGGGGAAGGGTGAGGAAATGTGAGGAAGACTGAGGAAGTGTGGAAAAACATTACAGTTCTATCCCCAGTGGAGCCTTAAGGGTGAAAATAGCGTGGATTAGAACGTGTGGCCGACCTTAAGGCGTCCCTGGGGAGCCGTTGTGCCCACTTGTTGTGATGGGTTGGAGAGAGAGAGAGAGAGAGAGAGAGAGAGAGAGAGAGTTACCCTTACGAGGAATATTTTGACCTAACGAAAAAATCCAAGCTCCTGGAAAAAACACAACGCATCTTACGACATTGTAGTGGATCAGGTGTCATCTTAAGTCCACAAAATATTCAGGAAAAACTTACAAAACTATGAGAAATTTTAGAGAAGTTTAGATGCCTAATAAAAGTGTGTTTCTCTTTAGAAGGAAAATATAATGGCTGGATATGCGGTTTCTCTCTCCCTCTCTCTCTCTCTCTCTCTCTCTCACATACACACACACACACACACTTCTGCAAAACTCCGGGAAACTCTACGGTGCCTGCAACCCACATTTCACTGTATTATACAGTACAATTTTTACCACATACACACTATCCCACCATTCAGAACCACAACTACCATACTACCTACACACCTGTCTCTTAGTAATACACCTGTCTACCACATCTGCTACACCTCCTGCTACAACACATCTGCCTACGTCACCACAGACATATCCTCCACACTCACCTAGCTACCACACACACCTGCCTCAACCACTCTTCTGCCTACAACACCTCCGCCTTACCCGCGAATCCATCTACCACATTCAGTATTTACCTACCACAAACCCCCCACACATTTATACCTAATTATTATATATTTATCATTACCACCAAACATATCAGTAACTATTCCACAACCACACACACTTACCAACCACACACCAACTATTCTCAACCACACAGCCAGAACCACTTACCTCTATTACACAGCTACCTACCACATACTTATCCCTACCAAACGACTACCTTCCAAAGCCACACATTTGCCCACCACAAATTTGTCCCTACCACACACCTACCACACTTTGCCACAGTTGGTTGGAAAGAGTGAGGCTTGTCAATTCTGGTATGTCCATTTGACCTTTCCGAGTGGCACCCTCGTTGGGCGTTAAATATAATGGTACTTACTGTGTAGACGGTGAGAGAGAGAGAGAGAGAGAGAGAGAGAGAGAGAGAGAGAGAGAGAGAGAGAGAGAGAGAGAGTGTTAGGATCGCGTGTTCCGATAAAGAAAGTGAGACCGAAAGATTGTGTTATTTAAAGTTGGCTCTAACACGTCTTCTTTGTTCTTCTTGGCTTGAGAAAATATGAGGGCATACTTTACCGTCAGTGGACAAAGGCAGGCTGGAGAGAGAGAGAGAGAGAGAGAGGTGGATAATGTTGTCAGGCGTTGGTTGGACAATGTGGTTAGGAGGGGGAGAGAGAGAGAGAGAGAGAGAGAGAGAGAGAGAGAGAGAGAGAGAGAGAGAGACAGACAGACAGACAGAGATTAATAGGAATGAGGGAAACAAAGTTTAAAACTTAATGAGAGGAAGTGGACAAAGGAGACTTGTTATTGTGTCATAGTCTCTCTCTCTCTCTCTCTCTCTCTCTCTCTCTCCCTCTCATTGTGTATCGGTAAGTCTGTGTATGTTTTGTGTGTGTATGTCTATATGTCTCTTCCTCCTCCTCCTCCTCCTCCTAAAATAAAATCTTTATGGAGTTTCTGGACGCCTTGAAAATTGCATTATGCCAAAGGAGGAGGAGGAGGGCAGTGGGGGAGAGATAGGAGGGAGAGATGGAAGGGAAGAGAAGGGAGGGAGGGAGAGGAAGGTAAGGGAAAAGGAGAGAATAACAGAAAGGGAGGAGAGGGGAAGGGAAGAGATCAGACTGATGGAAGTAGAGGGGAGTGGAGGAAAAGATTAATGAATTTAAGGAAAAAGAAAGGAAGGAGAAAGAGAGGGGAAACTGAGGGAATGTTATAAGACAGTGGAATGAAAGTGAATGAGAGGGGAGGGATGGGAGCAGAGAGAAGAGGATGGCAGTGAAGAAGTGGAAAGGAAAGAGGGGTTAGGAATAGTGGGCATTTATATAAACAGAGAGAGAGAGAGAGAGAGAGAGAGAGGCAGCTTACACAACAAAGCGATAGACTCTCCTTTACAACATTGTACTGACCGTTCTGTCCCCCCCTCTCCCCCCTCCCCAGTACAAGTTAATACACACACCCCTACATCACCCTCTTCACCCCCCTCCATGTTGTAGGCCATGTAGTGGTGCCACGCGTGCTCTTTATGGCGGGGGGAAGGGGGGGAGGGGGAGTTGTGAGGCGATATTAGAGTGGGCGATGGTGTAAGAGAGGGTGTGGATGTATGTCATGTGTGTGTGTGTGTGTGTATGTGTGTGTGTGTGTGTGTAGTAGTAGTAGTAGTAGTAGTAAGTAGTAGGCCTTTTTTATCTTGAAGTGGAGCTAGGATTCCATAGGCTGAAACGTTATGTGAATGAGTGTGTGGCCCATTTTATAGCGCTCCTGTTGAATCTCGCCCTTTGGTATGTTTTGTGTTGTGGGGCGGCGCAGTCTGCTGGTGTGGGCGTGGCGTTGAAAATATAGGAAACGAATAAATGAAGCAGTATAGATTGATAACATTAACTGAATCTACTCCCAACAATAAATATCAGAGTAGAGTGGAAGGGCAGCGGTATATATGGACTGCCCTGCGTGTGAATGGTCTCGTCTCCTTTTATGTTCTCCGTGGTTCTGGTTCTGCCTAGCCGCATATTTTAGCTGAGAATTGGAGTTGGGATGATGATGATGATGATGATGATGGTTGTGGTGGTGGTAGTGGTGGTGTTAGTGTGATGATGATGATGATGATGGTGGTGGTGGTAATGATTGATTAATTACCATGACTGTAATAGCTGTGTAGGATTAAGTGTTACCAGTAATTTTTACCTCCCTTCCTACACCATCACCACGGCAAAAAAAAAAAAAAAAAACAGCAATATCTCCACCACCACCATAACCACCACCACCACCACCACCGTCAACAGCAACAACAACAACAACAACCCCAGTACACCATCCCCCACCAAAAAAAAAAAAAAAAAAAAAAAAAAAAAAAAAGACAGGAAATGACTAAACTACATTGTGTCCATTTTTCTGTCGTGTTGTTTTTTTGAGCAGCGGGTAATGAGCTTATTCCATTTACAAGTATGATCCAGCCCACTCCATTTGTCGGGGTGGTAGATAGATAGATAGGTAGATAGATAGATAGGTGGGTAGATAGATAGGTAGGTAAAGATTGTAGATGGATTGATTTAGTGATTGATGGACAGATACATGGTTGGATGGATGGGTGCGTGGATGGATGTAGGCTGATAGATAGGGTACAATTACTGATAGATAAATAGGTAGGTAGGTAGAATGTACAAGGAACTTAGGTAAAAGAGAAGTAAATTATTGAATGTGTTTGTTGGATGAATTTAGATAGGTAGGTAAGTAGGTAGGCAAGTAGGTAGGTAGGTAGGCAAGCAGGTAGGTAGGAAGGTTGGATGTCGTTAGGTGGAAAGTAAAAGGAAAATAACCAAATGAATAAGATAGATATGTAAGATAGATATAGGTGGGTAGATGAAAAAGTGTGAAAATTGAGAGAGAGAGAGAGAGAGAGAGAGAGAGAGAGAGAGAGAGAGAGTTGTAAGAAACGAGAGAAAGTTTAATTGGCGACTTGGTGACGACAGTTCGTTTTTGCCTCGTCAGTCAACGCCGACAAGACCTTATTTTTATTTATTTTTTATTTATATACTTTATTTTTATTTTGTGTGGATTATTTTTTTATTCATTTGTTTTTCCTTCCTCTGTTCTGTTATTGAAAAAAATATTTATTCGCTTTGTTTATTCATTGTTTTATCTACTCCTTTATTTTTATTGATGTATTTATTAATTTATTTTATTTATTTATATTTTTCTCCCTGCCCGGTGATGTATTTTTATTATATTCTGTTTCCCGACGATTTTATTCAGGTGAGGATTTTTTTTTTTCTTCTTCTATCGGGTTGTGTGTGTGTGTGTGTGTGTGTGTGTGTGTGTGTGTGTGTGTGTGTGTGTGTATCTCTGGACACTAGGTCACCTCGCATTGGGATGGGAAAGGAGGTCTGGATGATGATGATGATGATGATTTTTGTGTTATTACCTGGCATTGGAGATGGAGAGAGGGCAATTTTAGGCTAAGTTATAAGAGATATAATAATTTGTCAGCATAATTCCTCTCTCTGTCTCTCTCTCTCTCTCTCTCTCTCTCTCTCTCTCTCTCTCTCTCTCTCTCTCTCTCTCTCTTTCGCTCTCTCTCTCTCTCTAACATTGAATTAATTTGTCTTTTTTTCTCTCATTCTTGCAGCATGATCGGGGTGGACTCGATGGCGTTGTCACCAAGCTTATGTAAGTCACTCTGCCTTCGTTCACTCTTCACTTTCACTAGGGATAGAGTGCAGGATAGTTCACTCTTACTGTAGTCATTCTCTTACTCATATTGTAGTCACTCTCTTACTCTTATTGTAGTCACTCTCTTACATTTATTGTAGTCACTCTTTTACTCACTCTTACTGTAGTCACTCTTTTACTCACTCTTACTGTAGTCACTCTCGTACTCACTCTTACGGTAGTCACTCTTACTCTTACTGTAGTCATTCTTACTCACGCTTAACCTTGATGGAGGTTATTTTTCTACACTTTTCTAAACTGACTTTTTTTCGTCGTTTTCACTTTTTTTTGGAGTGCAGGATAACTCATTCTTACTGTAGTCACTCTTACTCACTCTTACACTCTTCCTTAGGTTTGAGTATTAGAGCAAGTTCCTCTTCTCGTACGCCGTCTTTGCTCTTAATTTGTCTTTATATTTTCCTGTTGTTTTTCTTTACTTTGTTTTTGAGTGCAGCTTAGGTCACTCTTTTCTTATTCATTCTCTCGTTAGTATGATGTAGTTGACCAAAATATTTTATACAGACACTCTCTCTCTCTCTCTCTCTCTCTCTCTCTCTCTCTCTCTCTCTTGTTTAACTTTTTTTTCCTCTTTTCACTACTTACTCTCATACTTACATTTAGAGTGAAAATTAGGTCACTCTTACACCCTTCCATAAGTCACATAATCCTTTCACCTTCATTCTCCTTTCTGTCATTTACTGTGCTCAGCGTGAGGTAAAACATTCTATTCTTTTCTGTTCACTCTTAGACTTTCACTGTGGATGAGAGTGGAAAGACATCCACTTTTCTCACATCACCCTTATTCAGAGTGAAAAACATCCACTTTCCTCCCTTCACACTTATTTAGAGTGAAAAAATCCACTTTTCTTTCTTCACACTTATTTAGTGAAAAAAATCCACTTTTCTCCCTTCACTCTTATTTAGAGTGAAAAAATCCACTTTTCTCCCGTCACACTCATTAAGAGTGAAAAATATCTTCCTTTCTCCCTTCACACTTATTTAGAGTGAAAAATATCCACTTTTCTCCCGTCACAGTTAAAAAAAAAATCCATTATTTTCCCTTCACACTTATTTAGTGAAAAATATCCACTTTTATCCCCCCACACTTATTTAGTGATAAAAATCCACTTGTCTCCCGTCACACTTATTTAGAGTGAAAAAAAAAAACACTTTTCTTCCTCCACATTTATTAAGAGTGAAAAATATTACTTTTCTCCCATCACACTTGCCTAGAGTAAAAGAATAAACATCCACTTCCCTCCCTTCACACTTATTCTCTCCGACAAGAAGAGTCTGTTTTCACCAGTTTGTTTGTTAGCAGGATTATTTTAAAACTTAAAGAGAGATTTGGACCAGATGTGGTGGGTAGATAGCCCATGTCCCGGGGAACCACCGATTAACCTTTGGGACCAATCCGGGTCGTATTACAGATTCTGGATCCGTAAAACACTTTTTGAGAAACCCAAATCAGTGATGAGAAAACCTGACCCATTATGAGGAGTGGTTTGGAAATTGCGTTGCCCTTGTCGGAGAGATGCCCACTATTGAGTGCCCCTCTAGTTTAGACTGAGATTGGTTCCGCCGTTCATTTTCACTCTTACACTCTCATGGTCGCCCAGAGTGAAGCGAAGTGCACTCTAAAAAAAACTTACAGCCTCCTCTTTTATACATTTAAATACATCTAAAGAGTGAGAGATGTCATCAGTTTTCACTCTTTTCACTCTTACACACGCAGGAAGGTCTAGAGTGAAGCCTTGAAGCAGGAGCCACTTATCATACACTCTTGCACTCTTGTTTTGGTGTGGTTTGGTAGGTACACTTTTACTTCGACTTATACTCTCTCTCTCTCTCTCTCTCTCTCTCTCTCTCTCTCTCTCACACACACACACACACACACACACACACACACACACACACGGTATAAAGTGCTAGTTAGACCGCTTTTGATTACTATTCCTTTCACTCTCACAACCTTACATCGAGTTGAAGTCAGTCTTGCACACCATGCACTCTCATACATAATCAGAGTGACTTCAGTCTTGCATTCCTTCCACTCTTACGTTATCAAGAGTGCATAGTTGATCCATCAGTTAAATATTCCATGCAGTCTGAAACACCTAAACCAGATCAACTCCCTTTTTACACTCTAACGTAGCCTAGAGTTCATTTTAGGTCGTTTTAACTTTCCTTTCACTCACAGACATTCAGACTATCTATACTATTATCACTTTCACTCACATACAAATTAGAGTACTGACTAGGTGGCATTTTTTTTTTATTTTTTTCACTGTCTTAATTCAGTAGCGATTTGTTTTGTAGGTAAACTTTTCATTCGTCTGTAGTTCTTTCATACAAGGATCAGGTTTCGGTCTGTCTGGGTAGGCTTTCAAATTTTTAGTTCAGTCTCTATATACAAGATTTAACTTTTCCTACTGTCTTTATCTGTATATAAGGTTTTCCATTGTCTGCTTTTTTTCTGTAGCTTAGAATAAATTTCCCAAACTTCTGTATCTCAAGAATTTTATATTTTCCTAATGTTAAGGTTTTTGCACTCCTGTCTTGTATTTTTTTTAACTTCTGGCTCTATATATAAGGTTTTGACTCTATTAGCGAAGTTATTTTTACATATTTTCCTCTCATTTATTTAGATTTTATGTCTTTCCATCTGTACATATAAGGTTGAAAATCCTATATATATAATAAGGTCTTGCATTTTTCCTCTGTCTGTATATATGCTTACCAGATTCCACATTCCGTTTTCTCTCCTTAAGGTTCCCCGTTTTTTTTTATTACATTTAAGGTTCCACCCCATCCCTAGTCACTAGCATAGATCTCAGTCCCTTTGTAAATATGATATGGTAGACTTGTATATATATATTTACATTTAACTGCACTCTTGTTTAAACCATGCATTAAAAAAAACAAATTGAAATTTTTGTTTTTCGGCTAAACTCGAGTATGGTTTCATCTCGTTAGGTTTTCATTCATGGTTTCATCATGTTTGTTGTCATTTCATTATTAATTACACTGAGGAAGAAATAAAACATGATTATATTTCACCTTTTTTTCGTTCTTCGTGGATTACATTTTCTTTTCAAACTGTGATTAAAGAAGTTAATTACATTGTTTTCTTGCCCACTGTCCTGTTATCTTTATTTTATTTATATTTCGTTTCTTCCGCCGTCTTTCCTTCCCCCTTCATTACTCTGTTCTTTATTACATTTACATTGTTTATTTTTTTTTAATTTTAAATAATCTGATTCTTCCTCCTACTGTCTTTAATTTTCTGTCATTTGTCTCTGATTATTTCTCTCTCTCTCTCTCTCTCTCTCTCTCTCTCTCTCTCTCTCTCTCTCTCTCTCCTTTGTATCCATTCAGTTTCCATCTTTTCCTGATTTCCTTCTCTCACCCCTTCCTCTTCCTTAATTGTTTGATGTTCCTCTCCCTTCCTCTTCCTCTTTTTTTCCCTCTTAGTTTTATTTTCCTTCTCTGGTTTCTTTGTCTCTCCTCTCGTCTGTGCTTTCTGTCTCTACATATATTTCTCTTGCCCCTTATTCTCTCTCTCTCTCTCTCTCTCTCTCTCTCTCTGTATTTATGTATATTTTGGACATACGTTAACTTTCACACACACACACACACACACACACACACACACACACACACACACACACGAGAAATGACACTAAACCATTCACCTTTTCCCCCCTCCTACACTCCCCTCCAATTCTCTCCCCCCTCCTCTTTCCACCTCCACCCCCCTCCTCTCTCCTCCACATCCTCACCTCACCTACCGTCCCCTCTCACTTCCCTCTCCCTGCTCACCTATGCACACTTCATCCCCTCCTCCCCCTCCCCCAGTTCCCCTCCCACCTTCCTTCTCCCCCACCTCTCCCTTTCCTCTCCCCTGCTCCCATCTAACCCCCCATCACTGCTCCCACTCCCTACTCTCCCCTGCCATCCCCCATCCCTTTGGTCTCTTACCTCCTTCCCCCCTACCCTAACATCTCCTCCCTTCCCCCTCCCCTAACATCTTCTTTCCCCCTCCTCTAACATCTCCTCCCTTCCCCCTCCCGTAACATCTCCTCCCATCCCCTTCCCCTAACATCTCGCTTCCCCCTCCCCTACCATCTCCCTTCCCCCTCCCCTACCATCTCCCTTCCCCCTCCCCTAACATCTCCCTTCCCCCTCCCCTAACATCTCCTCCCTTCCCCCTCCCCTAACATCTCCCTTCCCCCTCCCCTAACATCTCCTCCCTTCCCCCACCCCTAACATCTTCTCCCTTCCCCCCTCCCCAACATCTCCGCCCTCCCCCCTCCCCCCTCCCCCAATATCTCCTCCCTTCCCCCTCCCCTAACATCTCCTCCCTTCCCCCTTCCTCAGCATCTCCTCCCTTCCCTCTCCCCTAACATCTCCTTCCTTCTTCCTCCCCTAACATCTCCTCCCTTCCCCCTCCCGCAGCATCTCCTCCCTTCCCCCTTCCTCAGCATCTCCTCCCTTCCCCCTCCCCTAACATCTCCCTTCCCCCTCCCCTAACATCTCTTCCCTTCCCCTCCCCTAACATCTCCTCCCTTCCCCCTCCCCTAACTACTCCTCCCTTCCTCCTCCCCTAAAATCTCCCTTCCCCTTCCCTAACATCTTCTCCCTTCCCCCTTCCCTAACATCTTCTCCCTTCCCCCTTCCCTAACATCTACTCCCTTCCCCCTCCCCTAACATCTCTTCCCCCTCCCCTAACATCTCTTCCCCCACTCTCCACACCCCTCCCCTCTACTCCCTTATCTTCCTCCTTCCTCCCACCCCCTCTTCCTGCCCTCTCACCTCGTCCTTCAACCCTTCTTCCCCTCCCTCACCCTCTCCCCCTTCCCCCTCTTACCTTCCCCTTCCTTCACTATTCCCCATTACCCATCCACCTTTCCCCCCCTATTCCTCACACACACACACACACACACACACACACACACACACACACACACACACAGCAGCAGCAGCAGCAACAAAAACGTCTGGAATTGGACCACCGAATTTAATATAATTTTTTTACTCTTTATTAGTACAGAGTTTGGAGTTAGGTCCCTAGAATTTGTATCTTTATTTATTTATTCATTTATTTATTTATTTACGTATTTTGTACTATTACTTTTCCAGTGATTAATGTTGCGAGTGAAGAAATCCGGAGCAATTTTTTTGATCATTTTTATTCATAAGCGGAATGAAGTTATGAGCGAAGCATTTTGGGGCGAGTATGTTTGTTTTTATTTCACTCTGATTCGCCACGTTTGATGTCGAGAGTTTGGCGTTTTTTTGAGCATTCTCGAAGTCAGTCTCTCTCTCTCTCTCTCTCTCTCTCTCTCTCTCTCTCTCTCTCTCTCACAGCCAAGGATGAAGTAATTTTTCCGTTCATGGTTATCATTGTCGAAATCTTTTGTTTTTTTGCTTTTGAAGGAGAAAGCGATTTACATTTTTATTTATTTATTTATTTATTTATTTTTTTGCTCAAAAGCACTCTCGGATTCTGCATTTTATTTTTATATGTAATTTTTCTTTGTAATTTGGGCAGAGTTAGGAGTGGACAGTCATGCATTGTTATTATTATTATTATTTTCCATTTCAACGTTCTGGGATTTTCATTTTTTCGTTTTTGTTACGACTTTTGAAGCATTCTCAGATTATTTTTTTCGCTTATAATAATTTTGAAGCTCACGATGGAGTTTTTTATTTATTTATTTATTTATTTAATTAATTTATTTATTGCTTTTATAGCTACAAGCTTTCATTGATTTTTTGCCTTTTTGTTTTTTTCTTTTTTCCATTCTTTTTCTTTCATTCATTTTCATTTTCTTTCTTTTTCTTCTTCTTTTTTTTTTTTTTTTTTTAACTAGCATCAGAATACGAAAGGACCGCCATGCATTCCCGTCGCCGCTCCAAACATTCCCGATCATCGTAATTTTTCGTAGATGTTAAAAAGTAATAGATTTCTTTCGCTGTTAAAAGCATTCTCCGATTACCTGTTTCTCTTTTAGTTTCGTTCAGCCAGGTAGTGTTCACAGGGGATGCATTTTATCATTGTTATATGCATCCTTGGATTCCATATATATATTTTTTTCTTTTTTACTTTTCGGTCAAGTTAATGTGAAGTTGATTTTTTGTTGTAAGGATTCGAGGATTGCTCTCTCTCTCTCTCTCTCTCTCTCTCTCTCTCTCTCTACATATCTATCTATCAGTCTATGTCTATCGCTTTAAGCACATTTGAATAAAATAATAATAATAATAATAATAATAATAATCTGCGGTTTTATGTTTTTCTCATTTCTCTAAGCATGAAGCAAAGGCGGAAGAAATTTCACGTTAAGCATTCTCAGATTTTTGCGTTTTTTTTTTTCTCTGTTACCAGGTTTTTAAAATTAATGGTAATGGGATTTGCATTTATGAGCATTCACGCGTTCTCCATTTTTTTTTTTTTTTTACTTTTTTCTTGTGGCGTAATAAGGACATAGGAATTTTGATTTTTTCACATTATGCATTAGCGGATTTTCCTTTTTTTTTAGATTAAGGATTTACTGATTTTTCATTTTTTGGATTTCGGTATAGCTAGTTTTGAGGGGATATTTTGAAGGTTTGTTTCTTTATTTATCTATTTTTATTTTTTTGTATAGACAGTTGGGTTATCGAAAAAAAAGGAAAATTTTGAGCACTGTGACTACTTACTGACGAACTTTCTTTTGATTTTTGGTTTTCCTTTCGTTTTCTGTTTTTCATGATTTAGGCTTTGCTTATTATAGACGTGATTTTTTTTTTTTTTATACGAACTTATTTTTACGGTCGAACTAAAAACACTATGACCTATATCGTGATTCTGTATATTCTGACTTAGACATTTTACAATTTGGTGATTTTTTAAAAGTCATTTTTTCCCGGTCACTTACCTTAATATATACCTGTAAACAAAGGTGAGATTTTAGATTTTTTTACTGATAGATTTTTTTCCCAGCGTTTGAAATTTTATCATGGGGTTATAGGCTTTTTTTCGTTTTTTTTTCTTTTTCTTTTTTTATGGCATTTTATCGTTTAGGATTATATATTTTTTTTTGCGCTCTTGTTTCGCGGTGATTAAACCAGGGATTAGGCTGGATTAGGGGTCGGATTAATGTGAGGATAATATTTAAGTGAGTTAATCCCAGCGAGTGTGGTAAATGGATGTGATATTCGTTAAAGGAACCATGTATTATTTTTTTTATTTTTTATTAATCTTTATTTGTTTGTAAATTTGTATAAACAGAAAATACTTACGCACAACACAGGCTAAAGTACACACACACACACACACACACACACACACACACACACACACACACACACACACCATCATTCACAATCTCATCTTTTCGCCATCCCATTTTAATATCTCAGACAGGTTGGTTAATATTGTAGCTAAACACTATTGTATATATAATCTCTCTTTAAAATATATATATCTTAAACTATTGATACTATTATATATATATCTTTGCGTATATATGTGTGTCATACATATAAAAGGATGTGTTTATATATATACACGCATATATATGGGTGATAGTCATATATGCATCCATTTTTTACTGACTTGTACAGATAACATAGTGTTCAAAGAGTTCTCCCATCCTCCTCCTTCCCTTCTCCTTCTCCCAAATGTTGTCTCGCCTTTTTATCTATTTTTTATCTATTTATCCACTTCGTTATCGTGTTTTGATATCTTTTAAACTATCTTCTTTTGTGTTTTACGTTAACAATCTATTTCCATTATTTACTGTGTTTTATCTGTTATGTGTCTTCTTTGTTTTTCGTGTTTTTTTAATCTTTACCTCGTTTATCATGTTTTTTTTTTATCTTTTTATTTATCTCCTTCGTTTATCGTGCTTATTCTCTTGTTATCACTTTTTCGGTTATCGTTTTGTTATCTCTCCTTTTCCTGTTTTACTTATTTATCTCCATTATTGTCTTTTGTTTTGTCTTTTTTTTCCTCTTTCTATTCCGCCGTTTATAGTTTGATCTGTTTCCTCTGTTTGTCTTCTTTTATCTAAATCTTCTATTTATTATCTTTTACTTTTCTGCTATGTTTATCAGCGGTATCTATCTCCATTGTTTATTATCTTTCTTATATTCTCTGTTTATCAACTTCATTTATTTCCTCTTTTATCTTTTGTTTGATCTCCTTCATGTATTTTATTTTTGTGTATGCCTTTCGTTTATCACTTTTTTTTTCCTTTTCCTCGTGTCTCCCCTTCTCCTGTCCATTGTGTTTTCCTTTAGTCTCCTGTTTATCACCTGTTGTTCCCTGTGTTTGTCCTGTCTTCCTCCTCCTCACTCCCTTAACCCCGTTCCACCTCCTCCTTATCCTCCATTCTTGTAGTCCGCTGTACATATATGCCTGTGTGTCTCTCCATACTTGTATATATATCTAATCTCACATATCTCTATATATATATTTCAAATACGTCCTTGTCTTCATATATACTGTATATATTTTATAGTTTTTTTTTTCAGGATGTTTACTTACCTTTTGGTCTCTCTCTTTTATATTTCCTCCATATATTATAGTTTTTGCAGGATATATGACTACTTGGTCCTTTTCTCTCTCTTTTATATATATTTCGTCTTTTTGTATATATTTCTCCTCTCATTTATTTATATTTCTTCTCTTTTATATATATATTCCTCCATATATATATATATATATATATATATATATATATATATATATATATATATACATATATATATATATATATATATATATATATATATATATATATATATATATATACATATATATATATATATATATATATATATATATATATATATATTTTCCTTTGTCTTTTATACAGACACATATATTTATTTATATATTTATATATATCTTCTCTCATATATATTTCTTCTCTCCTTTTATATATATTTCTCCTATATTGTCACTGTCTTTATTCTTTTTGTATACCGACTGTCCACGTTCCCAATAAAGGGTCATCCTGGCCAGGTGGGTGAAACAAGTGCTCGGTGCTATAAAGTTTGACGAAGCGTACCTGAGACTCTGGCAACGCGCCGTCTGTGTCTGTGTCTAAAACAAATCTGTGTAACAAAAAAAAAAGTGCAAATTTGTGTCCTGCCATTAAAACCGTGTGGTGTCCATGTGATGAACTATTTTACTATTATTACTACTATTACTATCGAGTCTCTTGGTGTATTAATAATTTTTTTAAGTGTGACATGAAGATGGTTAAGTGTCCCTCCCCGCCCCTCCCTTTTTTATCCCCCCCCCTCTCAAGAAAAAACACCAAAATCTTCAAGTTTTTCCCCCCATCAGTGTCAAGTGTCAGTGTACCCCCAGAATATATTTGGTGTTTCATTCAGCAAGTTTCAGTGTTTTCTTAGAACAGTTTCCCCCTTCATGTGACTACTGCTACTACTTGAAAGAAAATAAAAAATCCCCCCCCCCCACTTCCCCTCCATCAACTTTTTCAGCCTCTGATTCCTGTCCCAGTCTTCTCTCTCGATGATTCCCCCACCTCCTCCCTCTCCCCTTCCCCTATCCTCATCCTTCTCACCTTTCCCCCTCCCCTCCCCTTCCCCCTCCACTTTCCCCTCCCCTCTCAAAACCTACCTCCTCACCCATCATTGACTCGACCTCGATCACATTCTTTTTCTTTATTTTTTTGCCTCTTTTTTTTTTTTTCTGATCATGGACAGTAAACAACCATGACCTCTTGTAAACAATGACGTCATTTTAATATATAATTTATTTTATTTTTGTCTCCAAACGATTGTATTTAGCGTGGGAGAGATTTTATTTATTTATTTATTAAGATCGACAAAGCCTACCCCATCAGCCTCTTCACTACCCGGTTCCTTCCCAAAGTGGTGTGATAAGCAAAATAAATCGCTGAGGAAAAGATGCTTCGGATTATATTGCAACCGAAATACGACTTAATCAGAGGGGACAGGCAAAATAAATCGCTGAGGGAAAGTGTGCTACGGTTTCTGTGGCCACGAGAATAGACCAAAATTCGAGACTAAAGTATGGTGTTCTCTTGCCACGAACTTTTTTTTCTTTTTTTAATATAAAATTTGGCCCATTTTTCTTATATTTTTTGCCTTTTTTATAATTATTTTCTTGTGATAAATATTTTGCCTTTCTTTTATGATAAAATTTTGGACTTTTTTCATTATAAAATTTTGGCCTTTTGCCTTATGATAAAATTTTGCCCGTTTTTCATGATAAAATTTTGGCTTTTTTCTTATGATAAAATCTTGGACATATTAGTAAACCTTATGAACTTGAGGACGTCAGTTATGTTTTATTCAGGCTTTATTTATTTGTTTTTTTATTTTATTTACCTTTAAATTACCGATTGTGCTGGTAGTGAAGGGGTTTGTGGGGGTTCACTGCGGCCTCTTCAGTTTGAAACGTCTCCTCAGAGCTGAGTATAATGGTTTTGAAATAATAATAATAATAATAATAATAACAGGTAAGACGTTCTGTAAAATAAATACGGTCGTATAACAAGTACAATAATACGTCCTTTAGTAATAATAATAATAATAATAATAATAATAATAATAATAATAATAATAACTAATAATAATGATAACTAATAATAATAATAATAATAATAAAAGTCAGATCCTCCTCTCAAGACATCTTCAAAGACGTCTTAACATTGACTTCATTTCCTTCGCTGACGTCACAAAGCCTCACCTCTTACCATCATCTCGTCTTTTTTTTTTTTTAATTTAATTCAAGCTCCCCAGACGATTTTAGAGAGAGAGAGAGAGAGAGAGAGAGAGAGAGAGAGAGGAGGCGCAAGTGAAGGCTTTATTACACCTCACCAGTTTTAAAAATTTTCCGTTGAAGAAAGAAAATTAAAAAAAAGTAATTTCCTTTGTACAAAAAAAAAAAAAATAGCGAAGTAGCAAGACCCAAAAAATAAAAAAACAAAACAAAATAAATTACATATAAAAAGACGTCATCATGGGCAAGGGGTACGTGACTTCCTGACGCCCTGACTTCACTTCCCTCCTGGATGTCACAATCCCTTTACCTCTTCACCACGACGACCTTCCCCCCTCCTAATTACTATCATTATCTCTGTCATATATATCATTAAAATCGCCTTGTTTTAAAAATTAACTATATCACCTTAATGTCATCACAGAAATATCTATAATTATCTATCTGCTATTTCTCTCTCTCTCTCTCTCTCTCTCTCTCTCTCTCTAATAGGTAGCTTTAAGAATATTCATAACTTCTGCATCTTCATCGTTTCACCCTCTTTGACATCAATAAAGGATTCTTATATAGTCTAGTCTACAGCCTGATGATAAAGTTATGCCCTAAATGTGTGTGTGTGTGTGTGTGTGTGTGTGTGTGTGTGTGTGAGAGAGAGAGAGAGAGAGAGAGGTTAAAATGTCTCAAGATATTGGTGTTTTGCTCTCTGTTTTAATAAATGTTACTCTTAAGGAACCTTGTATGCTTTCAATTTTATAAGTATTTCTCCTTGAGGGTATTGTATTTGCTTGTTTGTTTATTTGTGTTTTAATGCCCCCCTTTAGGTGTTTTGTGTGATTAGTGTTTTTCCTCATGTTTTTCCTTGTGCCTGGTGTGTTTCTTAAAATATTTCTTTAAGGTGTTCCATATTTTCTTGTTGGATTTTGAGATGTTTTGACTAAGGTAATAATTTTCTTGTGTAGTTTCTTAGGTGTTACCTCCGTTTTTTTTTTTTTTTTTTTTTTTTGTGGACTAGCTGATTCTCTCTCTCTCTCTCTCTCTCTCTCTCTCTGGTTTCTGTCGGATTACTGTCGACGTTAAGTATAGTCTGACGTCTCTTTAAGGTTTCTAACTCATCTCTTCTATCTAATTTGGTTTCTATCATCCCATTCGGTTTCTATCTCAAGTTCCTGGTTCTTTTACTGTTTTCTGTGTAATGTTTCTCTTTCTCTTTTCTGTCTATTTCGTCTCTGGTTTCTGTCTAATCTGGAGTTTGTTTCAGGGTTTCTCTGGTTTCTGTCTCAGGTGTTTTCATTTCCCTTCCCTCCAAAACTTTTCCAATATTCGCAGCCCTGTCCAGCTCCCCGCCCCCTCCTCCCACTCCATCCCCCCCTCCCACTCCACCTCTTTCATCTCCTCCCAATCCACCCTGTCACCCCAGTCCACCTAATTCGCTCCTCTCCCCGGTTTCCAGGCTTCCCAGTTCCCGGTATCGGCATAAGTCATACGTTTTCCCCAATACACCCCTTTGCCACTCCCCAACCCATCTCAGTCACATAGTTCCCAGTCCACCTTATCTCCCCAATCACCAGTCTCCCCAATTTTCCCACTCCCCAGTTCACCTAATCCCCCCATTTCAATCTCTCCACCCAGTTCTAGTTCTTTCCAGTCATCACAGTCCACCCACTCTTCAAAATACTTCAGTTTCCCAGTTCACGTAAATCATTCTCTTCAGTTCACCTACTCTGCTCCCATTCCTCAATCTTCCAGTTCCTAATCCCGGTTTCCCAGTAACTCTCCATGCCTCCCAGTACATCTCTTCTTCCTCTACCCGGTATTGTGATTGCTGACTTTCTTTGCTTGTGGTGGGGTCTCGTTCACATACGGTCTTTCTCACTGTTTGATGACAAGGGGGACTCTCTCTCTCTCTCTCTCTCTCTCTCTCTCTCTCTCTCTCTCTCTCTCTCTCTCTCTCTCTCTCTCTCTCTCTCTCTCCATTCATAGTCTACCTACGTACCTGTCTATCTGTCTCACTCTGTCTACCATCCTGTCTATCTGTGTCACCCAGGCTCTCTATCTATCAATCTATCTGTGTATATCTATCAATCTTTCTATATCTATCAATCCTATCTACATACCTGTCTCCCTGCTACTTCCGGTGTGTCTCCCTCTCCACCTGGCGCTCATTAGCAACCCAATTTACCTGAGTCGTGTGTCCAGCAGGTGTAATTAAAGGTGTGGGATAGGTGTATTGAACTGGACTTTGTGGCTACCATATTCCCATTTTCCTTTATTCAGTCACTATATTTACAGTCTTTTACACTTACATTTACACTTATATAATCATCCTCCTGTATTTAGTTTCGTACACTTATACACTTACACTTACATTACACTTATACACTTACATTCCTCTTCCTTCATTTAATCACGTTATGTACAGTCATTTACACTAATTTTTACTTATATAACCCTGGCGTGTGGGGTTGGCTTACTTTATTAAATGTACTGTTCTAATTCCCTAACATTTTCCTCATTATTTCTATATATATCTTTTTATTATTATTATTTTTTTTTTGGGGGGGAGGGCTTGTTCAATCCCCGTCACTAATTTTACACTTCAGTTTTGGCTTTATTTTTCCTTCATTTTCTCCTCTTTTTACACGATTAAATTGATATACCATAACCTCTTTATCCCATTGCATTACACTTAATCCACATCCCTGAAAATTGTTCCACTTTTTCCCTTTTTTATAGATTTTTTTGGCGCCCCATCTATACCAAATTTATGCAGGTTATACAGTTTATCCGCTTTTTACACAGTTTTCATTTTTTCAACCACTTATTTTTTCACTATAACTCATTTCACAGTTTCTTCACACGTAACTATATTTTTTCTTTCACCTTCTCCATTTTTTTTTTTTTCTCCTCACATCCCACTCACCTTGTGTCGGTATCTCTGGTTAGATCCTGTCTATTTTTAATCCATCACAGGCTTTTATTTGATAAGGGGAAGGATATTTGCAGCTAGTCCTTTCATTCGACCCTAGTTCATACATTTTTTTCTTTTATATTTTTGTATCAGTTAGCCCCCCCCCACCTCTCTCTCTCTCTCTCTCTCTCTCTCTCTCTCTACGGGTATTTAATTTCACTCTATTCATAATTTTCAAACATCCTATATACCGTACTGTATTTACTTTTCATTCAAATTTTCTTTTTTTTGTATACCCAGCTTTATCCCATTTTCTTTCATTTATGGTGGGCATGAGTCTTTTTTCCCATTTTCTGCCATATATCGGTAAGTTTTTTATTTATTTATTTATTTATTTATATGTAGTGTTAATTTATCTCAATAACATCCTCGTCATCTGGCACTTTGAGCTGCGTTAAGTTGCCATTAAAGTACAAGTGCCATATGAGACCACAGTCATTCTCGTTACATCCTTCCTTCCTCTTAACACTTCCTTGTAACACTCAGGTAACAGTCCATCACTTCACCTGTCTTCGTTACCTGGTTTCATGGGTCCCAGGTGTGTCAGGCAGAGAGTTAAGTGTTGTTAAAGAGAATAAAGTGGCAGTTTATATCTTCCAACACTTATTTTTTGCACAGTTACACCTCTTCTTCAACGTAACATCCTAGTAACACCCCAGTAACGAGCCTCCATCTCCCCTGTTATCACCCTAATCACCTGGTACTGTAGTTGGTTGGGGGTGCCAGGAAGTGCCAGAGAAAGTGCCATTTTAAGTGCCACATCACCTTTTATAACACTTTATCTCCAACATAACACCCTGTCATAACACCCAGTAATAAGCCCTCACCTCCCTGTTACCACTCTCGTCACGTGGTTCTCTCAGCGGTGCCAGGAAGTGCCAGGGAAAGTGCCAGGAAAGTGCCACAACTGCCTCAGGGAAGAAAAAAAAGTGGTGAGAGAGATTCATTGTCCAAGTTCCCACAGGGTCGAGGGGAGGGTGGTTTCTGTCGCTGTTGATCTTTCTGTTCCTGTTGATCTTGCCGTTGCTGTTGCTCTTGCTGCTGTTTCTCTTCTCCTGTCTCTCCTCTTCCGTTTATCCCATTTCTCTTCTGTTTTTCTTCTTCCATCCTCCTCCTTTTTTCTTTCTTCCCCTTTTTCATCTTCTGTTTCATTCTTTTCTTTCCTTCTGTTTCCTTCATCTGTTCCTCTTTCTGTTCCTCGACCATTTTTTCCTCCTCCTCTTTCTTTGCTACCTCTTCTTTCTCTTCCTCATCATCTTCATCTTTCTCATCGTACTCTTCTTCATCTTTCATCTTCTTCCTCTTTTTTTTTTTCCTTGCCCACTCTTCGTTATCTTACGTTCTTTCCCTCATCTTCCCCGTGTGTGTGTGTGTGTGTGTGTGTGTGTGTGTGTGTGTGTGTGTGTGTCTGTGTCTGTGTCTGTCTGTGTCTGTGTGTCCTTCCCACGCCCGGTCTTCCCCTTCTTCCATCCATCTGTCACTCTTCCTCCCCCTCTAGTTTTTCCCCCTCGTCCTCTCATCAATTTCTCACACCCTCTTTCTTTATGTCTCGCTCCTACCTTCATCTGGTCTTTCATTTGCTCTCTCTCTCTCTCTCTCTCTCTCTCTCTCTCTCTCTCTCTCTCTCTCTCTCTCTCTCTCTCTCTCTCTCTCCTGGGAATGTCCATGCTCTCTCTTCCTCCCACATAAAGTTTGTTCATCATCATTCTCTCTCTCAATCTCATCTTTTTATCTCTTCTTTTTTATCCCTTTCTCTCTTTCATCTCCTCCTCCTCCTTCCTTTCGTCTTCAGATATTTTTATATTTTGGTGGTTTGGTGTCTTTGTTCCTCGTTATTGTTGTTGTTGTTGCTGTTGTTGTTGTGTGTTGTTGTTGTTATAAAGTAGACGATCGATTCTGGCAGCTCATGTTGTGTTTTTATCTGGGTCGTGTGAATTCGGACTGAGAGACTGTGTGGTGTGGTATGATGTGATGTGGTGTGGAGTGGTTTGTTGTGATGGGTATGGTGTGGTGTGGTGTGATGTGGTGTTGTGGGATGTGGTGTGGGTTGCAGCTTGGCAGTGTGTACAACTAACACGACTTTTGATGTTAATAGAGCTTGAGTTGCGTGGTGTGTGTGTGTGTGTGTGTGTGTGTGTGTGTGTGTGTGTGTGTGTGTGTGTGTGTGTGTGTGTGTGTGTGTGGATACCTGAAAATCCTTGAATCGTTATTATTTTTATTATATACATGCTTCTTGAATTTCATCTCTTTCTCAGTCTCTCCCTGTTTAATTCTACCACTTTCTTGTTTTCAGTCTATTTCATTCTGTATTTTTTTCCATCATATATAAACCATTCTTTCATTCTGTCTTTCTTTCATCACAATCTCCATTCATATAGCTCATCTCTCATTCTGTCACTTCTTCCTGTCTCACTTGATGCTTCCTTCTCTACCTCTTTCAAATGTTAGGTATCTCATTGGTGACAGCAAAAAGGAAAAAAAAAAACGAAAAGAAATAATCACCTCTTTTCAGTTTTAACATTATTTTGTATCCCAGCGTCTGTTTGGTGATTCTCATTCATTCACTGCTTCATTCATTCACTGCTTCATTCATTTTTCAGTGCTATTTCAGGCTTTCAGCACTTTTTTCAGGATATCCCCGTTTTCTCCTTTACTCTCTATTACCAAACCATTCATCAAGTCAGGTTTTCATCAGCTTGACTATTTTATTGACTCAGCCATTCACTGACTCAACCATTCACTGACTCAACCATTCACTGACCCAACCATTCACTGACTCAACCATTCACTGACTCAGCCATTCACTGACTCAACCATTCACTGACCACCATTCACTGACTCAACCATTCACTGACTCAGCCATTCACTGACTCAACCATTCACTGACTCAACCATTCACTGACCCAACCATTCACTGACTCAGCCATTCACTGACTCATCCATCCATTGACGTAACAGTTCGTTATTTTGACGTGTCTCTGACTAAAAAAATAAAAAAGTAATATAAATGAAATAATCTGAATATCCTTAATTGCAGACAACGCCTCAATGGCGCTGGTAACCCCCCATCCCACCCCTAATCCTTACGCCCATTTACTGCCCACTTACGCCCATTTACCGCCCACTTACGCCCATTTACCCACACTTACGCCCACTAACGCCCCTTTTACGCCCACTTGCGTCCCCTTTACGCCTACTTACGCCCCTTTTACGCCTACTTACGTCCCCTTTACCCCTACTGACGCCCCCTTTACGCCCACTTACGTCCCCTTTTATGCCTACTTACGCCCACTTACGCCTACTTACGCCCACTTACGCCCCCTTTACGCCCTCAAGAAGAACGTGTTGACCACAGACTTCTGGTTACGCTTCGCCAACCTTCTCCCTGATTTCGGCCAATATAATGTTAAGACCAACGCCCCCCTCCCCTCCCCCCCTCCTTCCCCCCTCGGAGGTGGGTGCGGCCTGGCTGGGTCCTTCCGGGTCAAGAGAGGTCAAGGAAGAGGTCAAGTGTAGTCGGGGTGTGTCGAGTCTTAAGTTTGAAGGGGTTAGGTGTTAAAAGTCTATATAATATTATGGTCCGAGTTAGAAGTAATGGTTTGCTGCATTTAGCTCTGAAGATTACTCTTTGTATGTATATATGTATGTAGCCTACGTATTTATATGTATGTATATAGCCTGCGTATGTACAGTGTATGTATGTATGTTTGAATGTAGTATGTATGTATGATGAATGTATGTTGTAGTTATGTATGTATGATGAATGTATGTTGTAGTTATGTATGTATGATGAATGTATGTATGTATGTGTGAATGAATATGTATGTATTTATAAATGTATGCATATGTATGTGTGTATGTATGTATGTATATGTATGTATGTATGTATGTATGCTCACCTGGATTAAAATTCTTGTAGTCATTAAGATTCGGAATTAACATTAAAGCATTTATTTTCCTGCAGCAATGAGGTCAGGGTTAGTTATGCGATTAAATTACCTTCCCTTTGATGTTGATTGTGATTTGATCCCAGGTTAGAGGTCAGTGGGTGGGTAGAATTAGTTTTATTGGTAGGTATTCCTGATGACAAGCAATTGAAGGACCACTTTCAGGAATTGCATACCGTGATGTTCAGTACCATCATCATCATCATCATCATCATCATCTTGGAACATATTCCCCACTGTCACTAACTGAGAGGCAGGAGCCAAAAACTGAAAGATGAATCACGTATCATTATCATCGTCATCATCATCATCATAATCACCACCACCACCACCACCACCACCATAAAACTGTGCATATATGTACTACGGTATATAAGGTGTGAGTTATTATTAAAGACTTAGGGATTTGAGGTAAAGGAAGCAGTAAGTCCCCATCAATTATCATGCCCTGTGTCATAGTAGCTACGAGGCTGCTTGTATCACGAGTATTGAATAGTAAGGTCACCACATACGTACCCTGGCAAGCTTATTGTTTTATTTTTTACGTTTTTTTTTCTTTTATTTGTCTTTAATAGCTTTTGGTCCTTCTAGTGGCCTCTTTGGAGACGCTGAAGATAAAGGGGTGTATCTTGCTCCTTCAGCCCCCCCCCTCTCTCTCTCTCTCTCTCCCTTTCTACCTCGAGATGGCTTTATTTATGCATATAGGACACTTGTAATCTGGTGTATGGATTTTTCTTTTTACTCTATTTTTCCTCCCGTTTTTCTTTTCTGTTTTAAGAGAAAAATAGTGGGAGTTGATGTTTAATAGGGAGTGAAATGATGAAGGGATTGATGATGGGATTAGTGAAGGGATTGATGATGGGATTAATGAAGGGATTGATGATGGGATTAATGAAGTGATTGATAATGGGATTAATGAAGGGATTGATGATGGGATTAATGAAGGGATTGATGATGGGATTAATGAAGGGATTGATGATGGGGTTAATGAAGGGATTGATGAACGTGATATCTAAACACCCCCCACCCCCCAAATTCGAAAAATGTCTCCTAGAATGAATAAAATTTCCAGAGGTAAAAGAGAGAGAGAGAGAGAGAGACCACAAAAAGATGCTATCGTAGTGAAGGACTCAGGGTAATTTAAAAAAAAAAAAAAAAAAAAAAAAAAAAAAAACGAAAAATCCAAGTTCAATATATACTGTGGTAGGCAGAGGTGAGGGCCCCTATCTCCCCTCCCCCCTCCATCACCTGCCTTTGAAGATCCCCCCCCCTCTCTCTCTCTCTCTCTCTCTCTCTCTCTCTTTCTCTCTCTCTCGCTGGCGGTATCGTTTTTCTTTAGCTCAGGGACGAGAGGGGGACGGTATATCGGGTCATCTGCCCCCCCTCCCCTCCCCTCCCCTCCCCTCCCTCCTCAGTGTCGTATAGGGGGAGGGGGGAAGGTGTGGTAAACTGTTGTAGAGGGGGATGCAGTAGGAGATTGTGGTAGGAAGGGACGGGGGAGGTGTGGTAGGAGACTGTGGTAGGAAGGGACGAGAGCGGTGTGGTAGGAGACTTTGGTAGGAAGGGAACGGGGGAGGTGTGGTAGGAGACTGTGGTAGGAAGTGACGGGGGAGGTGTGGTAGGGGATTGTGGTAGGAAGGGACGGGGGAGGTGTGGTAGGGGATTGTGGTAGGAAGGGACGGGGGAGGTGTGGTAGGGGATTGTGGTAGGAAGGGACGGGGGAGGTGTGGTAGGAAGGGACGGGGGAGGTGTGGTAGGAGACTGTTGTAGGAAGGGGTGGGGGAGGTGGTAGACATGCTGATCTGGATGGTTTGTGGTAACGTTTGGTAGGAAGCTATGGTAGGAATTGATAAGAGGAAAGGTTGGTGTGGTAGGAATTACAGTAAGGTTTGTGGTAGGAATGACAGGAGGTGGTGTGGAAGAGTTTGGGTAGATGTTCATTGTGGTAGGAAATGTGGTAGTGTGGTGTGTGTTTGTGGTAGGTGTGGGAGTTTGGGAAGCATGTTTGGTAGCAGTGATCATGCTGATGGTTTGTGGTAGCTGCAGTTGTGTGTTGGTGCCTGGTATCCTTACGTCATACGGAGGAGAAGAGGGAGGAAGGAGGGGGTTGGGGTAGGTGTGGTAGTAATGTTGATGTGGAGGTTGTGGTAGGAGACTGTGGTATAAGTAGTGATATGAGGTTTATGGTTGACAGTATTGGTAGTAATTAGTGTGTGTGTGTGTGTGTGTGTGTGTGTGTGTGTGTGCGTGTGGACAGGTAGACAGAAAGTTAATATCAACATTCAAACCACCACCTTTACACCATACCCTGTACACCATGGCAACCATATTTTAAGTTCTATCACCACCATACCATGTGTGTTAGAAGCAGCATTCTGTACCCTACCATGTCCGCTGTACCGTTTATTGAACCAAACCATCTTTCTCCCATAAATGCCCATTACCACTCATACTATCACCATTCCATAATTTCAGGTGCCATACTTAACATCTCTCATAGGTAAAATTCAGTCACCACCAACTTTACAACCCCATTCTCCCCCTATTCTCTCCCCCCATTATCTCCCCACCATTCACTCTCCCCGTTCTCTCCCCTACCCTTCCCTGACTACCATAGCGGCCACCATGAGACCAGTGTAGCATAACAAGAGCGGTAATTTCCCTTGAGGAGGATCATAACGGGACAGCAAACACCACAACACTCTAACCCCATCCCGGTACACCCCAGTCCACACCTAACCCCATCCCGGTACACCCCAGTCCACACCTCAGTACGCCCCAGTCCATACCAAACCCCATCCCGGTACACCCCAGTCCACACCTAACTCAATCCCGGTACACCCCAGTCCACACCTAACCCCATCCCGGTACACCCCAGTACGCCCCAGTCCATACCAAACCCCATCCCGGTACACTCCAGTCCACACCTAACCCCATCCCGGTACACCTCAGTCCACGCCAAACCCCATCCCGGTACACCCCAGTCTCCCGGTCAGCCAGTTCACAGTCCTTTAGTACAAGGTCGGGTTTACCCCAATACCAAATCATTATCATCATCATCATCGTCATCGTCGTTGTTATCGTCATTTTCTTCATCATCATCATTATAATCCTCCTCCTCATCATCATCATCATCATCATCATCATCATCATCATCATCATCATCATCACTTACCTAGTACTGTTAATCTAGCTAGGTAGATTAGGTAAGGAGATAAGCAAAGACTATGGCAGAATTCTGTTGTATAGAAAATGGAGTGTGGTAGGAACCGTTGGTATGTTTGGTAGGTAATTGTGTGGTAGTGATGGTAGTATGATTGGTAATGGTAATTTTGCGTAGGAGGTACGATTATGGTAGAAGTGGTAGGAATTGTGGTATGGTAGTAATTGTAGGTACAGATATATATGGTAGGTAAATATATGGTAGAGGATTTGGTTGGACTAGTTATGATAGGAATGGTAGGTTTGTGTGGTAGGTAGGGATGTGGTTAGTATTACGCTGTGGTATTTGGTAGGTAAAGCTATGGTAGAGAACTGTAATATGAATGATGGTATGGTAGGAGTGGTAGATTTATGTGGTAGGTAGGTAGGAATGATAGGTTTCTGTGGTAGGTAGATAGGTAGGTAGGAATGATAGTTTTGTGTGGTAGGTAGGTAGGTAGGTGGGAATGATAGGTTTGTGTGGTAGGTAGGTAGGTAAGCATGATGGGGGTGTGTGGTAAGTAGGGATGTGGTTGGTATTACACTGTGGTAGGGGTGGCTGGGTATTTTCTGTGCTAGCAACACTTTAATTTTCCCTCTGCTCTAAGCACCTCAACTTTACGATCTCGCGGGAAATTGCGTTGGTTTTTATGTATCGGTGCGTTTTTATAGGCAGTAAATCCTTGTGTTTATAATTATTTATTTTGGTTTCTTCATTATTCTTGATTTTGCTGACAATTTTTTTTATTTTTACATTTTTTGTCCAGCTGTATATATGTTTGGATTTTTTATTCACTTTTTTCAGTTTTTATTTTTTTTACTTTTTTCATAATTTGTCCAGTTGTATTTGTTTTTTTCCTTTTCATTTTCTTTTTTGTCCAGTTGTATTTGTTTGTATTTTTTTTTTTTTCATTTTTTGTCCACTTGTATATGCTGTTTTTTTTTTTTTTTTTAACTTTTTCGTTTCCGGTTGTATTTATTTTTTTTTTTTTCAATTTTTTGTCCTTTCGTATGTATGCATTTTCTCGCATTTACTTTCTTCTTCTTCTTCTTTTTTTTACTGATTAAGCGAAGAAAAATTTGCATATTGCGTGTATTACGTTATTGAATTTCTTATCATTTAAACACAGTGTCTCTCTGTTCACGTCCTGTCTCCCCTCCACGTGTAGTAATGGCCTTGGAGGACTTGTGCCTTTAAACGTACACGGAATAGAGGTTAATATCGCGTGGTGAGTGATGCGTCGGGAGTGTGGGGTCTGTCTTTTTAGGTCACGTGATAAGATCTAGAGGGTGGGATTAGATTACGTGAGAAAATAGGCGACGTGGAGAGAGTAGGTTACGTGATACATCAATAGTATATACGGTGTAATTTGTATTGTTTTATAATTATGGGGGTCATGATAAGTAGATAATTTTAACCTGATATTAGGTCATCTTAGTCCAGTTATATTGAGATTAGGTCATACTAGAAAAAGACTATAGATTTTCCGTTAACCAAAGGGCAAAAATAGGTCTTAGAAAAAAAAAATCAGGCTATGTTAAAATTAGGTCGTATAGGTATTGAGGCAGCAATTAGGAAGGAGAATGAGGTCATACCCGAGTTGACCCGTGACCTGACCTGACCTGGCCTGTCCTAGCCTGCGAGGAGGGGAAGGAGGTGGCCTAGTATCACCTCTTGGTTTGTGTCCGCTCTCCCGCAACCCCCCACTGACCTCACCCCCCTCCCCGCCCCCCACACCCTCTCCCCTCTTCTTGCTCTCACGCATCACCCCTACTCACTCGACTACCCCATAATTTCAAGGTACCATTCCCTTAATCAGATTACTTTTAATTGATTTCCTAAAATTTGTAGACTCGTTTTAATTTCAAGCCAGATATTATGATCCCTTTTCTCCATTAATGCAGTACTTTTATCTTTGAAGCTGAAATATATTTGCAAGCTCGTTTTCAGAGTCAAAATTTAAGGTGACTCTTCTGTTAATCAGAAAAAAATTTCCAGCCTAAAGTTTTTGCAAGACTTTTTTCAGTCAAAATTTAAGGCAACTTCCACTAATGAGATAATATTTCCATCATTCTGCGTCTTCAATTTGTAAGCACTTTTTTAGGCATCCATGTTAAGGTAATTTTTTGGTTAGTGTTTATTCCCCCCTTCTTAAAAGTGGCACATTTCCCTAAACAGCTTACTATCTGTTCACTCCTTCCTAAAATTGGCAAGCCCATTTTGAAGCCTTATTATGCTAGCCGGTGGAAGAACACCCACACGCTCAGACATAACACTTTATTCCAATGCGTTTTTGGGAACAATTGGAACCAACTTTTCCCCTCCAGCACTCACAAAGGCAGACAAAAAGTTTAAGCCCCGAAGACAAAATGTTAAATCCTCTCAGTTTCGGCGGCAACTGAGATAAATACTTTTTTTTTCAGTGCCTTTATTGGTAGACAAAAAAGTTGATGTCTTTGAGTTTCGGCGATAAATGATTTTTTTTTTTTCCTGCAACATCCACAGTGGCATACCAAAAATTTAATCTTGTCAGTTTTTTCGACACCTGGGATAAACCTTTTTCGTCTGCAGTACCAACAGTAGCAGACAGTTTCTTTTTTATTTTATTTTTTTAAGCCGTCGAAATTTCAGAAGACGCTTTTCGTTTATAGCACCCACAGCTCCCTACGAGAAAAGTTTGTTCCGATCGTCGACGAAAATGTTTGAAATAAGTTTTTTTGCCTACCGCTTTGGGTATTGCATATGTTGCAGAATAAAATAAGTATTCCAGTAGTCGCCGAAGCTGGTTTGAATACATTTTTCATCTGCCATTGTCGTTGTTGCAGAGGAAAAAAATGTTTATTCCGGTTGTCGAGGCTGTTTTCAGTAACTTTTTCGTGGACCATTGTTTTTCTTCGTTTCAAAATTTTTAAAACATGCTTGCGAGATTTCCAGTCAGTAGGTCGCCACTTTTTTTTTTTTTTTTTTTTTTTTTTTGGGGGGGGGGGCTTGCTATTAATGGGCTGTTTATTTCCCTACCTCAGTTTACCTTTCCTATAATCAAATTTTGTATCATCAAGTAGCTATTCTATTCCTCCAGTTCAGCTCTTAATTGGCAAACTCAAAGCCCCACTTTTGGTAATTACATTTTATTGGTTGATACTAATGAGCTGTCTGTTTTCCTGACTCATTTTGGAAGCGCCACAATTACCTGTTGATAATGGCTGGATATTAAAAAAGTACATTGTTTGCTAGACCTAATATTTATATCTCACTGATGGTTTGCATTAATGAAGTATTTTTTTCCCATAAGACCTTTGCTTTATCTGGCTGCCTGTTAGAAAAATTAAGTGAAAGTTATAAAAAAAAAATAATGGTACCAGTTAACAATTGACGAATGAGATTAAGGGGTACTTAAGAGTGAAGTGTGGTGTGTGGGGGCCTAATCAAGAAAGGGGAGGGTACTAAAAGGGGGACAGGAAGGGGGGGAAAAGGGGGAGCGGTCGTTTTCATAATGTAAGGTAAAGTTATCTGAGCCCCCCCTTGAAAGAAAACAGAAGCCAAAGAAAACAACAACAATATCCAGACCCTAATATTCTTTCCCTCTTGTACAATTTATTTTTTTCTTGCCTGTCGGTGTTGTAGTATCGTCTGAGCCAAGTGATCGCTGGAGTATCAGACAATTGTAAAGCTGAATTTGACACTATTAAAGCTAGCTCTCTCTCTCACACTCTTTAGTCGTAAGCTTTTCGCGTCTCTAAAAGGATAGCCTGATCCACTTCCCCCTCTACTACTACTACTACTACTACTACTACTACTACTACTGCTACTACTACTACTGCTACTACTACTACTACTACTACTACTACCACCAGCGCCGCCAACGCTCTACTGCAGTTGTTGTTGCTGTTGTTGTTTGTTGTGGTTGTTGATGTTAAAATAGCACATGTACCGAAGTAGAGCTATCTCACATGGAGTAACCCGCTTCCTCGTCTCCCTGTCTCCCTCTCTCTCTTGCTCACTCGCTCACACACGCCTCCTCACATTCCTGCCTCTTTCACACATTCTCTCACGGTACCTGCCTCTCTCTCGCTCACACGCACGCCGCCTCACATTCCACCTGCCTCTCTCACATTTTCTCACACTCTCCAACTGCTTCTGTCACAAATCACGCTTTTACTGGCTTACATGGATTTTTCTTTCTTCCTTCACATAAGCCGTCTCTCTCTCTCTCTCTCTCTCTCTCTCTCTCTCTCTCTCTCTCTCTCTCTCTCTCTCTCTCACACACACACACACACACACACACACACACACACACACACACACACACACACACACACAATTCTACGGTGATTGCAACCCACATTTCACTTACTCTCTAATAATAATTTATAGTACTGTACATTTTTTACCTCAAATACACAATCCCACCGTCCACAGCAACTACTACCACAACTTTCATAGTACCTACACACCTCTCTACCACACCTACCATACACCTGCCTCTGCACCACACCTACTTCCGTCACCACACATCTTCTACACTCACTTGGCTCACACACACACACGGCTGTAAATCCCACTTTAGCCTGTCATATGTCCCACTCAGCCTTACCATTACTTTAAAATCCTTCTCTCTCTCTCTCTCTCTCTCTCTCTCTCTCTCTCTCTCTCTCTCTCTCTCCACACAGATCATCCTTTCACTCACCCTCTTCTCGCCCCGTCCTCCTCCGTCTCCCCCACTCACTCACCCCCCCCTCTCCTCTCCCCTATAATTTCTTTCAATCTCATAAACCACTATCTTCTCCCTCCCCCCCTCCTCCTCCTCCCTCTTCCCCCTCACTTCATTTTCTCCCATATACTCCCATTCCTCCCCTCGTATTTCTTCTCAGTTCTTCTCCATTTCTCCCCCTCTCTCCCTTTTCTCCATCTGTCCTCCTCCTCCCCTCCCCCATTCCCATCTTTCTCCTTTACCTCCTAGTCTCTCACTACTTTTCCCTCTCCCCTTTTTGTCTCCCGTCTCCCTCTCTCTATACTTCTTCCCCTCCACGTCTACATCTCTGCCCCACATTCTCCCCCTCTCCCATCTCTCCCTCCCCCTCCCCCCAGCAGTACATCCTCCATCTCCACTATACCTCCTTCTTACGTACTTCCACAAAACTAAAAGCATTCCCTTGTTGTTCTTCCCCTTCCCCCCTCCCGCTCCCTCCCCTTGAGTGTACTGTGCCTGTGGTGGTCTCAAGGGGGGGGGGGATGAGGTCTTCCTTCTGAAATATATGCTGGTTATTGGTGGATTTGGCCAGGATTGGGGATTTTTTTTTTTTATTGGTGTTTGTACCTTTTGATGTGGTATTGTAGGTTAGGATGATGATAATGATGTGATGATGATGAGGGGGAGGAGGAGGGGGAGGTTTATGATAATGATGGTGATGGCGATGGGAAGTGTATTCAAGTTCGTGTTTGTATCTCCAAGTTGGTGATGATGATGATGACGACGACGGCGACGGCGACAATAATTTTAACCACTTCACTACGATGGATGTATTTCTGAATTTTATTGTGTCTTCTTCCACACTTCTCAGCGCTGGAACGGCCCCTCGTAGTGAAGGGGTGAAGCGAGTACTCAGTACCAACCACCTTCCTACCGCACAAACCTACCATTCCTACCACATCATCCTAGTTAGTATTTCCTGTTGGTTGGTGCTGTACACTTTAGGACGTTGATTGTGCTTTGTTGTCGTGTTCATCCTTGTCATATAGGTTTTTACTGTTGGTTTTTCGTAGTTTTCGTGCTGGTTTCTGTTGTTTAGGGGTCGTTTGCGTGTCTATCCGCATTGGGTTTTGCTGCTCGGGACGGTTTTAATGTCTATCCGCATTGGGTTTTGCTCTTTAGGGTGGTTTTCATGTCTGAGTTGGGTTTTGGTGTTTGAATATTGGTGTCTTCTCTCCGTGATTAATTTTGGCGGTACATATCGGTCTTTGCTTATGGTACCCGTGTTTGAAGGGGTCTTGGTACTCCCTGTGTTGGTGATTCGTGTTTGGAGTGGGACTGTAGTGGATTTCGTGCCTATTCGTGTCTGCAACAACCGTAAAAGCGATTTCTGTACTCCAGTTACCCCCCCAGCTCCCCTCCCGTTCCCAGCCACTCTCCTTTACCTCCCCTCCCTTTCCTAGCCACTTCTTCTCCCTCCCCCCCTTTCCTAGCTACTCTCCCTCTTCTCCCTTTCCTAGCCACTCCTTCCCCTTCCCTTCCCTTTCCTAGCCACAAGCCTTTGCCCCCTTCCCCCTCCTTTTCCCCCCTTTCCCCTCCCTTTTCCTCCTTTCTCCTCCCTTTCCCAACCACTCCCCCCTCCCCTCCCTTTCCAAGCCATACGCCTTTGCACATTCCTCTCCTTTCCTCCCCCCCCTTCCCCTCTCTTTTCCTCCTTCCCCCTCCCTTTCGCCCCCTTACCCCTCCCCTTCTCTGCTGTCTCTCCTTGACCATATTGTGTTTGAAGTTGGCTGTGTGCGTCCTCACCCATTAAAAAAAAAAAAATCCATAAGCTATTTCATTAACTCATATTTTTACCAATTTTCTCATATTTCAAACTCTCTACCATCCCTTGTTGTAGATTTTAAGCTGGGTTATTTACTACTACTCGTACTACTACTACTGCGATTTTGAAGAAGTGGTTTGTAGTAGTATAATTTCGTATATGTGGGTAATAACTGACTTTATATCGTTTTGTATTAGCCTGGTTTTTCATTTTGCCTTTTTTTATATTAATCTTTTTTTTTGGGGGGGGGGGGGCTCTCGTGTTGGTATTGGCTGTTTCGAAAATATTGTAAGAAATTTGGAGTTGAAACTTTAAGCTGATAAGAGAGAGAGAGAGGGAGGGAGGGAAGGGGGCGGGGAAATAGGACAAGTAAAGAAATGAGAGAGAGAGAGAGAGAGAGAGAGAGAGAGAGAGGGGCGTTTTGTGATGCAGTCTTCATTATTATCATCATCATTATTCTCTGTCCCTCTTTCTTCTCATTTTCTCTCCTCCTCTCTCTCTCTCTCTCTCTCTCTCTCTCTCTCTCTCCCGGTATGACAATTGAAATTCCGCAAATATTCTTCCATTTAAATCCATTCCTTTATTTGCTGTTATCATACGTGTGTGTGTGTGTGTGTGTGTGTCCTGTGTATACATTTTATAGGTTTGATTTTATGTTAATGCGTGTGTACCACTCTGTGTGCATATATTTATTTTATATTTTATGTATGAATATATGTATGTATGCGGCGAATATGTGTGTGTATGTATGTATGTATGCGGAACTGCTTTTCATGTTCTGTGACGAGATAGATAGTACAGTTGTGTGTGTGTGTGTGTGTGTGTGTGTGTGTGTGTGTGTGTGTGTGTCTGTACTAGTATGCTCATGTGCCCCTGTGCGTGTGTGGTCTGCCAATTTACGTGCCCCTGATGGTATAACTGTGTGCGTTTTTGCCTGTACGTTTTAACTTATGTGCGTGGAGTAAAGGCCGGTTTGCATGTACGCGTAGTTCTCTGTGTGCATGCAGGAATGTTGCAGGAAAAAACGAAATAATGTGAGTTTTATCTTTAATGTTCGTTATTATTTATGCTTTATCGTTTATGGTGTCCAGTTATCCCTTAGAGAGAGAGAGAGAGAGAGAGAGAGAGAGAGAGAGAGAGAGAGGAAGGAGGGGGTTATAATGCGTTTAATGTATTGTTGTATTTCTGAGAGAGAGAGAGAGAGTTATATAAATGTATTGCACACGTACTTCTGCGACATACTGTATTGTTATTATTATTACCATCATCATCATAAAGCCACTGTGTCCTCTTTTACCCTCCAGTAGCCAGTGTATTTATAATAGGATGAGGCAGCAGTATGATGATGATGATGATGATGATGATGATGATAAAGATATACAGTACGGTTGATAGTAGTGATGATTATGAATAAAATGATGAAGTATGGTAGATGGTGGCTGTGATGATGATGATGATAATAATAATAATAATGATGATAATATACGGTACGGTAGATAGTGGTGATGATGATTAATAAAATGATGAAGAATGGAAGATGTTGGTTGTGGTGATGATGATGATGATGATGATGTGCCGGGAGAGTTACTGGGATGTTGGGGGGAGGGGGATGTGATAGGAGAGACGATAAAGATGATAAAGCATGAGTATCATTTATCAGGACTGTCAAGGGAGGGGGGAAAATATTTGTATATGTGTGTATAATGCTGTGTTTTATGGCCCTGTGTGTGTGTGTGTGTGTGTGTGTGTGTGTGTGTGTAAGTTCGTGTCTGCGTGTGTAAGTTTTTGTCTACAGTGTATGGACGTGCACATGTATATTTCTCTTTTGTTTCTCAGTTTGATAGCCAGTGACATCATGTATCGCATACCGCAATTTTTTTCCTGCCAAAATTCTTCCTTCATGATCTAGTTTTTTTTTTTTTTTGTATATATATTTTTTTTTATTTCGTTTCCCCATCACGCAAAACAAACAAGTGGATAAAATGTAGAGGAATGTAAGCCAGTATCGTTTCAAATTCTTCATATTTTCCAGTTTCTAATATACATTCTTTTCATGTAGCTAAATTCTTCAGTTGTCATTTCTCCATCATGAATTTTGAGTTGAAAGAATACATTGGTACGAGAATGTGATATTAGTCACGAAGAAGTGCTATGGATAGGATGTAGAGCCGTAGTGTTGTCTTTTCCTGCCACTGAACTACGTGAAATGAGTTTTTAGGGTGAAAATCTGGGCCAAGTTCCAGTAAAAAGAGTATCGTGTTAGTGAGAAAAGCAAGGGAGAAATTAAAATTCTAAGGTATACACTCGCCCTTCTTCACGACGCCAAGCCACGAAAAAAGAAATTACAGAGTCGAAAGAGTCGTTGCTTTAAAGGACATTATTTTCATGAGTAACTAGTGCTTGTGGTTGATATTTGTGGGAGCCGCAGTGAATGTCGATGTGTGTGTGTGTGTGTGTGTGTGTGTGTGTGTGTGTGTGTGTGTATGTGTGTGTGTATGTGTGTGTGTGTATAACTAGCAAGTTTTTACACATTGTTATTTTTTTTGTTTTAATATATATGTAAATTTTGTGTGCATTTGTATGTGTATGTGAGTTTCATTGTGTGTGCGTATGAGCTCACTTGCGTGTGTGCAGATGAAGATGAATGCACGAAACCTCATTTATATCTATTATCCAGCAGGTGGCATCATTAGGGTCCCACCTGGTGTGTGGAGAGTCAGGTGGGTGGATAGGTAGGTGGATTAGTGGGTCGATGGATAGGTAGGTGGGTGGATAGGTAGGTGGATTAAAAGGAGAGAGAGAGAGAGAGAGAGAGAGAGAGAGAGAGAGAGAGAGAGAGAGATGAGAATGCCTGGTCAATCAATACAAGTCAACATTATTACCGAGACAACGGGCTTCACTCACGACAAGACACCTCCCTCCTCCACCAGCTCCCCTCTCCCCTCTCCCAACCCTTCTCTCCACTTCCCCCTCTCGTCTCCCCTCACACTCTTCCCTGTCCTCCTCTCTCATGCTCTTCGTTCCCCCCTCCCCTCCCTCTCATCCTTTTTTCGTCTCATCCTTTCTCTTCTTTCCCCCTCTCCATTTCCCCACCTTCTCTCTCTCTCTCTCTCTCTCTCTCTCTCTCTCTCTCTCTCTCTCTCTCGTTCTCTTATCCCCTCTCATCCCTTCCCCTCTTGTGTGCTTTGATCTTTTCTCCATTTGCCCTTCCTTTGTTTTCCTTCCTACTTTTCGCCAAATGCACCTCCCCTCCTTTTCTCTCACCCTTTCCCCTCCCCACTTCTCTCCTCCTCTTTTTCCCTTTTGATCTTTCCTCCATTTTCTGTTTATCTGTCTTTCTGTCTTTTCCATCTATCTACTGTATGTCTGCTTGTCTGTTTCAGTCTGTGTATTTGTATGTACCTATGTGCATTTATCCATCTATCTTTTTTGTCTACCTGTCTATCGGTCTGTCTATCTATCTGTCTGTGTCTGTCAGTCTGTCTCTGTGTCTGTCTATCTTCCTGGCGCCGCATCGTGAGGGGTGACTTGTACAAAAGGACAACCATGTATTTCTGTCCCTTCTAAGTAACAACCCCCGTTCTCACTTCAAACCATCCTGTCTTACCTACCCTGACATCATTTCCCTTTATTCATTTTTTCCTAATTTCCCTCTCTCATCACTTCTTTTTTCCCCACCACATAAATTCATTCCTCTCATTCCTTCCCTGTGTCTTTCAGTCTCTTATTTCTGCCCCTTACTTTCCTCTCCCTTATTGCCTTCTCTGTCTCTCTTCTGTCCTTTCTCACTCCCCTCGCCTCCTTTCCTCTCCTTTGTCTCCCCATTCTCTCCTTTCTCTTCTTTCTCTAATCCTCTCTTTGCTCCTCTTCTCCCCTCCTCCCTCTTCTGTCCTTCCTCATTCCTCCTCTTTCCTATCATCTCCTCTTCCTCTGCTTACACTCACCCCTGTCCTCTTCCATCACTTCCTTTCACTCCTCTTATCATTCCCCACTTCCTCAAACCTCTCCTCTTTCCCCCCACTTCCCCTCCCCCCTCCCTTTTCCCCTGCCATCAGTCTGTGTCTGTCTGGTATAATTAACGACAAGGCCTTTACTCAACCATGACATTTGGGGCACTAATTATAATGGAGTGTTTGTGTGTAAACTGGGACGAGCATCTTTATCTGTGTGTTTTTTTTTTATCAGACCCCGTTATACGATATTTATGAGACCCCGATATGCGTTGTCTATCAGGTGTCTATATGTGGGTTGCCTTATTTATCAGACTCTTAATTCTTATCATTATTTTGCAGTTTTTTTGTGGGATGTTTTATTTATCAAGAGTCCCGTTATTCGTTATCTCATCAATACAGGTGTTAACATGTGGGATGCTTTTTCAAGACTCCCTATTATTATTATTATTATTATTATTATCACCGTTTGCCCACTCCATCCTCTCCCCTCTCATCCACTCCTCCCACTCAGCCCAATCACATGTTGCCAGTCTGACCTTTGCTTCATTGTGTAAGATGTGTGGGCGACCTGGCTCCAGCCCTGCCCTCCCTGCCCTCTCCTCTCTTGACCAACCCTTTCACCCCTTGCCCTTCCCTGTCCTGCCCTGCCTTGCCCCGCCCCACCTTGCGTTCTCCTGTCCTGCTCTTTTGTGTCATGTCCTGCCCTGCCCTGCCTTACTTTACCTTACCTTATCTTACCTTTCTCTGCACTTCTGTACCTTGCTCTGTCCATCCCATCTCACCTCATCTCATCTCATCTCCATCTCTTCTTTCCCTCTCCTCTCCCCCTCCTTTGACAGCTGTTTCCTCATTCTTTCTACCTTCTCCCCTGGTATTCTTTCACTATTCCGCTTCATCTTATTTTTCCTCTTTCCTTTGTGTTCTCTGCTAATCCCTGCATCCCTCTCACCCCTCTCATCTTGCCCGCTCTGCTCTCTGTCATCCCTCTCTTTCTCATATCCTCTCGTTTTCTTCCTTCTGCTTCTGTTTCCCCTTTTTCCCCTTGTTTCTTCAACCCTTTTCTTTTTCTTCCTCATCAGTCACTTCTCATTTCTCTCTCTCTCTCTCTCTCTCTCTCTCTCTCTCTCTCTCTCTCTCTCTCTCTCTCTCTCTCTCTCTCTCTCATTTTTTGTTTTTTTCCTCTTTTCGTCTCTTCATTTTCTTTTCCACCATGTTCACCTCCTCCTTCATCCCATTTGCCGCCTCCACCGCCATCCCTCTCACTTCCCTCTCACCATCCATTACACAATTCCACGCCCTCTCCCTCTCATCCCCTCCCCCTCCAGCCTCCTCCCTTACCCCTCCAGCCACCTCCCTTACCCCTCCAGCCACCTCCCTCACCCCTCCAGCCACCTCCCTCCCCTCTCATCTGTCGCCTGTTACACTTATCTCTCCCCTTCGTCATCTTTATCCCCCTACCCCTTTCCCCCTTATCACCCCTCTCCCCCACACTCATCTCCCCTCCTCTCACTCCTTCATATCCCTCCTCCCTCCCTTT